>NW_023276806.1:103811703-104132807 GCF_003668045.3 Cricetulus griseus
ATGATCAAGCAATGCAACATTAATGTTCTTTGACAAAGAAAACATTCACAAATTTTATTAAGAATTCTTAAGAGGAAATCTTGACCTTGGAAACCTGAGGTGTTATTTTGTTTTGTTTTGTTTTTGTTTTTGTTGTTCTTTTTTTTTATAAGCCTCTCAGATGGCTGAGTGGCCGAACTGGAAGAATAAACAGTTACTCACAGTGTAGTATATCTTTTAAAAGGCCCAATTTTATGCTAGGATCTCTGAAACTTCAACAAATGTTAAAGAATTCTGTCTGTCATGGTCACAGAAATAATGGAGGTCTTTGATTCCTGAGTTATGGGCATTTTTATAGTGTGAAAGACATTATTTTATGTGAATAAGGACTTTACTGCTAATGGCTTGTTACAGTTTTTCTTTGTGTTTTTTTCCCATTACAACAGAAAAATCATGAATTTTCCAATTCTCCATAAAGTTTATTATGATGATACTTAATCTCTTTGCTGTTGTTATGGAGACTCTTTCCCATATTTTCTACTGGAATTGTAACTTATGACTTTAGTGTTACTTGTTATTACTTATGTATTGTAACTTGTGAATTAACTTATGACTGTTGAGTGTGTGTGTTTTTTGTGAACACTGTTATCACATGAAATTCACTGGTGCATATTGAATATCTAGGGTTTTATTGTTTTGTTTTGTTTTTCACCATCTTTTGAAGGAACTCTCCCTCCCTAGTGGTAGTATTTCTTCCATTCTTTGCTGAAAGTCAGTCTGTGGGGAACATGGAAATTCTGGCCTCTGTTTTCTGTTTTTTCCCAGCATTACAGGTTACTTTGGGCAGCTAAGCTTCTTAGTATGTCTTGAAATGACTTACAGTGATACAACCAGCTCCATTCCCTCTTTCTTAAAATTGCTATGTCTACTTGGGATCCTTTGTAATCAGAAGAAATATCATTGTTTAAATTTTCTTTAAATAATAATAGTAAATAAGTATTCTGTTTTAAATTTTTATAATAATCATACAAATGAATAAAAATTATGTCCATCAAAATTAATCAGAGGGGACAGGGAGCTGCCAGAATGAGAGGAGGAGAAGAGGAGGGGAGAGGCGGAAATAGAGGACCAGAAATGTTGAGTTGGGGGAAGAATAGAGGAGAGCAGGATGAGAGACACCATATCAGAGGGAGCCATTATAGGTCCGAGGAGAGATCTGGCACTAGGGAGATTTCCAGAGATCTACATGGATGATATGAACCGACAATCTATGCAATGGTTGAGAGGATAACCTAAATTCCCGACCCCTATAAAGAGACTGATGACTACTTTTTATGCCATCCTAGAGACCTCATCCAGTGGCTGATGGAAGCAGAGCTAAACATCCACAGATATACATTGAACTGAACTCTGGAACCTAGTTGCAGAGAGTGAGGAATGAAGATCAAAGGGGTAGGTAGGTACCAGGCTGGTGAAACCCACAGAATTAGCTGGCCTGAACAAGGGGGAGCACATGGACCCCAGACCACTGTCTGGGTTGTCAGCAAAGGACTGAATAAGACCCCTGAACAAGGATGTCAATGAGGAGGGCCCCTGGGAGCAGATTAGTATTAGTCCCTGGTGTAAGAAGGGCCTTTGAGTGCTCATCCCACATGAAAGGATGCTTTCTTGGCCTGGACACATGGGGGAGAGCCTAGGACCTGCCCAAGATGATGTGGTGGACTTTGAGAAGCCCCATCGGGGGCCCTAAGCTTCCTGGGGAGTGGAGGGTGGATGGGGTGTGGGGCAAGTGAGGGGTTGGAGGTAGGGTTGGGGGCAGGGCAGGGAGAAGGGATTGACATGTGATCAATGTCAATTGATTCTTCCTAATTTGAACTAAAAAAATTAATTACTAAAAAATAAAATTAAAAAATTAATCAGATCCAAGTTCTGTAGAACTTGGGAAACTTCTTTAAATATTGAATAGACAATAGGAACAGAAGCCATGGAGCTCCATATTAAATTTTATACTTTCAGTAGTAAATATATTTTGTCCACTTATTCACCACTAACCTCTCCTAAAAAATCATAAAATATTACAACTAGAAAATCAAGTAGTTTTATATTTTATTTTCAAGCTCATGTCTATTACCTGAATTCACTCCTTCATCTCATTATAATCTGATTCTTTTACTATTAATATTTTGGCTTATTGTGCCATGGATTTCCAAGTTAGTGGTGTGTGTGCCTTTATTCACCTCTATTCATCAATTTTGTTTCTTTATTTTTTACATAATTGCTGAAAATATCTTCATAATGGTTTCCATTTCATATTATCAATTTTATAACTGCATTTAAAATTCAGTTTGTTTATTCCTTTTTCATATTGCAATTGGGATGCCTCCAAAGATTAATAGCATCTCTACTTCTCCACAGGCTGGATGTTTCTAAAATGATATAGTAGGAACTTTGAATTATATGAAAAAACTCAGTATATAGATCTTCATATTCACTCATAAGAGTTTGTTTATATATGTAGAAAGGTTCCAAAAGAAATACCTCAGTCAGGTTTCTGGCCATAAATTTAGCCTGTGTGAATCACACAAAGACATTGTCTGGAGAGGATGAGACTATTTAAGGCTCATGATTCCCATGAAACCTTCTAGGGTTGGGGGACTCAAAAGTCTATGTATGATTCACAGGTACTCCCCTCAAGTTTTCAAATGCACAGTGACTGCTGAGAAGCAAAACTGTCTCCAGTGGAGATGACTGTAAACTCTGCAAGGAGTCCCATGAGTGAAGCTTTCAGAAATCACTTTCAAGCTGCAGTGGGGTTTTCAGTGATGCAGAGGGATTGGAGTGCCCCATACTCTGTGTGCCACTCCTGGCCCATAATCCTGCAAGCAACCCATCACCCAATGTGTAGGATAATCTCATTGCTTGTGGTTTACTAGCTGAGATGTAGACATTTGTCCATATCTTCCCAGGAAAACTCCTGCAATAGAAATAAATCACAAGACCAAAGTAGAACACACTTTAAATATTATTTATTTTATTTTTTGAGATTATAACATAATAGTAATTATTTGTAAATAATTGCTGTTAGGATGATAGAGTCTCCAGCATCTGCCAGTAGGGGGTGACCATGCACAGGATAAAATCATTACCACTTGGTTCATTGCTTTATTAGGGGAGATGACAATTGGAAAGATATTTCTGCAGATCCAGAAGAGCTGAAGAAAATACAAAACTTATGAAGAAAATATGCATATATATTCTATGTTTATTCTTCACTTTTTCTCTATAATAGTGAACAGTTTTCAAATAAGGGCAACAAATATTAACTATACTTAATTTAATTTGGATAAATATGGCAAAAACAAGCCAGCCATGCACAAAAGTGTATATAATAATTTGTTGTGATGATATTTATGATTTATTAGAGCTTCCCTGAAGATCAGAAAAGCAAAGTATTCGCGCTCTAGCTCTTACCTCTAGCTCATGCTGTAAGGCAATCCTGATTCCACCAAATGTCAGACTGAAATCCCAGAATGCTATGCTCTCTTCAGTGTGCCTGGAGAATGAATGCCATCTCTGAGACCCTGTTCCTGTCTTAAATACCTCTGATGAGTCCTGGTACTAAAGGCATATGATTCCAAGTGCTGAGATCATCTTTGTGTGAGCTTTTTCTCTTTAGTACTGGATCAATTTCATGTAGTTTAGTGTGGCTTTGAACTAACATAGATGAGCCTACCTCTTAATCCTGAATCCTGAGATTAATTATATGTTTTATCACCTCCTAGCTTCTATAGCTGCTGGGATTAATGGTGTGTATCTCTATAGCTTGTAGTTTACTTTGTATTCTGAATCCAAGATTTAATAAATCATTACATATCACCACAATTTATGAAGACTTTGCATTTCTTTATGTGACCACAATCACTAAAATTAGTTTTGAAGCCAACTGGAAGTTCCAGTGAGTTTTCTGTGTTTTATTACTGTATAGTAATTATTTAAAACACTCACTTTTGCTAGGGTTTTCCTAAATATTAAAATTCATATACTATCCCCATTACTGACAATAATTAGTGTTTTTCTGTTTTCCAGTATTATTTTATTTACTCATCAATTCTTACATGTGCTTAATATGGAATTTATTTCAAATATTACACTTATGTGGAGATTACATAGGAAAGATTGGAGGGAAGAGAGGGCAAATGATGCCATTAATATTTAATTTCCAAACTTCTGAAAAATATTCAGAAATAAAACTTTTCTATATGGAAATAATCTCTCTCTAATTTGAAGTTACAGTCAACTCATGAATAATGGTCTAAAAAAGTATTCCAAAATTAAATCTGCAAGTGAGCGCGAGTGCGCGCACACACACACACACACACACACACACACACACACACACACACACACACGGTGGAGGAAAGACATAGAGACAGAGTTAGAGGCAGAAAGACAGGCAGACATAGGGACAGAGAGAAGGCAGAGGGAGAGGAAACGGAGAAATTTACATATATGGAACAAATGTAACCTTGTCTTGTTTGGAAATATGCCTAATACCACAATCCTCATCCACTGCATGAAAGTGGACTTATAAACCACATTAAAGACTCAAACCCAACTCAGCTTCAGGGACCAAGTAAGTCACTTTGTTTCCTTTCCTTCCCTCTACCACTCATTTTGCCCTCATCCTCATGAACAGGAAATGAATGTCCTTGTTCCTTGGAAGTAGCTTTGGGAATTGTTCTCTTCTTTTAGTAATCTGTTATTGATTTCTACCTAAATTTTAGTTTACCCATCTGTCCCCTTGGCAGCACCATTTAGGATAAAATTGTAGTCTTTAAAGACATGGTTTCTTGCTTAATAAATCAATTTCCTGTTATTGACAGAAGACATACATGTAAACTTAGGTAACTTATTACATCATGTTTTCAATAGCCCCGAAAAGTCATGGTAAACTACAGCTAACAATCTGTAATGTTGCCAATTCACTTCTCCTCTTTTCATTTTCATTGTGTCTGATGAAAGTTTTCACACATGGAGATGAGCTCTTGAAGCAAGCCCACCCAAGCACTGGACTAGCTTCTCTTACCAGGAAATCTACAAAGAAGGTAGTCATATTGATTTACATGCTTTCTTGTGGATATTTTGATTCTAAATTAAAAATATTGTTGTAGCAATCCTGCTTTTCTTCATTGGGCTTACTGTCCACCTATAAATGAATATATAGAAATGCCATCTGTAGCTTTTGGAAATCAATTGTATAGAGAAAAAAGAATTAGGCATATTTTTAGTTCGTGCTGCAGCTATTTTTGAAGAAGTGTATCATCTCTTGGAAATCATCAAAGCATTGGTAAATATTTAGGTAAGCAGAAAAATAAGGGGAAGCTCAATTAAACTCATCTTTATTGTCTGTCAAGGCAGTGGGCACTTGGTTATTAATGAGTGGCTAATTCTTTGAATGTCCCACGTAAATCCTAATCAACTACACTGTTTTCATTTGTTCTGCTTATCGACAGTGTGGCTAACTTGGAATTTGCTTCACTGATGGAATTCGCTCACAGTGCTGTGACCTTTTAGTCGATTTGGAATGCTTTTTGCTGCTTTGCCACAGTCGGGAGCAATTGATCTGTGGTGTGTGCAGGGCTCCTCCATGAGCAAGCTGCTTCATGTATCTGGGTCAAGATAGTTCATAAACAGCAGAACACACATTTTATTGGTTTAATATTGCAGGTGGCTGTATCACTTTCATAAAAGGGCTTTTACTTTCTTTAATTTTTATGTAAAATCTGGCAAGTGAACTGATAATCAATCATATTTGTTCTTGAGCTTTTTAAAAGCTTAAATTTGCTATGGAAAGCCGCTGTGCAGAAGACACAGTAGGGTTTCCAGAGGGTTTTATTAGCAGACCCTACACTAGCTTAAAAATGATTTAATTTTCAATGTGCACATAGCATAGCTATTACTATTGCTGAAGAACTTAAATGCAACAAAATATCAATTTACTTTTTTTTTCAAGATCCAATCTCCTTAAATAGGTGTTGTGTCTATGGGCCTATTCACACAGGAAACGGGAAATGGGATGATACAAGCAGGTGCAGCAAGTGGATTCATCTTTCCTGAATATTTGAAATCATGAAATTCAAGTAGCTTTTACAGTTCCCTTTCATTCCTACAGCTGTGAGCTGTAATGGGAAGTGCACTTCCCTGGGACTCAAGAGTCTTGAATTTCTATACATTCTTCTATGCCAATAAAGAACCAAAGTTAAGCTCTCAGACATTACTCTAGTATGTATTAGCTGGTGTTAAATAAAATGACTCAGCCAGTAAAAGATATATGACAGAAATCTTTCGTCACACTCAAGTAATCCTGGAGTCCATCATAACTCTACTGTTTAAATCTTAATAAAAAATTCTATTGAAATGCTCTCTAAGTTTCTGACAGTTCTCAGGAAAGTTCACAATTCATAGAAGGCATGTGGTAATATAGATCCACTTTGGGAATCTCCAGGAATTCTATTTGTTTTGTAGGGTGACCTGTTAACCCTGATCTCTACTCAAGACACTTTGTATGTGTCTGTTTCCCCTTTAAGTTCTCTGCACAGTGGATATTGAGGTGCTTGATGTATAGGAAATATGCCTCAGATGTGATTCATCAAGCTCGATATTGTGATACTGAGGAGCAATTAAGATTAATGATACTTACCTAAGTACTATGTTTTTCTAAAAAGCAGTTATTGAAACATTGTCTTACTTTGAGCTTAAAAATTGTCTGAATTATTGATTGTGATTTGAATAAGAAAGAACTGAGCTCAATTGCGACTTAGCAATTTCATGAAGTTCACCACACAGCCATTGTTGGAACATGGATTTAAATGTGTCTTTGTTACTCAGATGAACTTGAGTTTAATTAAGCCCTTCAGTAACACCTGGTGTGTAAGTAATGTAACTTTCCTAAGAAGACCAGCAATGTGAGGGCTTAGTCTTCATTGTAACAATATTAAAAAGTGATGAGACTTTGTCAGGTGAGCTCTACCACAAAGAGGTTAGGCTGGGATACCACCCAGGAAGGAGAAAGTACTGTTGTCACACACAGAATATCATAATTAGAATATTACAGTACTATCTTTCCAGATGATCTTATCTTACTTTAGGATTGATAGGCATTTCAGATTGTCCTTTATCTGTTTTGGATTTGAAATATCACTTCTTTAAAAAAATAATATTACACTGCTTGGATATACCGCGGCATATGTTCACTTGCTGAATGGCATGTTGTCAGCTTATAAGACAATCATGCATAAGTCTGGTATAAATGGCATGTGCAAGTTTTAAGTGTTATCTATGTATTAAGTTGTGTGCTAAGGTAGAGCTTTGTAGGGATCAGTGATCATCTGTACCCTGGAGAGGCTGAGAACACAGTAGTTGCTCAGTCCATGGAGATTACTTCATCTACAGTAGTCATCTACCTTCTCCATGGGCCTGGAAGACGGCTGGCAGGGTTCTGGTCTTAGTTTACTTTCAAAAGCCAATGACAGTGCTATCTCCTGCAGTGGGAAATGGCAGTATGAAGAGCAGTGGGACATCCGTTGCAGTAGAAGAATAGATGAAATGACCAGCAAGCAATAAAGACTCAGGCGAGGAAAACTGAATTTTCATCAGACCTTTTTATATCATGCTGTCTGTAGCTGACTTTACCCATGTTTGCAAGGGGGTTTTCACCTCAATAAATCTATCCTGTAAATTCTCTCATAAAGGCTTGCCTATCTGTTGATTCCAAATGCTTTCAAGTTAATGATCAATATTAACTTTCACAGATTTCCACTTAACTGAATAAGCATCAACGGGCATAATTGTTGGATTGTGTGACAAAATTTTAAGAGCCCACCAATTAGTTATTCAATACCAAATAGTCCTGAAAACATACATACAGGTTACATTACATAGACTGAGATTATACATATATAAGTAGGTGTGTGTGTGTGTGTGTGTGTGTGTGTGTGTGAGAGAGAGAGAGAGAGAGAGAGAGAGAGAGAGAGAGAGAGAGTTTTATTACTGTGTTGAGACATCATGACCATGGTAATTTTTAAAAAAGAAAGCATTTGCTTGGGGCTTGGTTATGGTTTTGGATTTTAGTCAATTGGCACAATGGTTGAACACATGGTGGCACTCAGGCAGACATAGAGCTAGAGAAGCAGCTAAGAGCTCCACAAAGGTATCAACAGAAGGCAAAAAGACAGAGCTACTGACCTGGCTTAGGCTTCTCTAACTTCAAAGCCCACCTCCAGTGGCATATGTTTTTTAACATTCCCACAGTGATCAGAATGTGGCCACATCTGCTAAACAGGACTACTTCCTGATGACTAAGCACTCAAATATATGTGCCTATAGGGTCCATTCTCATTTAATCCACCACTATGTACATATACATATATACTACATATGCATGTAGAAACAATAAATGAAAACGAAGACCATGGCCTAGAAAGAGAACAAGAATGGGATTATGGGGGAATTTGGATGGAAGGAAGTTAATACGTAACAATAATATATCTTCAAAAATAAATAATTCTTTAAAACGTATATAATTCTGTAATAAACTACAAACATGTCAATCATTTAATTGGCTGATCCTTTTAGTGTAGGCTTGTGGCTCCTGTTGCTCCCTACATATTTGTGGAAGTTTAGTATTAACAGAATATTAGATTTTCAATATTCTGATAAATATATAACAGTGTCTTGTTGTTTTAGCTGTCAATTCCCAAAGTTATAGGATGTGGGAGAGGATTCATATTCTATTTGTAATTTTTTTATCTTTTATTGAGCCATTTCCAATTGAGCTGTTTTATTTCTTTTCAGTTTTACTACAGATGACAGTCTTTCATTGGATATGGGTGTGCCAAGTATTTCCTGCCAGTCAGTGGCTTACTTCTGGTAGTGTCTTTCCATAGCAGAGATTTTTAGTTAAATACAACTGATCAACCAGATGTTTTCCTCAGTTCTAGTACTTTTGATGTTACAACATGGATGTTCCATATTCAGGTCATGTGTTTTTTCCTAAGAAAATGATAATTTTCTATTTGAGTCCGTATATATTGAGCTATTCATTTGCCTGATGAATACAGTCATGATTTTTACTGTGCCATACTGTTGCTTCATGAAGCAACATTTAGAATATTTTCAGAAAAACAAAATGAAACAATTGTTTCACTACAGGACAAGCATCTAATGAAATTTGAAATTTCATATTCATTCATCTCAATTTAGTTTCTAAGAAGAAATAAAACTGAAAGGTCTTGAAAATGATAAGAAAAATGATCAGCCTATAGTCAACAATGAAACATAATAAAATTCATCAATGTGTTGAATGATTTGTGCTTTTTTATTGTGTAAACAGAATGATACAGAGATAAAAAGTTTTTATTATTAGCATCATTATTGTTTATTAACTAGGATATTTTGAGTCAGATTCTCATTCTTTTCCCACTGGCAAAGACTTATTGTTTGAATCCTTTCTCTTACCTGCCTGGTAGGAAATTTTGGACTGAGGACTCCCTGTTTGGGGTAGGGACGGACATCATCAGAGAACTGGCTGCTTCACCTCGAAAAGAACTCATGCCTCAGTGACTAAGTGACTTAGAAAGGTTGGCTTTGCCACAGACAAATGTTTGATTAACCTCCTCACTTCCTCAGTTTTGAAAATGGAACCCACAACATGACTGAAAAATGATTTATTATTGATCACATCTGCTACCTTACTGTTAATATAGTGGATCTCAGGAACCACAGAATATGAACATGGGGACACTCGGTTTGAGTTCTTTTGTCTGTTGTTAAAAGACTGGAAATTTTCCATGCAGAAGAGAGAACATAAATGACAGTCCTGGATAGGCAAGATCCTGCTGGAAATTTATAAAATGAACCAATTGTAATTATTTTTTTCTTGGGGTTCTATATTCAGGTTTGACATCTATTGCTTTATTTGTTTATTCTGTGAAGTTCTAAGTGTACTTATAAAGTGTATCATGACCTCGACTATTTCTAATTAACAAAATTCTCTTGGTTTTGAATTCACAATAGAGGCTGAACATCTGGCAATATGGTTCATATGTCCTCTAAATTTGCACCCCTGAGATTTGGAAAGATGGTCTGCTCTTTGTATTTTGATACTAATTGTCATCTGCTTCTTTTATTTTGCTGCAGTGTTTGCTAGGGGATTAGACATGCTTGAATCTGCTGCCTCCTTCAAGGTAGATAGTTCTCTCAACTCTCCAAGTATTAGCACTTAATTAAGTAATCCCTTTAAAATACAATATCAAGTGCATAAACAGAAAAAAGTGACTATGGTAATAAAACTTTTTATAAATTGCAGACAAATGCAGTCTGATAAAATAGTGCTAAATTAAGAATATTAATTGAGTGGCTAGAGCAAATGGCAGCAAAGGAAACATGTAATTTGGGGTAAATAATCATCTCAAGTAAATTTTGTTAATTTTATTTATTTGAAAATACTACTTTAAGTTCTCATTAGTTTCTGGAACCAGCATGCCTGGGTAATTGTTGTAGCCAGTGTGACATCTCAGATATACTATTTACAATGGAATTTTTTTTTATCACACTGGACTTACACTAGATGCTAATGTTGTGAGCTTTCCATAAACACATTGGAATTTTGTGAGTCAATTGAAAGCAAGACTCTTGTTTGAATTTCACCATGGTTGATTAGAAATATTTGCAGGTTAGAATTTGATAAATATAATAAATCAAGGTTGGTTCAGTTTTGTTTTTCAATATGATTGTTGAAAAACTTTTAGCAACATGTAAATATCTAGTTTGGTATATAAATTTTTTATAGCAGAAATATAATTCTATGTACCTCTGACATTATTTGTTATTTTCTATATTGACACTTTAAAAATATGTAGTAAAACTACAGATATGCTTATATACACATATATTTACACATGCATGTATATACATATATTTATTAAATTTTGTATTATTTAATTTATCTAATAAATTTACTAAATGCAAATTTAGACTGAATAAAATAAGTTTACCATGTATGGGATTAATAGTCTTTGCGAATTTTCTAGTGTTAGATCTGATTTTATACCATTGACTTGAGGCAGTAACCAAAAAACCTGCAGTCACTGTCCGCTCTGGTTGCATGTGTAAGCTAGCAAAACTAAACACAATGCCAGAGAGATGTCAAATTATTACTTTAGTTAGCTGATATTATATATTGATAAAAATCTAAGAAGGCAAAATCAGAAAAAGTGCAAAATTCTGAAAAGTCTACAGAGGTAAATGTCCCGTGAGGCTTCTGCATATTAGCTGTGAAAACAAATTGAAATAATCTTACAAATTATCAACTAGATATTTTCTAAAATTATAAGGAATCTATTGAATGGATATGACTCTATTGCTGTTTATTTTGTTCACTACAAAGTCAAGGGAAATCAATCAGACTTTTAGTCTTAAACTGAGCAATTAGATTTTATTGCCCATCCCTGAATCATTTTGAATTTGTTTTCAAATTAATTTCAATTTGAAAGTCATTATGAGTGGGTAATACTACCTTAATGCTTGTGTTCTACCTGTAGGAGGCACTCATTGTAAAGGGACTGACTCAGACCCTTGAATTCACTGAGAAGATCCTGTGGGAATACTGCTACCTCTCTTCTAATTAACTATTCCTTTTTAGAAATTAGCTGCTATGCAACCAACCAAACTTACAGCAGTAAGGACTGTAATGGTAGCTGGAAATGTTAAAGAAAAGTCGTTCCTTTCTTTCTAAGCCAAGGAAAGATGTGACTTGCCATGTAACTCTAAAGCAAGCAGTAATGCTTTAACATTATGCAGTGAAGAAGTAAGCGCACATGAAGTTGCAACAAATTACGGGATTGCAATGAGGAGAAATATTGCAAAGAATGAACGAAAGTGAACTACAGTCCAAAACATTATTACATATTTTTCACTGCTTCTGTATGAAGATAGTGGTGATTTATTTTCTAATAAGTTTCTTTTTTGTTTGATTTTTTATTTGTTTATTTATTGGTTTTTTAAAGACAGGGTTTCTCTGTATAACTCTCCTGGAATTTACTGTGTAGAGCAGCCTGGCCTCAAACTCATTGAGACCCCACTGCCTCTGCTGGGATTAAAGACTCATGCCACCACTTTCCAGCTACCTAAATGTCTTTTATTTCCACCAGTTTTTATTTTAATTAGAAACAAGATTGTTTTACATGTCAATCCCAGTTCCTTCTCTCTCTCCCCTCCTCCCCTGCCCCCCACTAACACCCTATATATCCCATACTCTTTCTGCTCCCCAGGGAGCGTGAGGCTTTCCATAGGGGTGGTCTTCAGAGTCTGTCACATCCTTTGGGATAGGGCCTAGGACCTCTCCCGTGTGTCTAGGCTGAGGTAATATCTCCCTATGTGGAATGGGCTCCCACATCCATTCCTATGCTAGGGATAAGTACTGATCTACTACAAGAGGCCCCATAGATTTCCGAGGCCTCCTCCCTTACACCCACATTCATGGGGTCTGGATCAGTCTCATACTGGTTTCCCAGCTATCAGTCTGGGAACCAATGGCTCCCCCTTATTCAGGTCAGATTCTGTGGGTTCAAGCAGCCTGATCTTGACCCCTCTAATAAGTTTCTTATATTACATCATTAACAGTGATTCTTTTTGCATAATAAAGTAATAAGGTTTTCCACTTTACTTGTGAAAATGTGCTTTGAAATGTGTTTATTTTAAAAATGTTTGATTTGGTAACACACAAACACCATTTTTAATTTTTTTCTCTTCTATGCAAAGAACAAAATCTATAAATTATAAGGTCCCATAAAAATTCACAACTTATTCATTTAGTATACTTTTTGAGTAATATGCTTTTAACTACATATGTCCTCTTTAATGTAACATATAATGGTTTAAATCAAAGCAGTACCTTTCTTTTTGAAAATATTTCTCAATAATGTCTGACATTGCCCAGGTAGGCATAAAACACATGACAGTCTTCCTGCATCTGTCTCTAGAATACTCACATTTATGAATATGCTTCGACATCCTGAAATAAATAAAAGGATGTCCAAGAACAACAGAATCAAGTATAAAGATCAGGAAGTCTCTGGGTTCTGTGTGGAAAGATGGAGGAAATTTGAACATTTGATCCATATGAACAGATGTCCAGTCTTTGGTTTGAATTACAAACCATGAAGAGATTGTTAATGGAACTACCCCAGACCATGATAAGATCTTTAATATGGCACCATACCCAGTTTAAGGTAAGACATTTCATGTAGTGAATCCTGAACAACCAAAGACAAAGCTTGGGAGTTAAATACAAAATAGTGGAAATGATTCTAGTGATAGTGAAAAATGGAAACGACTTCCACATAACATAAGCTTTTGGGGACATTGTGATGAAAGGAGATTTAATCATTACTCACTTTACAGCTGCCTATGGAAATACAGCTCTCACATTCTGACTACCTAAAAGATAATTTTGACAAAGTTATATTGATTTAAGAATTTTAAACTGTTTTCATTATACACATAAAATATATATTTTATTCTATGTATTATTTAAATGTGAGTGTTTATAATATTATAGTCATAATTTAAGGTGTTTTACATAAATGCATATTAGCTTCTTTAGGTAATAATTAGAAAGAACAAACAGAAGCAAAGAGATGAATGGAGTAGAAGTAAATGAAAAAGTAAAAATATTTTGAGGTTGCCTGAAGACCAACATATATTCGGTTGCATGGATCCAGTCACAGTCGTTCAGTTCTGCACTCAACCCAATAAATCCAAAGTGCGGTAAGGCATGCTTCCCTTGGTATTTAGGATGGTAATCGGTCCCATGCCTAACCCAGCACCTGATATCACCATGCTTTTTTGAGCTTGCAAATGTCATTTCCCTGATGTTTTATCATCATTTCCTTTGGTATGTGTTGGTCTCTATGTACAAAATTCATTATTTTGTAAGTATAGGGTCAAAGTAAATTACAGTAAATCTAATGAGTCCATGTTTACTTAATCATCTTCAGGAGTTTTATGCTGAGGGAAATAATGGGTCACATTTTTGGGGTAGGAAAATGTCACTACCTTGAGGGAAATCAGTCTGTGCAATATTTAATACACATTACTACTGCTCATGAAAGTATACAAGTAAGTTTAAAACATGTATACTACCAATTCAAGAAAAATAAAAAAAATGATGTTATTTTTCTCATAGTTGGAATGTCATCTGCTTTGAACAAAGAGTATAAAATTATTATGTATACTATTAATATATATTTATTATTTATTTTATTATTAAAAATCATAATCTTTGTATATATTTTTACCTTAATTCTTATGAAATGTGATTCAGAAAACTTTATTTCTACTTCTTTTTGGTGTGTGTGTGTGTGTGTGTGTGTGTGTGTGTGTGTGTGTTTGTAAGAATGTGTGTATTCACAGTCATAGTTATCTAGTTACACATCTGTGCGTTGGCATGTGAGGGTCCAAGGTTTCCAACTGGAGTCTTCTTTGACAGTTTTCCATTTTGTACTTTTATGTGGTGTGCTTCAAATAAACCCAAAGTTCACCAATACTGTTCTGGCTAGCCATCTTGGGCTGGAACCTCATTTCCAACAAGGCATCTGGCAACACAGACTCTCCTTTGTACACTCAAGTGGGTTCTGAGTGTCTGAACTCAGGAATTTAGGCTTAGGCAACAAGGGTTTTGAACATCACACATTCACCACTTCTACTCATTATATAACATATATGATAATCTTAAAAGTCACTGGGCAGGAGAATCACTTTAATGAGGATCATCTGTTGAACACTGGATGTATACCACTACTGTTTTCTCAAATAACTGAAACTTAACTGCATTATTTGTAATATAGAGAATTGCTTTATGCATTTTTAAAACAATAATGTTAGTCCATTAAGCCAGGTATCAGGCAGATAAAAATATTAAATTATACTTTCTTCATTATGTACTAGTTTATGCTTTTACTTTTTATAGTTTCATCTTGAGAAGCCTGTTCAGATATTTTGATTATTCATTATGGGTACTTCAGGTACCATTAGACAGCAAAACTTCAGCTGAATAGACAAACAGTGCATCTTTTGAAACACATATGTGTGTATTTTTCAGAAGCATAATAATGTAATAAAATATTTTATAACACTTTATTTCTAATGGGCAGTATTCTTAAGACTACTGGTATACAAAACTCAAGCTGAACTGCAGAAATTACCTTTTATATATGAATTTGCTCAATTGTATAAGACATGCTGCGCAATTAATGTAAAGTTTGTGATCAGTAATGTTAATAGTCACAGTGTTTTCATGGACTGCAAACAACAAATAGACCGTGAAACTATTTAGGATGGATGGAAAACACATGTAAGTGCCTTGAACTCTGTGCTAAGCCAAAATACACCTGAGTATCTGCATTTTTCTCGAATAGCTTCTGTTTGCTAATCTAAAATAAAGAGTGGAAAATGAATCCCTTGAACACATCTCTTCAGGCACACAGCATGCGGGAATTCCTCTGAGGTTTTCTGAGTGCAGTAAACAGATTTCCCCACATTCACTTGCCTCACAAACAGCTATTTTTAATCATTGCTGGAGTCCTAAAGCACTGGGGGAATAATTTAATTCTAATTGTTTTGTTTTCAGCTCTGAAGGGTGCAGATTTAAAAACAGAACATTGTATATGCCTGTGTCCATGAATCCATTTTGAAAGGATCAGAAAGTGTAAGGTTCAATAAAATGCAAGGAAAAATAATTCTGGATTCTTAACATGTTGATGTGTGAACAAATTTAAAAGTCTACTTCAATAAATCATAAAATAGGCAGATCATACCTAGGTTCTCAATGCTGAATTTAAGATAAGGGTGACAAACTCTCTGTCTCTGTCTCTCTGTCTCTCTGTCTCTCTGTCTCTCTGTCTCTCTCTCTCTCTCTCTCTCTCTCTCTCTCTCTCTCTCTGTGTGTGTGTGTGTGTGTGTGTGTGTGTGTGTCCCTCTCTCAGACTTCATAGGACACTAAAACTCACATAGGGAGAAAAAAGCATTATAGCTTTATGGAACATTTATCATTCTTACTTCATGCAAGGTTAAGGCCCCAGTTTTCTTATGATGGTTCTAGTTGAGTAGCATAGGAATAAATGCATTTTCCTGCTCCCTCAGCCTCAGAGTTATGCATTACTCTGAGTTTTCTGCCAAAGACACTATTCATACAGGCAGAAATGAAATATATGGAGTATAGCGACATGGACTTTTCTATGGTAGGTTTCCTTAATCTATGTGCATTGTAGAGGGTGATCCTTTATATAATATCTAAACCATAATTCCTTATGTTTTCACTTGTCTCTCTGGTCACATTAATATTTGTAGAAACTCTCAAGCTGACTTTAGCAAATGCATCAAACTAAAGTCTCAGAGCATTCAGTATGATGGCTGGATTTAGGAATTATTATATACTATTAGCAATGATCCGGGGACATTAAATATCATCATAGGAACAAAAAGCAGGGAAAACAAGAATCATTTTTCTTTACAGCAGCTGCAGAAAAGCAGGGCCAATTGTTTCCATCTTTGTTAAGCTGCCTGTTTTGTTTCTGGTCTTCCCCAGTGAGGATTGTTTTCCATAAATCCCTGGGGGTCATGGGAATCCTAGCACACAGTGCTTACCTAAGGTTGCTAAGGGAAATCCTCACTTTCTAATCCCCTAAGAAGGGAGTTTCCACTCTATGATTTGTTAGGGAGTTCTTTATATTATGTGCATGGCTCTAATAAGTACTCTCTTGAGATACATGTTACTTTCCATTTGATTAATAAGAAATAGATGTGTGAATTCCATAGTTATTGTTTTTACAGGAGTTTGGAGATACCTCTACTTTAAGGATTTGAAATCTTTGTCTTATGTAAAGGTAGTAATAAGATCAGACATATTATATGAGCTGGAAAAATATATCTTTCAACCAGACAGTTTTTAAGTGGTATCAAATACTATTATTCTACTATTTGAATGAAACAGTAGAGAGAAACATAGGTATTTTGGAAGAACTATGAACTTGTTATTCAGACACATTTCAGAAGAACACAGATATCAGATTAAAGATACTGATATACAAAGTATAGCTACACAAAAAATTAGTTTATTTGACAAGGTAGAATTATATATTTCTTTATGATTAGTCATTGATGATGAATGTGTATCTTATAAAGAAAGCTGGCAGTACTTTTTGATATATTTAACATGTAGTACACCCTTGAGTTCCTGTGAAAATGTTTCAAATTAAGCAATTTTAGTTATCTTAAATATTTTAACTTCTATATAATTTGTCCAACAATGGTATGGTGGATTAATTAATGGGATGTATTTATAATACAAATGGTCGCCATAATATTAGTGTGCTCAGCATACAACAGCCCACTTATTTAAAATTTCATTATTAAATATCTAACATAATTTTATCAAAATATTAAAACTCAAAAGAGAAATATGTAACAAATATACCCTGAGTTATCTATATTTCTTTCTTTTATCCTTTCTTTTTCTTTGTCTTTTTATGGTGTATGTTAAATATATAAGTATATAAATAATTGCAATGCACAAAATCTACTAACGTTTTCAAAATATTAACCTGAAAAGGTCATTACCTCACAAGGAATCAATCTCAGAGTCATTTTGAAGAAATATTTGTGAGAATAATTGACATAAATTTATTCAATAAGGAAACTTTGATTTTTATACCAATCCATTATCTCATTTTTAACTTCTTTTTTCTTTCTTCTTTTTTTTTTCTCTGTGTAGCTTTGGAGCCTATCCTGGCACTTGCTCTGAAGACCAGGCTGTCCTCCAACTCACAGAGATCCACCTGCCTCTGGCTCCTGAATGCTGGGATTAAAGGCATGGGCCAACGCACGGCCTCATTTTCATCTTTATATAAGACAATGCAACATCTGACATAAAATTTAACAGTAAATTCAGAATCATTCACCTTATTAAAATATAAAGCATAGTAATATTATAAAATCTTAAAATGTATATTCATACTTTGTTACTTTTGGGTATTTGCATATTTGCTTTTTATTTCACAATAATACTAATTGTAAAATCTTTTATGTGGATGTGATGGTAAAATTTTTTTCTTTCAAACTCATCTTGGTCATTTTTTATCAGTCTGTTATGCTTACTACCTGCTACAGATGGAGATTAATTGTGACCTCACTCTTCTCTCTCCCCTTTGTACAGTTGATATTTACCATTTAGTATCAGTTCATTTTAATGCTTGTCCAAATTACTTTGCATTCTCATGGCTTTGTGACATGTCTATATTCTTTTTTATTGTATTTAATTGTATTTATTGTTCAGGTTCAGTCCTTCAAAAGAGGCTGGACCTTCCTGCTGCCACAGGGGTCTTAAAAATTCATCTTGGAGTGCTTTCTTTCTTCAACCAACCTTTGCTACATAGTGCACTCCAACATCATATATTTATTTATTTTACACAACAATTTTGATCCTAATTTTACAAGTGTGGAAATTAAGTAATAGAAGGATTAATCAAATTGCTCAATGTGACAGTTAAGTAGTAGAACAGAGACATAAGCACTGATTCTTTTGTTTGTAGAATCTTTGTTGTTAACCTTTACCTTATTTTTTTTTCCCTTTTTTGTTTTTAATTTATTAGTTCAAGTTAGGGAACAAGCTTGCTTCACATGTAAGTCCCTTCTTCCTCTCCCTCCCTCACTCCTATCCCTCCTCCCTCACCAACCTACCCCCTACCCCCCCCCCCCCCACTCCATCCAGCCACCACTCCCCAGGCAGGGTAGGGCCCTCAATGGGGGCTCTGCAAAGTTCACCAAATCTTCCTGTGCTGGCCCTGGGCCCTTCCCCATGTAACCAGAGTGTAACCCTTCACGTGAGATGGGCTCTCAAAGTCCCTTCTTGCACCAGGGAAAAATACTAATCCACTACCAGAGGCTCCCTGGAGTGCAGAAGCCTCCTTATTGACATCCATGTTCAGGGGTCTGGATCAGTCTTGTACTGGCCTCCCAGACAGCATCTGGGGTCGATGTGCTCTGCCTTGTTCAGGCCAACTGTTCCTGTGGGCTTCTCCAACCTGGTACAGACCCCTTTGTTCTTCATTCCTCCCTCTTCAACTAAATTCCAGTCACGAAGGACATGTCTATACTCTTAAAAATGGATTTTAAATTTCTTATATATAATATATTTACATATGTTGGTATGTTTTAAAGAACAGGTAAATAAAGATATTATTTTATACTTGTCTTCACGCAACTTTTTAAGTACCTATGGAATATATACACTTGGATATGAATTGTTAGGTCATAGCATAATTTTCTTTTCAACATTATTTATGTGTATCTATCTGTATTAACTATCTACCTTACTATTATCTATCTATGCATCTGTCTGTCTATATATCTATCCTATATATTTTTTAAACAGCTAAGACTTACTCAATGAAGTGACTATTAGAATGCTCAGTTAATCTTCTGGAGATATCCCAGAGGTTTCTAAGCCTGCCTTTCATCATTCTATTTCTAGCCTGATTTTCTACAATTTAAAAGACAAATTATATCATAGGGGGTACTTCATTCCAACTTCCAGCAAATGGAGTTAAGCCAAGGCTTACTGAAATAAAGAATAAGGCAGTTTTAATTTCTGGTGCCTAATCAGAAAACGACAGAAAGAAGGTGATAGAAGGTTGAACAGTGTGCTTAGCCATTTGGTGTGCTACCTGATGCTCACCATGGGGGAGGGTTCCTAGTCTTCCTTAGCAACTGGGAGTCAAACACACTATATATAAGTGGGGTGCTTCCAGGGTCTGTGAGTTAGATGTCTTTAGTTAATTAATGCGTCTAGAAGTTTGAATACAATTTTCATATTGAAGAAAGAAAATAATTTATGATTTCATGTTATCAAAAGTCAGTAGTCTAATAGAATGTTGTCAGTGGCCTGTGGGAAAAAAAGAGAGAAACGAAAAAGAAAAAGAAAGAGAGATGAAGTTGAGAGAAATGATGATTTAGAGGCACTTGGAGGAATTTAAGGGCGATAATAGTGTATGGATATGATAATAATATACTGTGTAAACATACAAAATTTTCATAGAATAAAGATTATATTATTTAAAAAAATGGGGTATTGGTGAGAGACCACATCAAATGTAGAAGGGTCAAAACAGAGAAGGAAGGCATGTAAACAAGCAAACATATGTATTTTAAAGAAAGTAGTGCATCTGTCATAATAGCACATTGTTTTCATGGAACTGAATTTGAAAGTGGATGATGCAAACCTGTACTAACTGTGTTAGACATTTTCAAGAATTCTGCCTACCTTAAGTAACAGTTGTGCCAGTGCTGAAGAAATGATATTCATTTATAATGGGAATTGGGTGATTTCTTATCTCCATGGAGTACTCCAAGGCTAAATGGAGTGGGGAAGACCTTTGTTAGTACACTAGCACTTTGTGGTGGGGAAGATTATATATCACTGAAATATAACAACCTACAGGGATAACTTTTGGAGGGGAAAGAATTTTATTGCTGCGCTTATGTTTGGAATGAGATGAACACATAACCTAAGACTGGAGGCAGTGGCCAGTCAAGAGCAATATAATTATTTGTATGATTTCACTATTCTGCCAATGAGATAATTTCTTCCAACCATAGAGTAAAATGAGACAATTAAAGACTGAGATGAGGCCGGGCGATGGTGTCTCACGCCTTTAATCCCAGCTCTCAGGAGGCAGAGGTAGTAGGATCTCTGTGAGTTTGAGGCCAGCCTTGTTTCCAGAGTGAATGCCAGGATAGGCTCCAAAGCTACACAGAGAAACCCTGACTCAAAAAACGAAAACAACAACAACAACAAGACTGAGATGAGAAAACTAAAGTATAAAAGAGTGAATTAATTCTAGTAGTCATGATGCTAGCACTTCTTCATGAGTCATCCCAAGTTTCTGTAAGCAGTGGTTCTGATATCAAATGCAGTTCTCTCTTAAGTCTCTACATGTACAGTATGTATTTTTAAGATAAGTGTAACCTAGAATCATGATGGAGAATTAGAAGCTTTTCATGTTTATATCCCATGACCATTCATGATAATGTCTGTTGGCTCTATCCACCACATGCATTAGGTAACCAGCATTCTTGCAGCACATCTTAGATAACAAGTTGAGAAGCTTCATTGCTTTGCAAGAAGTTTATCTTCCTTGATAATTATTTTGTATTCAGTGATGTCTACATCATTTTTGGACACAAAACACATTGGAAATATTATTTTAAAAGAAAGAAAACATAGCCATATCTGCCCTGGTAAACTAGCTTTCAGTGAGCCTGCCAGCTGACCCAGTACCTTAGAATTTAGGCAGCAGCAGAAGCTTGGTGGCGTTAATACAGAAATTTTGGAGTAATTATTTTTGATTTAGCTGTGATATTTAGGGAAAATATTTTTTCCTGCAATGATAGGCAGATAGGTTGTTCCTAATCACTAAAAATTTAAAACAATATTTTATTGTTGCTATTATTGTTTAAATACCTTTCCATGGAAGAATTTTCTTGTTCAGTATTCTGAAATATTCTTTCTTAAAAAACAGCAATCATGATGATAGATAGATAACACAAAGTAGCTGTGTACTGAATCCCTCGTGTTCCTTGATTTACTCTGTTTTGCTTGTATCAATGTGGAAAAAGGCTGACTGCAAGAGTGTAACATAAGCCGGGCATTGGTGGTGCATGCCTCTAATCCCAGCACTCGGGAGGCAGAGGCAGGTGGATCTCTGTGAGTTCAAGGCCAGTCTGGTCTACAAGAGCTAAATCCAGGACAGCCTCCAAAGCCACAGAGAAACCCTGTTTGGAAAATAAAACCAAAAATAAAAGGAGTGTAACATAGCTCACATTTTCTTCCCTTTATTACCTATAACTAATTCCTTTGAGAAACAGAGCTTTAATTTATTTAATTAGCAATGAGATTTTCTCATCTGAAGTTAGAAGAATATGCTCTAGGACAAAAGGATAGTCCAGAAATCACTTTCTGGGATCTGGAGGGATTCTAAAGCAAACAAATTGATCAACTTTTGGCACAAACCCTTCACATGGTTTACAAACTCCAATAAAGGGAATGTTACTTCATGCTGTCACTGCAACTCAAAGAAGTGTAAATTGATCGTGATTGTGATCAGAGCTAGTTCTACCTGGTTAGCCCTAGTTTCCTTGTGATGGAAAGAGTTACAGAAAGCTTTAGAAATAGTCATCAATTACTGCTTTTTAAGTTATCTATCCTTAAATTTGAGGGTTATTAGGACATGTCTTCTCAATAAAATCAGTACCATTCATTATCTTTTCAGGAATCATTTTATTATTTTGAGAATATTTTTATTTTGTTGTCATAACTAGGTAATAATTCTCCTGAGTTCTTATAATTTCATCTTTCATGTATTCCAATGTTGATTTTTAAATTCTACATAGTCTACTTACTATTTTATAACGGTTGTGTTTTCAGTGTAAGGAATCTATCTGTACTTGGCTGTCTATGTTACCATCACAAGCACTTATTAATGAACCACACCCCAGCACTGAGAGTGAGTTCTTAAATTTATTGGATCACAAAACAGGTGCTCAAAATGTTACCATTAAATATGCTTAGAGTGTTTTCAGAAAGATATGCACATGTTCACATGAATATAATTAATTACTTTAAAGTACATTTAAGTAATGTTATTTATATCAATGATGTAATTGTTCTCTTATATTTTAAATCCATGTTGATATTTAAGTAGCAGGACAATGTTGGGGAATTTGGATGACCGAGCCAGCTTGTCTACTACTAATAGTGGATGTAACACTAACAGGGTGCTTAACAAAACTACTTTATGCCTTTGTAATAGTTTCCTATAATTCAAACAAGTAATCACACATGCTTAGTGATCATATTGCTTGAAAGGTTTCTAGAAACCTCTTAATACTATGCTGAGATTATTGCCTCACAAAGTTTCTCTCTAGATGGGAAGTTAATGTAGCCATTCTCCTCAAATGCCATGCAGTTCAGGCTGCCTAAGCTACACAGGAAGATGCCTGGCAGAAAACCATTTCTTCTACATTAAAAGAGCACCTGGCAGTGCATATCATCATGCCAGAGGCAGTGATTGAGCCCTAAAAAGAAGTACATGGTCTTTGCAGATGTAGCCAGAGGAATTCTAATTGCAACCATATCTCAGAGCATTTATGGCTTTCTCTTCCTTTTTGTGCTGCAATGAATAAAGGGAGGAAGGAATGACCATGCCATTATCTCCTAGTCAATATGTCACAAACGTCTGCCCTATTGTTTCATTTGAAGATGTTCCCTATGTATAAGGAAGGACAAATTGAGATGCAACTGAAGCCTGGAATATTTCGAGGAAGATAATGACCTTTTCTGGTTTTGCTTCTATCTTATCATAGCTTTCTCCCTACGTAAATCATGTGTGACAGATCAGGCACACATTTAGTGTGATTCAGGTTAAATTTGCAATACCTGCACCATCATGGAAACTATCTGCTTGAGGGGAAAGATGAGGGCAGGGATAATTTTCACTGTATAAGATGGAACATGGTCAAGAATCTGTGAGTAGTTGGAGAGGGATTACTTCAAGCAATTGGATGCAGGTGCCTGTGCTGACAATTGCACTATTGTAGTTCTTGGCAAGCGTCATCCCTATCTAATAAGACATTAGCACCTCAGTATAACCCTGTGCGGTAAGATGTGCCATAATGTGTGTTGCAATTTCACAGAGACTGATGATTTTATTCTCGAGTTATACAACAACCTGACTAGGACCTGACCAGCATCAGGAATACCACTCAATTTTTTTTTTAAGACACATGGTAGAAAGCAATGGTCTGTACAGAAATAAAAGGGATGCATTAAACACTAGGATCAACTTTCAAGTCCAATAACACTGAAAACATCAATATACCTCACTATTCATAGACAATTTTTAAAAAGATGCTTTGGCTTTCTTCTTTACACATAGCATTATCATCTTAATGAAAAGTAAAGCAACAGTGTAATTCTCCTTGAGTGGAAAGGAACAGACACAACACAGTTTTAGCATTAGGTAATATGCAAACATGCTAAGTTAATATATATTTATGAAAACAATTATTGTGTATTGAAATTATCATATTGTATATCTAATAATTCCTGGTAATTAGAAGAGGAAGTATGGAGCAGCATCTTCTGGGTCCCTGTTATTGCTTTCATTTCTTTATCTTTCTTTCTTTCTTTTCTCCCTTCCTCCTCCTTTCCCCCTGCCTTCCTCTTTTCTTCCTTCCATCTTTTCCTCCTTCCTATCTTCCCTCCCAGCCTCCTTTCTTCCTTCTTTCCCTCCCTCCCTTCCTCCCTCCCTCCCTCCCTATCTCCTTCCTTCCTTTCTTTCTTTCATCCTCTTCCTTCCTTCCTCTTCCTCCCACTCTCTTCTTTTGCTCCTCCTTTCCCTCTTTCTGATTTTTTTCTCCTCCTCTTCCTTCATTGTGTTAATGATCAAAAAGCCTTGTATGTGCTGAGCAGGGACCTTGCAATCTGTGTTTCTCCTGCAGTCTGAGAGAATTTTCAATGGAGTCTTCATAGGTCTGAACTGGGTCCTCTGAATATGTCAGCTTGGTGTTTTGTTGAGAATCTTATTGGTGGGAATAGGGGTGTCTCTGACTCTGTTGCCTGCTTGTGGAACCCTTTTCCTACTACTGGGTCACCTTGTACAGCCTAGATATAAGGGTTTGTGCCTGGTATTATTGCATCTTTTTTTTCTGTGTTTGGTTCATACTCCTCATAGGCCTGACCTTTTCTGAATAGAAAAGATTTGGGAGAGAGTTAGTAGTGAGGGAACTTGGAGGGGTGAAAGGAAGTGGAAAATGCGGTAGGAATGTATTGTATGTGAGAAGGTTAAGTAAAAAAAAGAATGAAAAATAGGATTATCATATTTTAGCATTTCTCTGTCTGTCCCCTATATTCAATAGAGGCAAGACAATGTCCAATTCTACCTTTCTGCATTGTGCCATGCATTGATTTTTAACTTTGAATGATTTCTGAATTGACTTTGAATGTTTAGATATTTAGATGCTCTAACCATAGGATTAAAGAATATCCTGAAAGAGGGGTGGATTGTGTTTTTGTTGTATAATTCTTAGTAATATTTTGTAACAAAAACTAATTAAATTCATGACTTATATTTAAAACACAATATAGAACGAAGATGAACAGTGTGCTTTCCAATATAAAACACTCTCAAAAGTAATACACACTTTGAATAGCATGCACAGCATTGCCCTGCAGTGGGAGCTCTCAGGGAGCCAGTACTCGTGAGAGAGTGCTGCTTCCATAAATTTCTGACCACAGGCTTTATTTAGTTGTTCTGTTTATTTAAAATATATGTGTATTCCACCATCATATACTTCCTTAAAATAAATGACTTTTGAAGTTCTTAGATCATTATCGTACTTGTCATAACATAACCTTAACCCCTCCCCCTCACACACAAACCCTGGGATTCTATAAACAGCAATGTTAGTCAGGTGAGGGCAGCAAAGAGTCAGGTACAAGTATGTTTTCCTTTCCCCTGGGCCCAGGAGCAGCAAAGTGAAGCAGGCTTGCCCTGTGTGCATTAACTAAAAGGCAGGATGTCTTTATGAGCTTGGGAAAAGGGCTTTGGTCTCATGAGAATTTTGTATTTAAGATAAAGATTTAGGCAGAACAAAGTGAGTGACAGTATCCAGTCACAGTGAATCAGGAAAATTTTCATACACAGAAACTTGAAGCTTCATAAAAATCAAAGCCAGGTACAGAAGACATATCTAGCAAGAAAGTCAAGCACTGAGCACACATGGAGTGACAGCTTATTTAATCAATGGTCCTTCAAAGATAGACAATATCAGTAGACAGTTATGTCCAGCAATTGTGAAGCTCAATGAAAAAGAAAAGAAGAAGAAACAAAGAAAAGACACAGCAAGAAGATTCCTGTCATCCAGGAACTCGTTGTACTCTCCCATGGTACCACAAAGTTCTTTGTAGAGTCTGTGGCAAGTAGCTCTAGACAAGAGTTGGCTAGCCTTCCTTTTCATGCACACATTGAAAAAGGTAGAATTCAAAATATGTCTAAGAGTATCTTCATGTAATAATCTAAATATGAAGCTTTCTTGTAGCGTATCACTGAATAACTGACCCGAATTTAGTGAAACTGCCTGGGTTGTTAATGAGATAACTGGTTTGTGTTCTCAGCAATTTTCCTAGTCCTAGAGTGGAGGAAAAGAAACTATGTGCAAAGTAGAAGCTTTTCATTTTTAACACCCATTAAAAATAGTACTTCAGAGTAAATTATATTTACTAATGAGTTATTTTAACCCTAAGCTGAGGGACAATGTGTGTTCATATAAGAGAACTTGGTTACACTCCTGATCTTTGTGTGTGTGTGTTCCAAGGTTCATGTATTTAAGTACCAATAGGATTCCAGATTATTATAAAAGTGCATCAATCTTTTGTCTTCTTTTCCTGTGCTCTGTTTCCAAATGTGAATTTGCCAACTTTCAAGGCCCATCTTCTTCCTTTCCCTCTTGTTTATTCCTGCACATGTCACTAACAAACTGACCATTTCCTTATTTGACAATGGGAGATACATCCTCATGCACACTAACTAAGTATGTCCCTGCCTCAAATCCAAATTTCCATAAAACTGTAGACATCTCCACTTCAAAATAAAATTCAGGATGGGTTCATTGAATTCTGGGATATCACAGTTAATTTAGTGTATTCATAAGATTATGACTACTCAGTTAGAAGATATATATTATTTCTCAGTGAGAAATGTATTATTGCATTTGGATGAGTTGGATGGGAAAAAGAAATCTCACCTTCACCAATATTGCCAGGTACAGATGAAACATACCCAAGAATCAGGAAAAATGCATTATCTCTCCTCTGTGAGTCTGGACATTACAATTCTTGTTTTGGCTCAGGGTAATGATGCTTCCGCTTCTAGAAATTCTGATAAAGACAAAGGTCCAGGCCCTGGGTCTCAGATTTTGAACTTAAGTCCATTTTTTCTTAGTACTTTTTTAGTTGTCCTTGTTACAAATCCAGTTTACATGGGACATGCTATCCTCAATAAAATTGAGTTAATTTTCTGTTAAAAATGTCTTAATCGTCTCTTAACCTACTATACATATTATCATCTATCATCTATCAATCTAGCAACACACTTTCATTCATATACTTAGCACTTACTTATAATTTATTTGTATATCTGTCTCTCACATCCTTTCTTCCTCCCTTAAATAATTGTCTATTAGTTCTATATATTCGTATTTTCTGAAAAACACTAAAATATGTTATGAGAATATGGAAAATTATTTTTGATTGATATATTTTATTTAGAGTCTTTATATTTTATAAGGTATTTTGAAGCTATGTTTCATACCTTGTCAAACTACATGTTGTTTTTAAAATACATTTAGAATTTTCAAGTAAGTGTGTACATTAGCACATATATGCTGTTTATAATTTGGATGTGTGTTTGGGCATTATCTGTCAATATTTAATCAGGGAAATCTGCCTGTATATCTTAGGTGCCTCCTTTAGTAACATATTTTAGATTTATTTTAGTTGTCCTTTTTAATATTATCTTCCCCAGTATTTTTATCTCCTGTTTTTTCTCTACTCTTCTCTTTAGATTTTGACCACATTCCAATCATTTGAAACTGTACCTTCCCCTTTCTTATGCTTTATGAGGTCCTTATGAGGCTTTGTCCCCTTAGCAATGAGATTCATTTCCTCTTGGACAGCATTTGTTTTTTTATTGTTTAGTCCATCAGACCTTGAGCTTTGAAATCTCAAGGTATTGTCTGTACTTTTATCACAGACACTTGTATTGTTACAGCTTCTAGCATGAATATTTCATTTTTAATTTTCACCAATCAGGTACTTTAAGACTTTTAGCATTATGGAATTTAAATTATATTTGCTAAAACTATTGTGTAAACTAATAACAAGAAAATAAAGTTCAATCTAATGTGTAGTAATACAGTGGTGTACCTGTTCTTATTCTATCTTTTCTTCTCTATTAAATGGTTGCATACTTGATTTCATCATTGACATTTTGAAGCATGGAAAAATAGGAAGACAGGAAACTAGGAAGATTACACAAATTTTGTTAATCATGATAGCTGTTAACCTAATATATAGAAAACTCAGATATTTTAAAGTAATATGTAATCACTAGAAGAAATATACTTAAGGCATTTTGTTATACATAAAGAAAATAAATTATAGAATCAAACCATGGCCACAGTCTAATAAGTAACCTTAAATTATGCGATGGTTTCTATTTATGATCTTTTATAAAACAGAAAAAAATTTAGCTGCATGTGGTGGCCCAAGGAGGAAGTCAAGAGTATCATCTCCAGTTTGAGTATAACACTATCAGCATTCAAGCCCAAGCTCATGAATGGCTACAAGGTATCCTCTTTCAATACCAATACAAAATAGAAACAAATCATAGAAAGAACCTTATAAATATAACCAGGAATGCAATCAAACCAATACAGCTCTAGAGGTATGATAATAAATGAAATTAAAATGAATGTTTAATAATTTGGGGAGCTTTGAAAACATTGGAAATCATAGGGACATTATTGTGTATTGAATATTTTTTCAGGGAAAGAATATCATTTGTAAAAATATTCCTGAAAAATATTTAAATTGACTATTTTTAATTTTTAGCAGTTCTTTTCATTAAAATGAGTACTCATCAATTCCAAATATGTCATTGTGGTATATCTGTCATAAATAACAATAAAATCATGCCAGGATGCAAATAAATGGAATGGATTTCATTAATATATTTTCCGTTTTATTAAAATTATTAAAATCTAAATGATTCATGCTTTTTAAAATCAGATATATGACTTTATAACTGTAAACAGTTGTTTAAAAGAGTGTCTTCATAGTTGATGTCCATAGGGAACAATATAGGCCCAATGCAAGTAACAAATGAAATCAAATAGAACCACATATTCTTTAAAAGTCCATATTCCAAGAAAATATATGACTTCATTACTATTTATAGCTGTGAGGTATCCATGTCACTGAACTTTTGAATTCTAGCTTGCTCTCTGTTTTTAGAGAACTTAACTACCTTGTTGAGTGTACTGTATGGGGGAGGATAGTCAAAGAATGCACTATGCTCTTCTAAGTATTCTCTGTCCTCTAGCAATATATTGCTGCTGAAATTTATATAAGTGAGTGATTCATGAGTTTTGGATTAGTTCAACACAAAGCACTTCCATTTAAAAGAATTTAGTCAAATATTCACATTGCTAGCTTGTATGTCTCTGAATAGCTGGTTATTATGCAATATTTCTGTGGATTTTCTGTTTACTATCACACACCTATTTTTCGTTTCCATTAGGAGACCTTTAGACACATATTTTTACCTCCTACAACATGGGAAATTGCTGTTCTGCCAGAGACTTTTTTCACTCACCTTGAAAACACAGGTGTGGGAAAATGCTAAACCTAAAACCACATGCATGCAGTCCTTCCCCTCTTCTTTGCCTCAAATAAACATTCATGATGCCTAACCTGGCTCTATTTTTACTGTTTCAAATTAAGTGGAGAAAGGAGTAGCAATTTATATACTAACATGCACACTTACATGCGTATATCTACATATATATATATATATATATGTACACACAAATATAATGAATATTAAGAAAAGATAATTTATTCTTATGTCTGTATACCGGTTGTATGAAAAAATAAGGTCAATTTTAACAGAAATTTGTTCATGTAAATACTATTATTGTAAAATTCTAAAATCTAAATTAACTTTTTGAACTCTCATATGCGAATATGCCTTTCAGGTGGGTTTTGTGATATGTGTTTGGAAAAAGCACAGCTTCAAGTTCTACCTGATTTACAGCATGAGTTCAAGGCCATCCAGGGCAGCTTAGAGACAGTGTCTAAAATGAAAAGACAAAAGAGTATTTGTGGTCTGGATCAGTGTGGAATGTTTGACTTACAGATGAGGTTGGTATCAATATTATAAGTGCCATCAAAATTATTTTCATTAAGGTAGTGTAGATGACAGGTTTATTACCTGGAAATGGTATAAAGTTTGGAATCAAAAAATTCAGACTATATAAAATATGTTACTAAAGTCAATTTCAAATAACATAGTCAAACTTTGGTTTATTAAAATATTTTTATGAATGAATTTATTTACCAAAGGTTATACCACATAAAAATGTATGCAGTATATTTTTATATAACATATTTTATTTTAGCCAAAGGCAAATAGGATTATCATTTAATTTAAAATATCTGATCTAAAAATGACTTATGAAGTAGTAAATTTTAGTATCATGACATCACAGAGAAAAGATCTATATTACTTCTTTCAATTGGATTTAACTTTGTTTAAAACTGCAAATGTGGTTTAACAATTGCAAACTGGATGTGCGCATGTCATAGAAAGCAAATAGATCCATATTTAGCTTCCTACACAAAACATTTAAAGAATTGTTTAACATCCTTATTCATCAGTGAATTGCAAATCAAAACCACTCTGAGGTTCCATTTTATACCTGTTAGAGTAGCTAAGATCAAAAACTCAAGTGACAGGTCATGCTGTGGAGCAAGGAGAATGTTTCTCCATTTTTGGTGGGGGTGCAAACTTGTACAAACACTATAGAAATCATTTATGGCAGTTCCTCAGAAAACTGGAAAGCAATCTACCTAAAGACACAAATATACTACTACTCTTGGACAAACAACCAAAACATGACCCATCCTAATACAAAGACACTTGCTCAACTATGTTCACAGTGGCTTTCTTTATAACAGCTAGAAACTGGAAACAATTTAGGTGTTCCTCAACTGATGAATAGATAAAGAAAATGTGCATTTATACACATTATTAAGCTCTTAAAAACAAAAACAAAATAAAAACAAACACACAAAAGATATCAAAGTCCAGATAGCCTGAGTACCCACCAAATTCCACAATGCTTTCATTTTTTCAGTATCCCCAGCCATATACCCATTCCCATGTCCTCCTAGTCAACATACTCCAGCCACCAACTATGACAAAAAGTCCCTGCTCTACCAGAGACAAACATGACCACCAGGCATCCATCCCCCAACTGGGTAGAGATTGCCTGATTTACCAGAGACCACAGAAGTTCAGGTAGACTACCCATCCACCTCCATTCCTGCAACTCTCACATTCTCTTGGCATTGTCCCACCCTAACCACAGGCCAGCACCATTCTGGATGCCATGCCATACCTTTCATCTGTGGTGGTAATTCCACGCTCTACCAGAGAATAAGCAGATTGTGAAGACTGCAGATAGGCTGCCCCCACCACAAATTCACGCACTCTGTGACTCTCTTGGTGCCTCCCCACTGTATCCCTAATTTAGTGCCCTCCTAATCTCCATATGGCATCCCAAAACTGGGGCGGAGATGCCCTGCTCTACCAGAGATCATGCCAGCTGCCATTAAGTCCAGTCCTCTAGTGAAGACTATAGAGAAAACAGAAACCAAGATATAAAACACCCATCAAACAAAGACAAACTCAAAAATCAGTACCTAGACCTATAATCACCAAAATCCTGATGCCTAGAGTTCAGCATAAGAATACAACCAACAGCCAAGGTAATATGTCGCCACTAGAACTCAGCTTTTTTCAATATAGCAAGTCCGGAATATTCCAAGAAAGCAAACACAGAGAAGATTATTATGTTACTTTTAACTAGCTACTCCAAAGTACTGATGAAAACCTTGGAATTATCTCTCTATAAAAGAAATTTCCCACAATTCCTTATGTTGGGAAAGTGTAATCCTGACTGTTCTGTTAATAGCTGTTTCCAAATAAACAACTGTATTTTAAAAAGGGACATCATGAAATTTGCAGGCTAATAGGTGGAACTAGAAAAAATCATCCTGAGTGAGGTAGCACAGTACCAGAAATATGGTATTTACACACTTATAAGTAGATATTAGCTAAAATCAATAATAATCATGCTACAATTCACAATCCCAGAAAGGCTAATTTACAGGGAGGGTTCCAAGGGGGGATATATGTATCTTTTCCTAAAGGCTTAATGGAATATATTTTCTGAGTGGACTGCAGACCATGGGAATGGAAAAGGAGGGATTAGGTATGAGAGGGGGAGAATGGAGGGAAAGAGTATGGATAGAGATGACTGGAATTGGAGAGCATTTTGAGGAGTGATGTGGAAAACCTAGTGAGGACACCTAATAATGGATGACATGGAGCCACAATAAGCCATCTTCTGTAATCAGGCAACTTCTAGTGGTGTGACTGGGACACAAACCCATCCATCTTCATCCTACAATTTAGGCTACAGGCAAGATGTGCTGGGGCAATAGAGGCAAAAATCTTGTGGGTGTGGCCTACCAATGAATGTTAAAATTTGAGGCCCATCCTGTGAGTGGGAGCCTGTGCCCAATGTAGCCTGGAAAACATGGAACTTCCAACTGAATAGTCTGAAGACTTAGGAAAATCAATAAAATGATTACTAATGATACTCGCCTATAGCCATGTATTGATATCTATCCCAATGGTCTTTAGAGAGGCTTCCACCCTGAGAAGCTATATCCCTCATTAGCCTGATCTTTACTGAAGGAAATTGGAGAAAAAGTGGATCAGGTGCAAGGAGATGTGTGGGAGGAACTGGGAGGAATGGAAGGAGTGAAATATGCACTTTGGAATTATTGTATGAAATAAGAATTAAAAATATAGATGAAATTGAAAATCAGTGGCTGACTTGGGTAGGATAAAACCTGAAAGTAATTTTAATTTGCATTTCCCTGATGATTAAGGCTGTTGAACCTTTTAAAATGTGGTTCATTGCAACTTGCATTTCATCTTTGAGAACATTATGTGTTTACTTCTATATCCCATTTTTAATTGGTTCTTTATTTTCTTGATATTCACCTTTTTTCTTTCTTTCTGTATTGTAGATATTATCCATCTGTCAGTTGATAATTGGCATAGCTTATTTTTTTCCAATTCTGTTAGCTGACTTTTTACTGAAATGATGGTGTTGTTTGGTATATAGAAGATTTCTAATGTCATGAGGCCCAAGTTATTAATTGTTTTTCTTACAATAAATAGGAGAAGGTAACAATAAGGCCAAAAAATATAAGACATTTCCAGCTAAGCTTTGCAAAAAAAATTGACTTAACATCAATATTGCTATCATTTGGGAGAATGAGGTAAGTCATCCTCAGACAAAGGAGAACCATACTTTTCAGGAAACTCTAGAAGATACACAAAATGGGCCAACAACAGAGCTCATAGGGCAAAAGTGCTTGTAGTATATACCTGCAGATGTGAGTTTGAGCCAAGGAATCCATGGTGGAAGGATAGAAACAACTCCCCAAAAACTTATCATTTCTATACCACAATCAGACTGAGACATGAGAATGTATTTAATGCTACCTACACACAGGCACACAGTACAAAATAAAAATAAATTAAAAAATAATCAAATTATAACAGGACAGAAATGAGAGAAGGAAGTTGGCCTGTGATAACTGAAATCAGATATTAGAGAGTAAAGAGAAGGGGGAAGTTATTAATTCATTTTAATTAAAACTGAAAAACAAAAGTAAAACCATTATTAAATAAGTAAAAGTAACAGAAACAGAGTCCACGTGTATGTGGACAACTGTCAGTGTCTGTAGTCTGTCTTTCTGTGATCAGTCACTCACTCAGGCATATACACATTTTGTCTGCATGGGCAGTCCTCTTATATCTGCAATTGTATGGGTGTCTCTGCAGTATTTCTTTATGATTTTTATCATTCTTCCTCTGCTTTAACTGGCTTGCTCTGTGGTGAGAGGAGAAAATTGTGGTGCAATGTCTCCTGAATTCATCCTTAGATTATGGCTCCAAATTACATGATATGTTTTGTGAGAATTGTGGTGGATTTATACTTCTACATAATGGGTAGAGATGTAGGAAAGCTATTTTATGGTGTGTCTTAAACACTAACACTTTGAAACACTTGCTACTCTTTCACTCATAGATTATGTAAGTCTCAATACAGAATAATTAAAACCAAATTACCACCATAGAGAACACTATTTAGTTCAATTCATGTAGTTTAATATAAGACATATTTGATTTATTTAGGCAAAAAATTAATAATTGGACAGTGCTATAATCTAGTTTATACATGCTCTGTGTAGTCACATCATTATTCATGTGCAATAGTTGGAAACCAGTTATATATTTATTTTTGAATAGATATTTATTCTTAAAATTGTTATTGTTTAAAATAATTTTTAAATTTAAATGTATTTTGTTCATATTACTCCCATCCTGTAAGTCCTTTCATATACTCTCCTCATGTGTACAAACGCAAATTTAAATTATTTCCCAAAATAAACAAAACCCCAAAATAACAACAAAACCAAGAAAACAAATAAATGGAAGTGAAAACAAACAATAAATCAAAAAAGACACAAAAGTGTAACAAAATAAAAGAGAATCCAACAGCAAAGTTGAACAGAACAAAAACTATCGAGTTCTTTTTATCTTGGTCAAATACTCCTGAAGAGAAACAAAATCATAATAATAGTAATAATGTGTGTGTGTGTGTGTGTGTGTGTGTGTGTGTGTAACACATACATATATATGTCTGTGATATATAATATCTGATATATATATATACATATATATCTGATATATATATATATACATATATATATATATGTATATATATGTTTCTGTGTGCATTTCTTTCCCTAGATAATGTAGCTTAATATAGTTCTTTAAGTATCTCACTAAATGATCTTGATCCACTAATGTCACCTCAATGGGCAGCAATTCATTGCTTGATCATTCATATCCTTGTAGAAGTGTTCAAAGTTACTTTGACAACATTTAGAGATGATCAATGAGCTTCATTGAACTCTTGTAATAAGCTGGGCTCTAGAAGATTGAAGAATAATAGATCCTGTCACTGTTGGTTACTGTCCAATATTATTGCAGCAGAATGAGGAAAAACCTCCCTCTTGGGTGCATGGATAGCTTAGGCTTTGTTTCAAAGCTGACAACTGTATTTCAGAATTTATCAAAAACCTTCAGGTAATCATCATGCTGTGTCATCGACACATTGGTTAGAAAACGTCTCCCTGAAGCCAACAGTATTAACAAAACCTGCAGCACAATGTTTTAAGAACTGATAAAACTTATTAATCCACTACAACAACATAAACACTAAATGAAATGCAGTGTTGAGTTTAGCTGTCTAATTCTGCTCCTTCAGAGAATCTTTCATTTAAAAACTGCCAGTAGAGCTTGCAATAATATGAATATAATTAGTTTTATTTATAATGAATACAATAATATGGGAAAAACAAATTGGGTTAATGCATTTATTTTTTAGAAATAGTCTGTCAATCTTATTTCTAATTGCATAGAGATGAGAAAGCTACTACAGAATGGAAAGCTGAATCTAAACCAATCTGACTAATGTCTGATTACTCTAGTTTGTTTTAAATATATCACAGGTTATTTTTATTGTGAGAGATGAGCCATACACATACTATGATTCTTATAGCACTGGAACAAAGGGTAATTTCATATACAGCAAAGGAAGCAAAGTGACCATGAAATTTGCTACTTTATGTATATTCTTTTGTTCTTATTCCTGAAAATTCTTTACCAGATATTATAAAGAGCACATAAAATTATCAGTAATAACTGCTTACCATTGTAGCCACATTTCTCAAATCATAATTACTAAATTTATTTGCTTCAAATAATAAGTGGTATTAGTATATTTCTAGTCCTTCTTCATTGGGAACTAACTCAAATGCCAAATTTCACCATAACACCCAAATTTGTTCAAAGAACTTTGGCTCTTAGATACTCTTCCGTGGAAGAAAATACAAGCTGGGAAACAAGGGAAGACATGGCTTCGGAAGATACTTTCAGGTCATGAGAAATAGTCAATGACAAAAGTTTGCTCCACCCCCACATTGTGAACAGTAAGGCTTGTATTTTAAATTATTTCCTGGAATTATCCATCAGAACTGTATTATATTAATCCCAAAGGCATATTTCTTAACCCTTATTGCATTTATTGCTTTATTGATTCATTCCCCTATTGCCCTAGCAAAATACTCAAGGAATTGTGTTTCAAATGATATATTTGCTACACATTCTTTGTCTCAGATTCTACTTTTCCAGAAGTAAAAAAAAAAGTACCTATTGTATTCACAAATAATTCACTGAGCTGTTAATATCAGCAGTTTAAAGTATTCTGTGTCAAATCTTTTCTAATTTAAGAAACTGCTCTTTAAGGGTCTTCACAACAAATTCTACTTGTTCCTTTCAAAATGTAGTTCAGGTAAAAAATGAAGTCCTCAGTAACAGCTTCAGATTGGATTCAGACAATAGTTCACCAAAGTTAAGTTCACCAAATAAAAATCTTGGTAAAAGAGGTGATATTAATGAAAAGTTTGGAATTAATGGATTTTGTGATGTATATACGTTTGTTAATGTGAATGCACTTTGGGTTAACCAGGTCTCACTGTCATAGAGAGATTATATATATGAAAGGTTAAAAATACACTGAATTTTTTATGAGTGATAACCCTGAGTAAAATGTTACATAAAACAGAATAAATGCCACCAGATTTTGTAATACAGTACCATTACTTTTTAAAGAAAAACTATACATTGGACATAGAAATATGGTATTTACTAATGTCTTTGCACTTTTAAGAAATGCTAGTGTTAAGGACATTTATTTGTTTTTAATATTCTCAAGCAGATATATTTTCCCTAGTTATCCAGAATATAGGTGCACAATATTCAGATTTCAGTCAGAACTCAGGAGAATCTTAACATGTTCACAAAGAGCAGTTCAGACATGAAATAATGAGCAAAGTTTGTCTTTGATAAACAAGAAAAAGTAATAGAGAAACAATAAAATTGCAGACATAGGTACCAAACAATTCTCTTATGAAGTCTCCAGAAGTTTGTTTTTTTCTTCATTTTTATGTAAATTAGAAACATGACTGTTTTACATGCCAATCCCAGTTCCCTCCACATCCCCTCTTCCCCTACCACACCTCACTAAAAACCTACCTATCCCATATCCTGTCATATATTTTGGGATAGGGCCTAGGTGCTCTCCCATGTGTCTAGGCTGAGGGACTATCTCTCTCTGTGGAATGGGCATTCCTATGGTAGGGATGTGTACTGTTCTACTACAAGAGGTCCTATAGATTTTGTGGCATACTCATTGACAACCACATTCATGGGTTCTGGATAAGTGTCATGCTGGTTTCCCAGCTATCAGTATGGGGGCCAATAGCTACAACTTGTTCAGGTCAGGTGTTTCTGTGGGTTTCACCAGCCTGGTCTTGTCCACTTTCCTCATCACTCCTCCTTTGCAAATAGATTCCAGTTCATTTCAGTGTTTACTCTGGGTGTCTTCTCATCAGTCTTCTTCTCTGCAACTGGATATCAGTTCAGTTCAAGGTTTAGATGTGGGTTTCTGCTTCTATTTCCACAAGCTGCTGGATGAAGGCTACAGGATGGCAGATAATTTAGTCCTCAATCTCATTATCAGAAGAGGGTATTTAGGGTATCATCTCCTCAGTTTCTTAGATTATTAGGTTGTGTCATCCTTATAGATCTCCAGACATTTCCTAAGTGCCAGATTTCTCTTTAAATCTATAATGGCTCTCTCTACTTTGGCAAATCTTATCTTGCTCTCCTCTATTCTTCCTCTATCAAACTTCCTGATTCCTCATGTCCTCCTCACCCCTCTTCTTCTCCCCTTCTCATTCTGCTGGTTCCCTGTCCCCTCTCCCCAAGCTCCCAATTTTCCCAGGTCCATTTCCCATTCTCTGGGGGAACATATATGTCTCTGTTAGAGTCCTCCTTTTTCCCTAGCTTCTCTGGCACTGTATTCCATTGCTCTAGGTCTAAAATGCATATATGAGTGAGTACATATCATGTTTTTCTTTTTGAATCTGGGTTGCCTCACCCAGAATGGTTTTTTCTAGTGCCATCCATTTGCCTGCAAATTTCAAGATTCCATTTGTTTTTCTGCTGATGAACACTCCATTGTGCAAATGTACCATATTTTCTCTATCCATTCTTCAGGTGAGTGGCTTCTAGGTTGCTTCCAGGTACTGGCTATTACAAATGATGCTGCTATGAACATTGTTGAACAGATGTCCTTGTTGTATGAATGTGCTTCTTTTGGGTATATGACTAAGAGTGGAACTGCTGGATTTCATCATGGACAGATTTCCATTTTCCTGAGGAAAAGCCATAGTGATTTCTCAAGTAGCTGTACAAGTTGGCACTCTGACCAGGATTGGAGGAGTGTTCCCCTTTCACCACATCCTTTCCAGTATAAACTGTCATTGTTGTTTTGATTTTAACCATTCTGACAGAGTAAGTTGGTATCTTAGAGTTGTTTTTATTTTCAATTCCTGATGGCTAGGGTGTTGAACACTTTCTTATGTGTATTTCAGACAGTTTATATTCCTTTATTGAGAATTGTTATCTAGTTCTGTAACCCACTTTAATTGGATTATTTGGTGCTTTGGAAACTAGCTTCTTGAGTTGTTTGCAAATTTTGGAGATCAGCCCTCGGTAGGATGTGGGGTTGGTGAATATATTTTCGAATTCTGTGGGCTGCTGTTTTATCTTGCTGACTGTGTCCTTTGCCTTACAGAAACTTCCCAGTTCAAGGAGGTCTTATTTATTAAATGTCTATCTCAGTGTCTGTGCTACTTGGGTAATGTTCAGGAAGCAGTTTCCTGTACTAATTCACTCAAGGGTAAGTATCAATTTCTCTTCTAATAGGTTCAGTGAGGCTGGGTTTATGTTGAGGTTTTTGATCCATTTGAACTTAAGGTTTGTGCATTGCGATATACATGAATCTATCTGCAGAATTCTACATGCCAGAATCCAGTTATTCCAGCACCATTTGTTGAAGATGCTTTCTTTTTTCCACTGTATAACTTTAGCTTCCTTGTCAAAAATCAGGTGTTTGTACTTGTGTGGGTCCATTTCATGGTTTTCAATTTGATTCCATTGGTCTACCTTCCTATTTTTGTGCCAACACCAAGCTGTTTTCAGGACTATAATAGAACTTGAAGTCATGGATGATTGTGCCTCCAGAAGTTCCTTTATTGTAAAGGGTTGTTATATCTACCCTGGGTCTTTTGTTTCTCCATATAAAGTTGATCATAGCTCCTTCAAGGTCTATAAAGAATTGTGCTGGGATTTTGATGGAGATTACATTGAATCTATGGATTGCTTCCGACAAGATTACCATTTTTATTATGTTGCTCCTACCTATCTAAGACCATGGGAAATGTTTCCATTTTCTGGTATCTTCTTTAATTTCTTTCTGTAAAGACTCAAAGTTCTTGCTATACAGATCTTTCACTTTTTTTGTTAGTGTCAACCCAAATTATTTTAGGTTGTTTGTGGCTATTGTAAATGGTGATATTTCTCTGATATCCTTCTCAGCCTATTCATCATCTTACATACTAGGGCTATTGATTTTTTTGAGTTAATCTTGTATCCTGCAACTTTGCTGAAGGTGTTTTGCAGCTGTAGGAGTTCCCTGGTAGAGTTTTTCGGGTCACTTATGTAGACTATCATATCATCTGCTAACAGTGAAAGCTTGACTTCTTATTTCCACTTTGTATCCTTTTGATCTCCTTTTGTTGTCTTATTGATCTAGCTGGAACTTCAAGTACAATATTAAAGAGATATGGAGATAGTAGCCAGCCTTGTCTTGTTCCTGATTTTAGAGGAAATACATTGAGTTTATCTCCATTTAGTTTGATGTTAGCTGTTTATTTAATGTATATTGTTTTTATTATGTTCCAATATGTTCCTGATATCCCTGCTCTCTCCAGGATAGTTATCATGGATTTTTTCAAAGGCTTTTTCATCATCTAGTGAGATGATCATGAGGTTTTTCTATTGAAGTTTGTTTATATGGTGGATTACATTTATAGATTTTCATATGTAGAACCAACCCAGCATCCTGGGGATGAAGCTTCCTTGATCATGGTGGATGAAATATCTGATATCTTCTTGTATTTGGTTTGCCAATATTTTGTTGAATATTTTTGCATCAATGTTCATGAGGGATATTGGTCTTTGGTTCTCTTTCTTACTTGTATCTTTGTGTGGCTTAGGTACCAAGATAATTGTAGTCTTGTAAAAGCAGTGTGTCAATGACCTTTCTGCTTCTATTATGTGGAAAATTTTAAGGAGTACTGGTATTATCCTTTGAATTTCTTGGAGATATCTGCACTGAAGCCATCTGCCCCTGGGCTTTATTTGGTTGGGAGATTTTGATGAGTGCCTCTATTTCACTAGGGGTTATAGGTAGGTTTAAATTGCTTATCTCTTCTTGAATCAATTTTGGTAAATGATGTCTATCCAGAAAATTGTCCATTTCCTTTAAATTTTTGAATTTCGTGGAGCATAGTTTTTCAAATTATGACCTGATGACTCTCTGGATTTCCTCAGTATCCATTGTTGTGTCCCTCTTTTCATTTATGAATTTTTTTAATTTGCATGTTCTCTCTCTCCCTTTATGTTAGTTTGGATAAAGGTTTGTCTATCAGGTTGATTTTCTTGCAGAACCAACTCCTTGTTATATTGATTCTTTGAATTGATTTCTTTGTTTCAACTATATTGATTTCTGCCCTCAGTTTGATTATTTCCTGGTGTCTGTTCCTCCAGGATGAATTTGCTTCTATTTGGTCTAGAGCTTTCAGGTGTGATGGTAACTCTCTGGTGTGACTATTCTCTAGTTTATTCATGTGAGCACTTAGAGCTAGGAACTGCCCTCATAGTGCATTCAAACTGTCCCATAAGTATGAAAATATAGTGTGTTCATTTTCATTGAATTCTATGAAGTTTTTAACTTCTTTATTTCTTCCTTGACCCAGGAATGGTGCAATGGCACATTGTTCAGTTTCCATGAGTTGGTAGGTTTTCTGCAATCTGTGTAGTTCTTGAATTATAATTTTAAAGCTTGGTGGTCTGATAAGACACAGGGGGTTATTCCAATTTTTTGAACCTGTTGAGGTTTGTTATGTTGCCAACTATGTGGTTAATTTTAGAAAATGTTCTATGTGGTGCTGAAAACAAGGTATATCCATTTTTGCTTGAATGTTCTATAGATGTCTGTTTATAACAATTGGATTAAAACTTCTGTTAGTTCATTTTTCTCTTTGTTAAGTTTCTGTCTGGTATTCCTGTCCAGTAGTGAGAGTGGGGTGTCCAGTAGTGAGAGTTTATCCAACTATCTCCTACTCTAACTGTGTAAGGTCTTATGTGTGATTTTAGTTTTAATAATGTTTCTTTTACGAACATGGGTACCTTCGTATTTGGGGCATATATGTTCATAATTGAGACTTCTTCCTGAAGGATTTTTCCTGTGATGAATATGAAATGACCTTCTTCATCTCTTTTGGTTGATTTTAGTTTGAAGTCTAATTTGTTAGATACTAGGATAGCTAACACCAGCTTGTTTCTCATGTCCATTTGATTGGCATATCTTATGGCAACCCTTTTCCTTGAAGTAATGTCTGTCATTGAAGTTGAGGTATGTTTTTGTATGTAGAAGAAGGATGGATTCTGTCTTCATATGCACTCTGTTATCTTGTGTCTTTTTATACTCAATAAGACCATTAATTTTGAGGGAAATTATCGACCATTGAGTGCTTATTCTTGTTTGTTTTGGATTTTCTGGTGGTGGTGGTATTGTGTGTGGATATACCCTGTTTTTTCTTTTGACTTTTGGTAAATTGGGATTATTTATTATTGGCTATGTTTTCTTAAGTTTAGATAAATTCCTTAGGTTGGAGTTTTCCTGCCAGTACTTTCTATATGGCTGGATTAATGGATATATATTATTTAAATCTGTTTTTTCTTAGGATATCTTTTTTCTCCATCTATAGTGATTAAAAGTTTTTTGTCTATAGTAGTTTGGGCTGGCATACATGTTCTCTTGGTGTTTTTAGAATATCTATCCAGGACCTTCTGGCTTTCAGAATTGCCATGGAGAAGTCAGGTGTAATTCTGATATGTTTGCTTTCATATGTTACTTGGCCTTTTTTCCTTCTCTGCTCTTAATATTCTTTCTTTATTCTGTATGTTTATTGTTTTAATTATTATGTGAGGAGGGGACTTTGTGTGGTCCACTCTATTTGGTGTTGTGAATGTTTTTTGTACTCTCATTGGCATGTCTTTCTTTAGGTTGGGAACGTTTTCTTCTATGATTTTGTTGAATATGTTTTCTGCAACTTGGGTTGGATTTCTATGCCTTCTTCTATACCTATTATTTTTAGGTTTGGCTTTTTCGCAGCGTCCCATAACTCCTGGATATTTTGTGTTAGGGATTTGTTGGACTTAAGATATTCTTTGGTAGATAAATCTATTGCTCTTAGTGTATCATACACAGCGAAGATTCTCTCTTCCATCTCTTGTATTCTGTTGGTTATGCCTGCATCTGTAGTTTCTGATTGTTTTCCCCTCTTTTCTAATTCTACCATTCTCTCAGAATTTGTTTTTTATTATCCATATCTTGTCTTTCAAACCTTGAACCATTTGAGTTGTTTCTTGCAATTTTTGGTTTGTCTTTTCCTCCATTTCTTTGAAGGATTTTCTCATTTTCTCTCTTAGGGTCTCTATCATCTGCATGAAGTTGTTTTTAAGGTCATTCTCTTCTGTTCATCTGTGTCGGGATGTTGAGGTCCTGCTGGTGTACAGTCCCTAGACTCTGGTGGCATCATATTTGTTTTACTGTTGTTGAATGTGTTCTTATATTGGCATCTTCCCATCTCTTCTTCCAGTGGATGCAGGTATTGTATCTTCCTCTCCTGGTGTCTTCAAGTCCAATGTTCTCTTCTGATGGGTGCAAACTGGTCCAATACTCTGATTGGTCTCCCTGTGGATGTAGGTTGGTCTGAGGCACTCGATCTCCAGGTGGTTGGGAGCAGGACTAACACAGTGATGTCAGCAGACTCAAGTGCCAACTCCACCTGCCTGCAGACATTAAGATGAAGTTCCCAGAGTGGGCAGGTGGAAGTTCTAACTCTCCAGAAGTTTTGAAAGTTATTTACTATTAATTTATGGAAAAGTCATTCAAATTCATCATGAGAATTAGTTTGTGTCAATGGACTAAATTGCCAAAGTAGGCAACATTTCCAGAAAAGCAGTTTTTTTAGAGGTAACTGACACAGGGTAACAAACACAGACTACACATACAGTAGAAAGACACAAAGTGATCAGGAGGAAATGGATGTATCTATTATCACAGAAACATGAAGCCAGTGTTCATGAAGAACTTACAGGAATTAGGACCAGAATGGAAGAATGAAAATATATAACACAATTATATATATATATATATATATATATATATATATATATATAGGCTTAAATATAAACATATATGACTTTTGAAAATATTTTATTCATTTTACTAAATTTTTAAAATCTATGTTCTCTAAAAAAAATGATCACTAGGTTTAATGAATGGTGAAGATATAAAAATATGCCATTACAACATTCTGGTATTACCTGGCAAAAGATCAAATGCAATGATGTCATGAGAGAAGTTTAAAACTCTTGAAAGAGATATACTGCCTGTGGTTTAAATCTCAGCTGTGCCACTGGAAAAGTTACTTTATGAAAATAAGCAACTTACACTAACTTGGTGGATTTAAATAAAATAGTACAAATAAAATTGCCAATGTAGTGAGACTTGTATCAATACCTACCAGATAGAAACCACAGGAATCTCAATAGAAAAAAAAATGTTTATTACTTTGGTGTGTTGTGAGAAAAACTATTCCACAAGAAACCAGGAGATAAGCAATTGCAAAAAATTTAGAACAAACTTTTTGCAGAGTTTTATGTTATAAATTACTGATAAATCTAGGGTGGAAAGATGGCTCAGTAGGGAAAGTGTCTGCTGTACATGCTAGATGCAGTGGCATGAATAGATAATGCCAATACTCCTCTGAGAGTAAATAAGAGAAACCGGGGAATGTGTATATTAGCTTGATATGGGAAGCTGGGGAGCAAGCCAATAATCAGTATTGTTCCATGTTTCCTACCGGCTTGCTTTCAAAAATTGGATTGCGGCCTGTAATTGTAGAGTGAAATAAACATTCTTCACCCAAGTTCATTACATCAGTAATTTATAATAGCAACATAAAGCAAACTAGAAGGTGTATACACAAACATACAGTGGACAATTGGAGGATAAAAAGGTATTCTACTATAAGCTACAGGATATTGCTGACTTCTTGCTCAAGGACTATATATAAGAAGGAATAAAGAGATGCCACAGTTCAAACACATCAGGGGCAATTGTTAGTTACCAGAAACCCACTCAATTCTCATGTCCTTGAGTTTCTGTAATTTGGGATGTACATAGACACTTCCTTCACATACAATATGTGAAAGCAATAGATACCACTTCTATGAGTGTCTACAAATACAATGACTTTATTCAAAACAGAATATTCTCCCTTAACACTGCTTGCTCTTTCTCTTGAAATTTTGAACTATTCTATTGAAACAAGAAAGATATATTCTGAAACTGGTTCCTAGCCAATAAGCAGCTAGGAACTAGATTTCTCAGTCAAAGAGCTTACAAGTACATAGATTTTTTCCATGTTTCCATGAGTAAGTTTGAACTAAAGCCTCCTTGGGACTCTGAGGTTACAATGTCTCTGGCCATCACAGCTACCCATCATGGACAACCTAGTTAGAGACACCCTGAATAAGATTTCGTGATCCACAGTGCCAGTGTAGAAATTAATGGGGATGTTTAAATTCTTTAGTTACTTGCAGTAAAAGGTCAACTCAGCAGGGCCAGGTTGCTCAAATCTGGCAGATTTCCAAGATAGACTTGTTTTCAGAACTAACCCTTGGAGAGATGGATTTATGAGTCAGTTTCTGCATGACTGAGATATTGAACTTGTCAGTAAGAGTTTGGTCATATAGGTGAAGTTTTTAATGTCATTGATATTGAACATGAACTTTGCACAATATATATATTGCATATATATTGGAGGCTATATCTGACTCCTTCTTGAATGTACTTGAGATGGTGAGCTGACTTACGCAGAAACTTAGAACCCAGAAAATATTAGCAATATATTTGGGATGCATGTGATTGAGTGAGTATCTGTGTGTGTGTGTGTGTGTGTGTGTGTGTGTGTGTGTGTGTGTGTGTGTTTTCTGCACTGATGCCAGAGGAATAACATATGTCCACTTGGAAAGAACACTGCAAATCATAGGCCTGATTTCTCCTGGATGTTTAAATTTATTGGTATGAATTTGATTATTCCATCACAACTATGAGTGCAATAACAGCCCTGAATTTTGTGGATATTTATATTTTTACCTTGTTTTATTCTTGCTGCAACCACATATTTGGCAAATGCAAATTAAGGAAGGAGTTAATTGAGAGTACACTGTAAGGATAAATCTTTCTGCCAGCCACTTGAATTCTGCCTGCCACCATGTGTGCACCCAAATTAACATACAAAGATTAATATTAAGTACAATATTGCTGGCCATGACTAAGATTTCTTACTTGCTTGCTCTGTCTTAGGTATAAACCATAGCCATTAATCTATATATTTATAAATATATTTATAAAGACTTATCTTATGGAGGATGCCAGCAGCATGCATCCTCTTCCCGGAATCACATGGTGGCTCCAGATAGAAGGGAGGAGGAGAAAGAGTGTGATTTCCTGCTTGTGCCTACTTATATTCTGAGTCTGCCTGCTATGTCACTTCCTGCCTGGATCACAAGACTTCTCTTTACTACATTTCCCAGAATCCTCCTTGACTTGCAAAATAAAAGATGGTAGGGATTTCCCTAGTGCCAGGTTTCTATCTAACCCCATAATGGCTCCCTTTACTAAAGTATCTCTTGTCTTGCTCTCCCCATCTGTCCCCCAACTTGACTCCATGTTCTCTTCCTCTCTCCCATGTTTCTATTCCCACCTCTCTACCTTCCCTCCATGCTTTCAGTTTACATAGGTGATCTTGTTTATTTACCTTGCTCAGCCTAGATACAGGGGGGAGGGCCTTGGTCCTGCCTCAAAAGACAGAATTTGTTGATTCCCCATGGGAGGTCCCATCTTCTCTGAGGAATGGATTTGGGGGGAAGAGGTATGGGAGAGGGAGGATTAGAGGGAGAAGGAACTGGTATTGGTATGTAATATAAGGATTGTTTTTTTTTTTTTGAAAAAAATAACAGATAGTATAGAGTTGCAATTATTTATATATGGACTCTGAATAGGTTTGGCTATTTTTTCTTATTCCTTTTTAAAATTTAAATTAGAAACAATCTTATTTTATATATCATTTCCAGTTTCCACTCCCTCTCATCTTCCCATGCCCTCCACTCACCCCCACCCATCCCTCTCCTGATCCATAGAAAGGTATTATGCATATTTTGGTAGCATCCATAAATGATTTTTGGTTATTATTTGAAATTTCCCTTTGGTTATCTTGTTCAACACTATCTCATATGCCTTTGAAGTTAAATTTTATTATGATCTTGCAGATCTTAAACTTCTCATTCCCATCAAGCTTGCCTAAGACAAGCTCACCTGAATTCCACCTATCCATTTGTCAGCAAAATGGTGAATTTTCATTACATTCAATGTGATTTTGGATATTATAGAATTATAATAATTACAAAATGTTCTAACATCTTTTATATCTTATATATCTTCCATAAAAACTTTCTTACTGAAAAATAAGTTATCACTGCTCTTCATATATTAATTGAGCTGGTATAATGGTGTCAGTCTACTGAACATTATTACTACTGCCTGTCTATTATTTTCTGTGTTCTATTGACTATGACATTATACTCTAATTATTTGTTAAAAGTAACTATCATGAATGGGTTTTATAATATAAAATGTAAATTATTAACTTTGATTTATTTATGACATCAGGTTCAATAACAGTTAACCACATTTTTTTAATGAAATGTAAGACATTTTAAAGCCTTATCTTGTTCCTGCTTTTAGAGGAATCACATTGAGTTTCTCTCAATTTAGTTTGATGTTGGCTTTTGGTCTACTTTATATTGCTTTTTTATGTTTAGGTATATTCCTGTTATTCCAAGACCTTTATAATGAAGGGGTGTTGGATTTTTTAAAAGGATCTTTCAGTATCTAGTGAGGTGATCATGTAATTTTTCTTTCTCAGTTTGTTTATATGGTGGATTACATTGTTGGATTTTTGTTGTATTCATTGTATTGATTTCCTAATTTCTACTTTATTGATTTCTGCCCTCAATTTGATTATTTCTTGGGGGCTACTACTATTGAGTTTGCTGCTTTTTGTTCTAGAGCTTTCCGTTGTTCTGTTAATCCTCTAGTGTGACTATTTTCCAGTTTTTTCATGTGGGCACTTAGTGCTATGAACTTTCTTCTTTTTTTTGTTTTTTGATACAGGGTTTCTCTATAGCTTTGAAGCCTGTCCTGGCACTCACTCTGGAGAGCAGACTGGCCTTGAATTCACAGAGATCCACCTGTCTCTGCCTCGCAAGTGCTGGGATTAAAGGCATGCTCCACCAACGCCCAGATTGAACTTTCTTCTTATCACTGCTTTCTACATGTCCCATAAGTTTTGAAATATTGTGTCTTCATTCTCACTGAATTCTAGGAAGTCTTTAATTTCTTTGTTTATTTCTTCTTTGACTCAAGAAAGGTAGAATTGTGCATTGTTCAATTTTCCTGAGTTTGTAGGTTTTCTGCAATTTGTGTTGTTGAAATATAACTTTGAAGCATGGTGGTCTGATAAGACACAGGGGTTATTCCATTTTTTTAATCTATTGAGGTTTGCTATGTTGCCAATTATGTGGTCTATTTTAGAAAAGGTTGCATATGAGTGTAAGTGTTTTCCTAGGCCAAAAGTGCTCATTTGATCCCCTGGAACAGGAACTTTTAAAAGTTGTAAGAAATTTTAAGTAGATATTGGGAACTGAGCAACTATCATCTCTTAGAGGAAGGAACACTCAATCCCTGATTCATATTTTCAGGGCCATTGCACTGTCTGGTTTTGTGTCAGAAAAGAACTACCATTTGAGGAAATACCACCAATATATCAAACTATAACTCATTTTCGTGGTTGGTAATCAATGGGAGAAGGCCCAGGCCATGGTGGGTGTTGCCCTCCCTGGACTGGTAAGCCAGGGTTCTATAGAAAACAATCTGAAAAAAATATTTTGTAGGATTAGAAACATAAGAAAGTGGATGTTAGAATTCATTCTGGCATTGGACACCATGACAACTTGTCACAATTGTAGATTTGAGACTCTGTGAAAGAAATTCTAACTTAGTTAACTTTCCAACACATCCCTAGTTCCTCCTACAGAATCCTGTTCTAAGAATAGAGAACTTGCTTTTCTTTGCAATTTTGTGTGTCTGACAGTCTAATCTAAGATGCATAAATGCATCTTGTTTCTGTCACTACATGTTACGTCATTACAAAAGACCGAAACTAATTTATTTCACCTCTTTAAAAATCATAATTATTCACTTGCTAAAATAAGATTACCAGAAAAAAATTGTGACAGCAATATCCACTTTATATGGATTATTTATGAGCCATCTTTGGGATTATATGACCATGAGTAGAAACTTGTATTTCTGTAAAAGTGAAGTTACCATAGTGACTAAGGTACTCAGCTCTGGGCTATTAGGTAGGAAAACACAGATAACCAATTTGTAGCAAAAATAAATATATGTCTCTCTTGACAGGTTCTGTGATTGGAGTTTAGAATTATCAATATGTTATGTGGATTTTTCTTTTAAATATGCTTACTAAGTGTACAAAAATATCTAAAGTATATCTATTAATAAGGCACATAAGTGAAAAAAATTAATAATTGTTTTGCAGATTTGAGAAATATGTCCTCTAACATATTCCAGAAGATGTTAAATTTTAAATAATTTATTTTACCACATATTTAGTCTCAAGCTGCCACAGAATCTATGCTGAATCTTTTAAAATAATGAACTAGATATCATACAGTCTTATATTTCATCTTCAGGGGACCTCAAATTTATGCAATATTAAGAACCCCAAATTCTTACTATGTAAAATGAAATAAGTGTTCAAAAGTAACTTCTTGAGAAAGAACATATCAAAAAAATCATGTATATATGAGTCAGATATTTTCCATCCAATTTTGTTCATTGATAGATGATATAGTTGTTACATAGATGTTTCAAACCCAAAGAACTTTTCATGTTTGATCAAATAAAAATGTCACAAATCATTAGATTCATAAATTCAGCCACGACTTGCAGGAGTGATGGGAAGTGTGACATAACAAGTAGACTATAATAAGTCTGATTTCAATGTACAAATTGTACCTAATATATTTATATCTAGGGGAAATTTCTTTCCTTATAAAAATTTAATATATTATTCATAAGTACATGTAACTGAATGAAAACAAGATTTTTTAAAGTGATATTTATTCATTTATATTTAATAGTATGTAATGCTGAATGAGAATATAGGAAAGTATTGATTTATTGGACAATGATCCCCAAACTACATAATTTCTAAATGATTTTCTTCATTCCTAATCTTTAAATTATCATTACACATTGGGTAATTGCAACATGCACATGTAGTTTTTTTAGTGTTGTTGTGGATCTGTGGGATCAATACAATCAGAGTGTTCAGACAATGGAAGATCATTGCCAAGAAAATGAAAATAAATATCTATAGCAATTATGAGAAAGACAGGATTTATAGAATGAGAAATTATGCTTACAATGATGGCCAGATGCACAGTGGTGGCAGAGTTAAGGGAGAAGCCATCAGGGTTGATCAGAAAATTCAGAGGGAGCCAGCTGCATCAAGAGCTTCTCCAAATTACATTCCTTTATCACAAACTATAACCACAATGAGAGGCTTTTAAAAGCAATATATCATCTTATTTTGCTTTGTATTTTTCATGCCTTTTAATTTTTTTTCATTGTTATGATGTCTTCCTGCATCTGCATCAGCATGTAGTGCATGCATGCCTTTGGCCTAAGGAGACAGAATAGGAAGTCATGTCTTCTCAATTGAAGATTAACCAAAAGATGCAAGAAATCAAAGAAAGCCAAGGAAATAAATTAAACAACTGAAGGAAACAGTTAAGGACCTGAAAACTTAGAAATAGAGACAATAAACAAAACACAAACCAAGGGAATGCTGGAAGCAGAAAAGCTGAGTAAACATTCATGAACCACAGATGCAAGCATAACCAAGAGAATACAAGAGATGGAAGACAGAATCTCAGACGCTGAAGATAAACTAGAGGAAATAAATTCATCAAGCAAAGAAAATATTAAATCAAACAAATCCTTAACACAAAATATCCAGGAAATATGGGATACTGTGTAAAGACCAAACCAAAGGATAATAGGTATAGAAGAAGGTGAAGAAACCCAACTCAAAGGTACAGAAAACATATTCAACAAAATCATAGCAGAACTTTCCCAACTTAAAGAAAGACATGCCAATGAAAGTACAAGAAGCATACAGAATAGCAAATAGAGTGGACAACAAAAGAAAGTCCCCTGGTCACATAATAATTAAAACACCAAATATACAGAATAAAGAAAGAATATTAAGTGCAACCAAGTAACATATAGAGGTAAACATATCAGAATTAATTGATACTTCTTCATGAAAATTTTGAAAGCCAGAAGGACCTGGATAGATATTCTATCAACTCTAAGAGAACACAGATGCTAGCCCAGACTACTATACCTAGCAAAGCTTTCAATCACTGTAAATGGAGAAAACAAGATATTGAATGACAAAACAAGATTTAAACAATATGTAACCAGTAATTCAGCCCTACGGAAAGTACTGGAAGGGAATCTCCAACCTAGGGAAATTAATGACACTCAAAAAAAAAAAAAAAGATAAAAACATAGGTAATAGATAATCCCACTTTTCCAAAACCCAAAAGAAACAGCAGGGTAAATCCATATACAATACCACTACCAACAACAAATCAAAAACAAACAAGAATAAGCACTCAATGGGCCTTAATTTCTCTCAAAATTAATGGTCTTTACTCGCCTATAAAAAGACACAGGCTAACAAAATGCATTTGAAGACAGAATCCATCCTACTGCTGCATACAAGAAACATGACTCGAATTCAAAGACAGACATTACCTAAGAGTAAAGGGTTGGGAAAAGATATTCGAATCAAATGGGGTAGCTATCCTAGTATCTAACAAATTAAACTTCAAACTAAAATCAATCAAAAGAGATGAAGAATGTCATTTCATATTCATCACAGGAAAAATCCATCAGGAAGAAGTCTCAATTCTAAACATTTATGCACCAAATACAAAGGCACCAACATTTGTAAAAGAAACATTATTAAAACTCAAATCACAAAGCCCTCACACAGTTATATAGGGAGAATTCAACACCCACTCTCAGCACTGGTCAGGAGCACCAGACAGAGAATTAACAAAGAGACAAAGAGAAGTTATGACCCAATTGGGATAAACAGACATCTATAGAACATTCCATTCAAACACAAAAGAATATACCTTCTTTTCAGCATCACATGGGACCTTCTCTAAAATAGACCACATGCTTGGGAACATAGCAAACTTCAACAGTTACAAAAAATGGAATAACCCCCTGTGTCTTATCAGACCACCATGCTTTAAAGTTAGAATTCAAAAACAACACAAATTGCAGAAAACCTACCAAGTCGTGGAAATTGAACAACACACAACTGCACCATTCCTGGGTCAATGAAGTAATAAGAAATAAATTAAAGACTTCCTAGAATTCAATGAAAATGAGGACACAACATACCCAAACTTATGGGACAGTTTGAAAGCATTAATAAGAGGAAAGTTCATAGCTAAAGTGCTCACATAAAGAAACTAGATAGTTGACACCAGAGAGGTGACACCAAATCTGAAAGCACTAGAACATATGGAAGCAAATTCACACCAGAGGAGTAGACACCAGGAAATAATCAAACTGAGGGCAGAAGTCAATAAAGTCGAAACAAAGAAAACAATTCAAAGAATCAATGTAACAAAGAGTTGGTTCTTCCAGAAAATTAACAAGATAGACAAACCTTTATCCAAACTAACCAAAAGGCAGAGAGAGAACATGCAAATTAACAAAATCAGGAATGAAAAAACAGACATAACAACGGACACTGAGGAAATCCAGATAATCTTCAGGTCATACTTTGAAAACCTGTACTCCACAAAATTCAAAAATTTAAAGTAAATAGACAATTTTCTGGACAGATATCACTTAAGAAAATTGAATCAAGAATGGATAAGCAACCGAAACCGACCTATAGTCTCTAAGGAAATAGAAGTAATCAAGTCTCCCAACCATAAAAAGCCCAGGGCCAGATGGCTTCAGTGCAGAATTCTACCATAAATTCAAGGAAGAGCTACTACCAATACTCCTCAAATTGTTCCACACAATAGAAGCAGAAGGTTCATTGCCAAACTCTTTTTATGAGGCTAAAATTACCTTGGTATGCAAGTCACGCAAAACACACAACTAAAGAAAGAGAACTACAGACCAATATCCCTCATGAACATTGATGCAAAAATAATCAATATAATACTAGCAAACAGAATCCAAGAAGATATCAGAAAAATCATGCACTGTGATCAAGCAGGCTTCATCCCCAGGATGCAAGGTTGGTTCTGCATTAAAAAAAAATCTATCAAAGTAATCCACCATATAAAGCAAATAAAAGGAAAACCACTCTTAGGCATATACCCAAAAGAAGCACATTCATACAATAAGGACATCTGTTCAACAATGTTCATCACAGCATTATTTGTAATAGCTAGATCCTGGGAAAAAACCGAGATGCCCCTCAACTGAAAAATGGATTGAGAAATTGTGGCACGTTTACCCAATGGATTATTACTCAATGGGAAAAAATGGAATCTTGAAATTTGAAGTCAAATGGATAGAACTAGAAGAAATCATTCTGAGCGAAGTAACCCAGTCACAAAAAGACAACATGGTATGTACCCACTTGTGTATTTTAGACATAGAGTAAAGAATTACCAGCCTACAATCCACACTGCAATGAAAGCTAGTAAACAGGGAGGACCCTACGAGAGACATACATGGTTTCCTGGAGAAGGGGAAAGGGACAAGATCTCCTGAGCAAATTGGGAGCATGGCGGGAGGGGAAAGGGAACTAGGAGAATGAGAAGTGAAGAGGAGGGGTGAGGAAGACATGATGGGGCAGGGAGTTTGAGTTAGAGGAAGAACAGAAGAGAGCAAGATAAGAGATAATATAATAGAGGAAGACATTATAGTTTTAAAGAAATAAGTCACTAATGTCTGGAGAGCTACAAAGATGACAACTAAAAATCTAAGCAACAGACAAGAGGCTACCATAAATGCCCTCCCTGATAATGAGATTGATGACTAATTCATATGCCATCCTGTAGCCTTTATCCAGCAGCTTGTGGAAGTAGAAACAGACAAGCACTTCGAAACCTTGAACTGAACTGAAATCCAGTTGCAGAGAAGGAAGACTAATGAGCAAAGGGGTCCGGACCAGGCTGGTGAAACCCACAGAAACATCTGACCTGAACAAGGGAGCGCTCTTGGTACCCAGACTGATAGCTGGGAAACAAGTATGGGACTGATCCAGACCCCCTGAATGTGAGGATACCTCCAAAATCTGTTGGGCCCCTTGTAGTGGATCAGTACTTATCCATAACATAGGAATGGACTTTGGGAGCCCATTCCAAATGGAGGGATACTCCCTGAGCCTAGACACAAGGGTTTGGCCTAGGCCCTATTCCAAAGGGTGTGACAGACTTTGAAGAACTCCCACGGAAGGCCTCATCCTCCCTGGGGAGCAGAAATGGTATGGGATATGTTGTTAGTTGGAGGGATTGGGGGAAGGGGATGGAGAGGGACCTGGAATTAACATGTACAATAATCTTCTTTCTAATAAAAAGGTTAACAAGGTATCTTAAATCACTATTGAGGACATTCTACTGTATCTACTGAGGAATATTTGTTGCTTTTGAATATCACCAATAAGCTTTGCAGAGAAATTTTTAATTAATGGTCAGAAATACTAATATGGTTTTATATTGTGCAATGGAACAGGGACTTTTTTTAAGATTATCTGAGAGTAGCCAAGCATTACTTATTTTTTAAATAATTTTCATTTTCTTTATGGCCCATGTTAATTTTGATGTCTTTTCTAGAGATTTAATCAAAAGTAAGAATACAAATAACAATGATGACAGTAACTTTGATTTTGATTGACTTCATATGTTTTTATACCCTAGTTATTAGTAAGGTATATGTTTTGATAGAGGAAAAGTGTAGTTGACTTTAGGTGCTCTGTCTGCCTTTTTATAGTTGTTGCAGTTTAAGCTATAGAATTAGTATCTGACCATGATTTGAAATATTATTTGTACTAATATTATAAAAATGTTTTCAGTTTCCTTTTTAACCACCTTCCTCCCTTCAGATAATAGGAAACCAGGAGCATTATAGTCCCAATTAGAGATTGTTGGAAGTGCTGGAAGTAGTCCCCAGGGCTGTGTTGCTGTACAGCCCCAGGCAAAAATGAGTTGCCTGGGCTTTTCCTGTCAATGTCAGTTAGCAGCAATGCATTTTAAATTAATCTCCAGCCAAGAGACAAGCCAAAATTATGGAAGCATCTTACTAAGTGTAAGACAAGGATGTGGTCAATGCTTAAAAAGCATGTCTCATAGGAGTCTTCTCTGGCAAACAGGAAAGAGAAGTGCTACAGTTGCCCCTGTAGCCAGTTTTTCAGAATGAAGGCAGAAACTGTTTAAAATAAATAATAGATTTTGAATCCTGAGCATCTCTCATCTGCATGCCAATTTGTTTTGATTTTTAATAATTTCTTTATTTACTTTACCCCCAAGTAGATGTTTCTCCCGCTTTCTCTTCTCTTAGTCATTCCTCTCTATACCCCTTTGCCCCCCCCATTCACTACTCCTCTCTTTCTGCTTAGAAAAGTGAAGGTCTCCCTTGAGTATCAATGAAACATGTCATATCAAGTTCCAGTAAGACTAAGCAACTCTCCTCATGTGTTAAGGCTAGGCAAGGTGACTTATTATGAGGAGTAGGGTCTCAAAAGCCAGGAAAAGAGTCAGAGACAGGCCTTAAGAGTAGTCTTAAGATTTCCAAAAGAGGACCAAGCCAAACAACTCTCACATATATGCTGGGGCTATAGTCAGTCCCATGAAGTCTCTCTGGTTACTGGTAAAGACGCTTTGAAGCCCAATGAGCCCAGGTCTGTTGATTCTGTCAGTTTTATTGTGGTGTCCTTGATCCCTCTGGCTCCTTAGATCATTTCTTCCTCTATTGTGCAGAATTCCCCAAACTCTGAGTAATACTTGCATGTGTTTTCATCAGTTGCTGGATGAAGCCTCTCTTATGACAAGAGGGCTAGTCACCAATCTATAAGTATAGCAGAATATCATTAGTCATTACACTGACATCTTTTCCTTCAGTTGTATTTGGTTTTATCCTAGGTCTCTGGGTCATCCAACCTGTGGGTCCTGGTGCTTTTGGCCATGTCATGGGTTGGCTTAGTCTCTTGGTATGGTTTTTACTTTAGATCAGTCACTTGTTGATCTCTCAATCAATCTCTAGGCCACCCTTTTCCTGGCACATCCCATAAGCTGGACAGAGTGTAGGTCAAAGATTATGTAGCTAGTTTAGTGTCCCAACCCCTCCACTAGAAGTCTTGATTGGTCACAGAAGATGGCCAGTTCAGGCTTCATATCCATTACTTCTAGGATTCTGAGCTGGGGTCAACCTTGTAGATTCCCCAGGAGATTACCATGTGCCAGGTTTTGTTGACCCCAAAGTAGCCCCCATTTTCACTAGTGTCTTTCAGTATTCTCTGGCTCGTCCCAGCTGATAGATTATGGTCCCATGCTCACTGGCCACAGTCCCTCACAAAATCTCTTTTGTTTCACCTTCCCAGGGAGATCTATGGGTCTCCCCATGAACTCTCCTTGTTACCTAGTCTTTCTGTATCTAGTAATTTTTTTTTTTGAGACAAGATTTCTCTGTGGCTTTGGAGGCTGTCCTGGAACTAACTCTTGTAGACCATGCTAGTCTCAAACTCTCAGAGATCTGCCTGCCTCTGCCTCTCGAGTGCTGAGATTAAAGGCATGTGCCACCAACGCCCTGCTGTATCTAGTAATTTTAACATAGATTTTTTTATTTTACTATGTATATCCACTTATGAGCGAGGACATACTATATTTGTTTGTCTTGGTCTGGATTACCTCACTCAGGATGATTTCTTTTTCTAGATGCAGCCATTTGCCTACAAAGTTCCTGCTGTTCTTTTTAACAGCTGATTAATACTCCATTGCATAATGTACCACATTTTTTTTCATGTATTCTTTGGCTGGGGGACATCTAGGTTGTTTCACGGTTCTGTCTATTGCAAATAAAGTTGTTTTGAATATAGTTGAGGAAGTATCCTTGTGTTATGGTTAAGCATCCTTTGGGTATATGCCCCAAAATTACATATCTGGGTCTTCTGGTAGATTAATTCCCAGTGCTCTAAAAATACTACATTTGTTTCCAATGTGACTCTGAAAGTTTGGACTCCCACCAACAATGAAAGAGTGTTCCCTTTGCTTCATATCCTCTCTAGCATGTGCTGTCACTTGTAATTTTGATCTTAGCTATGCTGACAGGTATAAAATGGAATCTCAGGATAGTTTTGATTTGCATTTCTCTAATGGCAAATAATGTTGAACACCTGCTTAAGTGTTTCTCCACCATATGAGTTTCTTATTTTGAGAAATCTCTGCTTAGATCAGTACCCATTTTTTATTGAAGTATTTGGTTTGTTGATGTTTATTTCTTGAGTTAATTACATATTTGAAAATCAACCCTTAGCCAGATGTGAAGTTGTGAAGATTGTTTTGCATTCTATAGGCAGTGATTTTGTCATATTGACAGGGTCATTTGCCTTTCAGAAATTTTTTCCAGTTTCATGAGGTCTCATTTATCAAGCATTGATCTTAGTGTCTGTGCTATTGGTATCCTGTTCAGGAAGCTGTCTCTTGTGCCAATGTGCTCAAGATTTTGTACTTTGTCTTCTATCAGGTTCACTGTATCAGGATTTATACTGAGGTCTTTGATCCACTTGGACTTGAGTTTTACACAAAGTAATAGATATGGAATTATTTGCAGGTTTCTACATGCTGACATTCAGTTATATTGGCAACATTTGTTGAAGATGCTTCCTTTATTCCATTGCATAATTTTAGCTTCTTTGTTGAAAATCAGTTTTGCATAGAAATGTGGATTTACATCTGTGTCTTTGATTTAATTCCATTGATCCACCTGTCTGTTTTTATGCTAATGACATATGACTTTTATTACTATAGTTCTATAGTAGAGCTTGAAAACCGGGTTGGTTATACCTCTGGAAGTTCTTTTATTGTACAGGACTCTTTTAGATATTCTGGATTTCTTGTTCTTCTTATGATATTGAGTATTGTTCTTTCAAGGTCTGTAAATAATTGTTTTGGGATTTTGATAAGGATTGGAATGAATCTGTAGATTGCTTTTGGTAGGATGCCCATTTCTACTGTTAATCCTGCAGATCCATTGTTATGAAATATCTTTCCATCTTCTGTTATCTTCTCTAATTTCTTTCTTCAAAACCTGAACTTCTTGTCATACAGTTCTTTCACTTTCTTGATTAGAGTTACACTAAGACTTTTTTATTATTTGAGGCTATCATAAAGAGTGTTCATACCTTTATTTTTTCTCAGCTTGTTTACATTTGTATATGGGGGGGTACTGAATTTTTTTGAGTTAATCTTGTATGCAGTCACTCAGCTAAATGTGTTTATCAGCTGTAAGAGTTCCTTGGTACAATGTTTAGAGTCTATTATATATACTATCATATCATCTGAGAATAATGATTCCTTTATTTCTTCCTTTTCAATCTGTATCCCCTTGATCTCCTTCAGTTGTCTTAGTGCTCTAGCTAAAAGTTCAAGTACTATATAGATTAGGTATGGAAAAAATGTACAGTCATGTATTCTTCCTGATTTTAGCGGAACTGCTTTGACTTTCTCTCCATTTAATTTGATATTGGCTGTCAACTTGTTGTATATTGCTTTTATTATGTTTAGGTATGTCCCTTTTATCCCTGATCTGCCCAAGACATTTTTCATGAAGGGGTGTTGTATTATGTCAGTCTTTTTCATCATCTAATGTGATGATCATGTTTTTTTTTCTTGATATGTTTTTATGGTGGATTACAGTGACAGATTTTCATATGTTGAACCATCCCTGCAAAACTGTGATGAAACCTACTTGATCATTATTTATGATATTTTTCATGCGTTCTTGCATTTGGTTTGCCAGCATTTTACTGAGTCTTTTTCCATCAATGTTCATGAGGGAAATTAGTCTGTAATTCTCTCCTTCTCCCTCTTCCTCCTCCCCCCTCTTTTGTCTTTGTGTGGTTTGAGTATCAGAAGACTGTGATCTCATGAAAAGAAATCAGCAAAATTTCTTCTGTTCATACTTTTAGTAATAATTTGAAAATGTTGGTATTAGGTTTTCTTTGAAAGTCTGAGAAATTTCTTCCTTAAATGCATGTGGCCTTTTTATGGTTTCCAAGATTTGAAGTAACTGATTTTATTTCCTTAGGGATTATCGGTCTATTTAATTTTTTTAATTTTGATTTCGCTTAGGTAAGTGGTATCTGTCAAGATATTTTCCATTTCTTTTTGATTTTCCAATTTTGTGGAGTACAGTTTTTTTTTTTTTATGTATGAGTTAGGTGTTATAGTTTCCCATTGGCCTACTATAGGGTTCTATGTGTTATTTAAGCTTTAGTGATGTTTCTTTTACAAATATAACTGCCCTTAAATTTGGGTCATAGATATTCAGAATAGAGACATTATATTAGATAGAAATTGATTTTGTTAGATATTATGGTATTTACACCAGGTTGCTTGATAGGTTGTTTAGATTGGAAAATCCTTTTCTAACCCTTTTCTCTGAGGTAATGTTTATCTTAGATTTTGAGGTATGTTTCATGCATGGAGCAGGATAATGGATCTGGTTTTCATATCCATTCCATTAGGTTGTGTCTTTTTATTGGTGAATTTTGTCCATTGATATTGGCAGATATTAATAGCCAAATACTGTTAATTCCTGTTATTTTGTTGTTGTTGTTGTAGCTGGTGGTGATGGTGTGTGTGTGTGTGTGTGTGTGTGTGTGTGTGTGTGTGTGTGTGTGAGTGTGTGAGTGTGTGTGTGTGTGTGTGTGTGTGTGTGTGTGTTTTAAGAATCACTTGGAATCCCATGACTTTAATGACAGCATTAAGGAGGTAGAGACAGGAGCTATAGGGCTGGGCAGAGAGAGTAATATAAGGCAGTAGGAGACAAGAGAGAGATGAAAACTTAAGACCAGTTAGTCTGAGGTCTGGTGGAGGACAGTGTTGTTGTAGGTTCAGTGGATTGCCCCATTGGTCTGAGCATTGATAGGTGCTAGTGGCTGGCTGTTTTGTTTCTTTGATTTACAGCTTTAACCCCCAAAACTGTCTCTGGGATTTTAATTATTTGAGCTGCACACAATTTCCTCTTTTTGTGTTTCGTCATTGCTTCTATTCCCATTTTCAGATTTCTAATAGTTTCCTTTGTCTATTTGTCTTTTTGGCATTCTTAATATTCTTTTAGGTATTTGTCGATATTTTCTAATTTTTTTGTTTGTCTTTTCCTCGATTTCTTTAAGGGATTTTTTTCATTCCCTCTCTAAGAACCTCTATCATCTTCATGAAGTTATTTTTAAGGTCATTTTTAAGTGCTTCACCCGTGTTGGATTGCACATGTCTTGCTGTTATAGGATAGCTGGACTCTGTAATTGATTGCATTCTTACACTGGTGTTTATGTGTCTGGATTTGGATCATAGTTCTAGGTGTTGATTCCTACATTTGTCTTAGTTGGATGGCTGTTTTGTTACTTGGTTTCTCTTTCATCTCTGGTCTTCTAGTCTAAATGGCTACAGGTTCTTGTGACTAGTGAGTTTTCAGGTCCAATAGGCTTCCCCTCAGGAATTTTTGTGACCTGGGTTTCCTAGATCTTGCCTGACTTCTGGTTAAGCCAAAGCCTTCAATGAAGTTGTAAACCAGAATATGGAACCCAAGGGAGGGAATACATTCTGGGGTCTCTAGATCCAGTCTGGCTTCAGGTAAAGCAGAAGTCTTCTTTCCAACTTGTTGGTTATGAAATACACTGGTGTTAGGGGGTGCAATCTGGGGTTGTTGGGCAGTCTTAATGGCATTTAATAGGTGGTCCACAGTATCTTGCATGGTGTCACTATTTCTATCCTGTTCTCCCATAGGATGCAGATGCAATGGCGTCTAGTGTGGAGCCAAGGAGAAGGGGTAGAGTCAGGTGTTATTGGGCAGGCTTTACGGGGTATTATCTGGCAGTGAGTAGTGACCTACAATCTCTTGTCTTCACCTGTCCTCTGGTAAAGCTGAAGACTTCTTCAGAAGTTGTAGGTGAAGATATGGAGCCTATGGGAGGGGGTTCAGTCTGGGTTAGTTGGGCAAGCTTAAAGGTAATAAGTGGGCAATGGGTGTGTTACCTGGGCTTCTCGGATCTGGCTTCTGCTCTGGCAAAGTTGTAGGCTGCTTATCTGCATTCCAATTTTTTTTTTCCAAAAAATTCATGGGAAACCCTTTCCCTCTTAATTTGCTTAGGATTTCAAATGTTATGAAAGTTGGGGGACTCAGTGTTGGTGCTTAATGGGCTTCTAACATGTTGTTTTGAAGAGTAACAAGAGGTAGTTCTGGCATTAGGAATATGCCTCATATTGATAGGAACTGGGCACATTTCTTGTAAAGTGTGTTACTTCCCTATTTAGAATTTATTATATTACATCATTAGCAGAGATATATGTGAGTTTATTTTCTTTTTCTATGGCATGATTTATTTTATATCTGAAATATTGATTGAACCTAGACTGTTGATCATAATAAGCAAATAATCATCCATTGTGCTCTAGCTGGAGTTTCTTGTCCCACCATATCCCACCTATCTTCAGCCCCAAATAAGCACACAGAAACATATATTAATTTATCAACTGTTGGCCAGTTGCTTTGGCTTATTATTGGCTAGCTCTGTATTAATTATTAAGCCATTTAATATTAATCTATATATTTCCACATGATCTTGGCTTACTGGAGAATGCCCAGACCTGTTACTCCATTGTGGTCTACATGGTGTCTCTTCTTGTCCCCTCTCTGCCTATCTTGCGGAGAGTTTGCCTCACCTCCTAGTCCCAAATATCTTCCTGCCTCTATTGGACAAAAAGTTTTTTATTCATCAACCAATAATAGGAAAACATACTGAAGGACATCCCCCATCATTGTTCCTCATCTCCAAGTCGTTTTTAAAAACATTTTCCTTTTACAGATTAATAAATATGAATTCTGTAACACCACTGACTAAGCACTGTAGCAAATGTATATTTGTATAGAACACTGTATCAGCCACTACAATGGGATGAAAGAGATAAGAAATCTGAAAGTAAATTCATACAGTATGAATTCATACATTATATGATGTATGAAATGGAAGATCATATAAAACATAATATGTTAGAAAATATATCAATATATAATATTACAATTTTAATTGTTGAAATTACTAAAAATAGCTATTATTTTACACAAATTATATTAAATTATTTGATCCCACTAATCATTTATTATAGAGCATATGTTCATATCCATTTGTATTTTTGCTTATAACAATATTTAAATATTTGAATTACTATAAAACAGATTTTAAATATGTAAGTGAAAATAGGTATGTGAATATTTTAACATCAATCAGTCTCACATCTGGAAACATTTCCTTAAAAATCAGTTAGAATGAAATAGGAGACAAAGATCAATAAATATTATAATGAGATACTCACATATGTTTTGTAAAATGTTTAGAGAAATAAATAGGTGAAGATTTTGAAGTTGAGTGATCATGTAGTCAGAATTAATTTTAGCCTGTCAAATGTCTGAATCACATGAAAAAGCTATGATTGTGCAAAATTGGTCTGTTCAATATTTCATCAGGAATGAGAGAGGCTTCACAGGCCCTGAGGATCTATTTCCATGTAGAAGTTATTGGTAAAGTGCTTTCCTTTTCCATAATGATGTAGGCTGTGATAAGTCATTTTTTTCTGCAATGAATAACATCCTGACCATTGGCCAGTTATAGGCAATGTATATTATTCTGTCCACTCACTATATAAGGACTGGTATTAGTTAGGGAACAGTATCATTTCAGGACAGATTGTCTGAATTTTCCATTGGGCTAGAAAAAAACTAACATTTATGTTAACCTCAGGACAGATGTTTGAATTAGATTGTTTAATGACTTACTTCTTCAAATATATTAGAATAATAAATATAAAAGCATCATATATAATACTCCTCTAATGAGCTTCATGGTGGGATTTCTTTTTCCATATTTTTAACCTGAATAAGGACACAAGGGCCAAAGTTAAATGTGTTAAACTACACTGAATAAAATTTCTCTAGAATGCATGTTTCATTGATAATTAAATTAGCCATATTATTAATAGACAATGCAGTCTTTCACATCAACAGAATGTCACAAACAGACTAAGAAAATTTTCATGATACTTTTATTTTCATATGCAATGAATAGCTATGTATGTCCAGTTATAATGTGCATCACTGGCAAACAATTTCAAATTTCCATGTATAATGGAACATACATGTTCAAATTAAAATTTTTATTTCTAATTCCATTCACTGTCAGTTTCCCCAAATTTTTGAAATGCAGAATATAAAGAAACAAATAAATATGCAATTTTTGTCATGAATTTTTGAAAGTTTGTAGAGAAGCATGCCAGTCACATGTGATCGTAAAAGATAGACAGCAGAAAGTGAAATTCTAGAAGACATGAAGTTGAGAGGAGGCTGTAGGTAGGTTTCCAAAGGAATTTTAGGGTCATAGTGGGAGCAGACATGATCTAAGCACGTTCTATATACATATGGAGTTACCAGAAAATCATTAAAATAGAGGAAATACATTATGATCTGAAAATACTTGGCTAATTGAGCATAAAGTTTTCAATAAAAGTGCAAATTGATAACTGTTTACATAGCTCAATCATAGTTGTGATTTTTATCAAGAGTTGCAAATGAAGTTAGTAAAGTCTCCTAATTATTTTTGTGAAAAACCTTTCTGTAGAATGTATGCTCTAGCAGGGAATCTGTTGTCTGTTTATGAGGCTTGCTATTTGCAGGTAGTTTGAATGATTTTGAAACCAAACCAAATGTAAAATCTAATTTTTCAATAGCATGGCCTTAGATGATATTTTGTTGGTCTTTAGCAGTAAGATAGCAACCTAATGAGGCAGCAGAAAATGTGGGGCATGTGTGGAGCAATCTGTTTCTAAAACACTGTTAGCTATGTCTGTTTCAATAAGTGGTGTTGTGTGAAGTGAAATATTTTCCATTTAGGCTGTGTTCCAGATAGGTGGAGAATGCACTCTCCAGAGTGACCTTATATTGTGAGAAGGAAAGTCATTTGTGTGCCAAGTGACAGAATCAAGGTGTTATTGATGGCTTAGTAAAGACCCTGATAACCCATAATCTTTACCCTCATGCATTTGGGATACTGTTCTCTTCTTGTCCTCCAGTGAACTGAGAAAACCACAATTCAATCACCCACTATAAATATAACCCAGCTCTATTTTGACACAAGCTACATACATACATTGTGAGTCTATTTATGGTATATAATATATTAGTATGACATTTAAAAAATTGTATCCATTTTTCTTGATGTAGAAAAAATAAAGTTATAGCAAACATATAATTGCCTAATCTCAAAAAAAGTAGATGAGTAAGAATAGAGTGAATCTTGCAGGTTTTAATGGTACACGCAAGTAGGATTGGCTGAAGGAGACAGAGGCAGGAGGATCAAAGGTCTGAAGAATATAATGAACATTATGTATCTATGATAGGCATAAATTATATGATGACAAAATATCTATTTTCAGTTTCTTTACATGCCCGCTTTCAATGTCTTGTTTGTCATCTTTATGATTCTAATATTTCCTTCTTCATTCTTATTTTTGCAAGATTTAATAGAAACCATGAATTTATAGGAACTCTAAATGAACTGTCTCTATAGATACAAAACAGACATTTAGACTCTTTCAAGAATGTACTTTTGACATGCATTAAATTTGTTATAAAGTTTTCAAATGATTTCCCTCTGCATATAATAAATTTTAAAAAGCAATTTAGCAATTACTCATGGAAAAGTGAATTTACTAGAAATCCCTTGAGCTAAAATGATGTTCTTTAGAAATCACTTAAAATAAAACAGATTTCATTAAGTGAACAAAATAAATCCCTCTATTAGAGGAGCGCACAGGTTCTAACAACTGCAAATAACAAATTGCCAGTGGCCTCACATGACACATTTATAGCGGGGGATAATTTCTTTAGTATTTTGAACACTAAGAAATGGTAGGCCAAAGAAAAATTATATATTTAGCTAATAATTTAACAAGCTGTCATGGGGAAATAACATGGTTAAGTTTTATTTTCTTATTTTTCTTTGGCAATGATGGAGTTGAAGAATAAACCTTAGACTCCTGGATGGCATTTGTGGTACAGTGAGTAAATCTTACCACCCTTATTTATTGATTATGGAATTTATAATTTTATTGCAAACCATAATAACAGGAGTTTAAGTAGGAAGGGGGAAGGAGGCTGAAGGAGAAAGTAAGAGGAGAAACATCTAAATTAAGGTGCATTTGAGGGGTAGTTATGGAAACCTAACCCAATAGAAGCTTCCTAAATTATATAAATATATGATAGCAACATAAATCAAATTTCCAAATAAGGAGGAGGAATAATCCCAACTGACCATCTCTTGTCATCAAATGAAGATTTCAGTGCCAGGGATGAATTGCATCCACTTCAGTTGATGACCAAAGCGTTCCAATGAGAATTGCCAAATAATCCTGGCAGTTGCCAAGACAAAAGATTGCTCTCCACAACTGAGAGGCAAGACACTGTGACTGAAGATAACAACTACACAACTCACATAACTCATAGAACATGGAGATGACTTGATATTTTCTACAGTTTTAGCAGTTTTGGACAAGAAAAGTGCTCTGAATGGAAATAACAAGCCAGCCACAAACCTTTTGACACACAATTATCTGCCTACAAAACATGAGAGCAAAAAAGTTGCTAAAATGTTATGAGAATAACCAACTAATAACTGATCTGGCTTAATTCTCATGCCACGAGATGGATCCCATACCAGGCACTGCTTGGGAAACCAAGAAACAGAGACTATATATACTGAAAACCTAGGTAAAGCCTAGGTACTTTGTTGAGACCATGGGAGGCCTGAATCTCACTGAACGGAAATATAGGAGGACTGTATGGGAAGCAGGACAGAGTGGAGGTATGGGAAGAGAATGAGATGAAAGGAGGGAGGGGAAAATGCAGTTGGGATGTAAAATTAATTAATTAATTAATTAATTAAATTTAAAATTAAGAGTTTAAAAACTAAATAAACCAGTGATAAAAGGACTCCTAAAGATTTCCTGCTATACTCATAGATCAGTGCCTTTTTGGTCACTGTCAGAAAAGCTTAGTTCTGAAGAAGTTTGTAACAAATACAGAGATGCAAAGACAGACATTTTGGAGAGAGTGAGAGCATAACACTCATCCCTAAATACTTCCACCAAACCGCTGCCTCAGAGATAAGGGAACATCAGGAAAGGAGAAAGACAGACTATAAGTGCCACAGGGGATCAAGGTGACCAAGAATACAAGACCTTCTAAAACAACATCGTCAAAGTACATGGATGTACAAAGACTGGTGCAGATTTCACAGGGTTTGCATGGGTCTACGTATTCCAGGTCCTTTGCATATATTTTGACTTCAAGTTTAGTGTCTTTATGGGATTTCCCCAGTGTGTGAATGAACTGGTCTCTGCTTCATGTGTCTCTTTTTGTGTCTTTTCCTTTCTTTTTACTTTTAACTTTCTCTTTTTTTTTCTTTTTGGCTTATACAACTGCCATGTGATAATTTTTGTTTTATCTATTATATTGTATTTTATTATCCCTTAGAAGTCTGTTCTTTTCCAGCAGACACAGAATTGGAGTGGATTCAGGTGGGAGGGAAGATGAAGACAAATTGGGGGGAGTATGGGGAGGGGAAACCATATACAATATATTATATGAGAAAATAATCTATTTTCAATAAAATAATTGCAAAATAAAATAGAAAAAAAACGTATCTACTCTGTGATGGCATAGAAATATTAAATTAAAAGAAATAAAAATAAGCCAATGAAATGATAAATAATACTCATTTTAATATTTATTTTTTGTTTTATGTTTATGGATATTTGACTAAATGTTTGGTTATATATTACATGTGTGCTACACTTTCAAAGGCTAGAAACTAGGTTCTGACTTCTGCAAACTGGTCTTACAGATGCTAGTGAGCCACAATGTGTGAGCTGGGCATAGACCTTAGTCCTTTTCAAGAGCAACCACTCCTCTTAACTGCTGAGTAATCATTCCAGTGTCCCCAATGTTTCTTTTATAAGTGGTATTAATAATTTAATGCAGCTGGGTGGTGTTGGCACAAGCCTTTAATCCCAGCACTGGGGAGGCAGAGGCAGGCAGATAACTGAGTTCAAAACTAGCCTGGTGTACACGAGCTAGTTCCATGACAGCCTCCAAAGCTACAGAGAAACCCTGTCTCAAAAAAACAAAAAAGAAATAATTTAATGCAGTGTTTTCACTCAAAGATGCATTTTACACTGTTTTAGAAAATTATAAAGTCATGATTACTTGAGATCTTATCAAATATCCTTGGCATTTGTTTTGTCTCTCTCCTTCTGTATGTGATTCTCTTCCAAATAGTTATCAGCTTCTCCCCTTATTTACTGTCCCAATTTATGAGTTTTATCTTACTAAGTCCCCATAAACTCCTTCCAGACTCTTTGTATACATCCTTGGTTTCTGTGTATGATCTATGCTGTATACTGCCCCTGAAGATTTGGAGCTAGGAACCCAGATGACAGAGAGTGGAGAAATTCTCTTTCTGGTATAGCATGAATAATAAAAATCCAGAGAGAGAGATTGGGGTTCAAGCTTCAAGCTGAAGATCAGAAAAGCAAAGCAGCTGGCTACTACCTCTACCCCAGGCTGAAAGGGTTGTACTGTCCTTAGCCTGGCTGGAGACTAAGTCTCTCCAACAAGTCACAGACTGCTGCCTCTTCTTTTTATACCTCTCAAATCCTGGGATTAAAGGCCTGTGATCCCAAGTGCTGAGATCACCTTTGTGTGAGTTGTTTCTCTTTAGGACTGTATCAACTTTGTGTAACTCAGTGTAGTCTTGAACTAACAGAGAATCATCTATTTGTATCCTTACTCCTGGGATTAAAGGTGAGTGCCACTACCACCTGGTTATAGGGCTAGCTAGTATGTGTGCTGGGAATAAAAGTGTGTATCACCATTGGGTGAACTCTATAACATGTGGCTAGCTTTACTTTCTAAACCTTTAGACAAGCTTTAATAAATCATAAATATTATATCAACACATTCTGGTTCTAAGTTATCCTGCTCAGTATAATTTTATCTTCAATTTCATTATTATTTAGTTACAGTTTAGTAGTATTCAGTTGTATATATGAGCTACATTTTCTATATCCACTGATGTATTGTAGGACCTTTAGATTGTTTCCATTTCCTGGCTATTGTGAATAAGACAATTGTGTGTGTTGCTGAGCTGCTATATTTGGAGGAAGATTTCAGATCCATTGGCTAAATGATAAGGAATGATACAGTTGAGTCAAATAATGGGTTTAATTTTTGATTCTTTTGATAATTCTCCATTTTGATTTCCAGAGTGGCCACACCAATTTCCATTCTCACTTACAGTGAATGAGGGTTCCTCTTTATTCACAACCTTGCCAACAGTCCATCCTGAACAGGATGAGATAAAATCTAAAAGTAGTGTTTTGTATGTTTCTCTAATTTGTAAGGATGGTAAACACTTTGAAAGTGTTTCTTAGTTGTTTATATTTATTCTATTAAGAACTCTCTGTTCAGATCTCTAGCCCTTTTTAAAAATTGCATTATTGGATTCTTTTACTATGTTTTCAAAGTTATTTGTATAGTCTGTATATTAATCTCCTGTAAGTTAAATAGCTAGGAAATGAATCTCTGCCATTTTGTGGATTTGTTCCACACTAACTTGTTTTTATTTCCTTATATGTATTGAGTTTTTCTTAGTTTTGTGATTTCTCAATTATCAATACATTGGCAAATGAAATCCTTTTCAGAATACTGTTTGTTCTATACCTATATCCTACACATTATTGTCTATGCTTTCTTCTAGCAGTTTTAATGCTTCAGTTGTTAATTGATTTATATACTCTACTTAGATGTTATTTTTTTACAGAATAATTAATGTGCATTTAATTATGTTCTTTTGCATGTGGACATCTAGTTTTCATGGTATCAGTTTTTGAAGATTCTCTCTTCACTATATTGTTACTGTAAACGCAATCACATTGAGAGAGAAATCATGACAACACAGCCATATAAAAAGCATCAAAGTCAATAAAGTATCTGGGAATAAACCTAACAAGGAAGTAAAGTACTTGTGTAATAAAAACTTTAAATCTGGTCTTCTGTATAAGATGGCATCCCAAAGAAACAGGCTCCAATCCCTATGAATGAATGGATATGCTGACAAGACAAGGGTAAACAGATGAATAACAAATAAGCCCTTACTTCTTCAGTTGTCCTTATATAGGTTTCCAGCACAAGGTGTGGCCCATATTAAAGATGTGTCTTCCTGCCTCATGCTCTGGATTAAAGACCTGTATCATCCTGGCACAAGATTCAAATCAAAGATATGCTGTCTGCCTGCCTCAAGATCCAGATCACATGTATGCCCTCAGTTTACGTATGGATTGTAATTTATTCCATATATAGCCCAGTTAACAACCAAAATAGCCATCAAGGTTGGACACTAGATAAAGGTAGAAATACTGTGTTCATAAACTGAGATAATTTGTTTTTTGAAAGTGGATATTCTACCAAAAGGGTTTTTCAGATTCCGTGTTATCCCAATCATAACAGTAATAACATTCTTTAGAGAAATACAGCATAATATATTCTAAAATTCCTATGGAACCAGAAGAAAGCCCCGATATTCTGTGAAATATTGATCAAAAAGTCTACTTGACAAATTGCTATTCAAGATGTCAAAATATAGTAAAGGATTAAAGTAATTTTATTAAAAAGGTACTAGTACAAAAACAAAAATAGGCATGTAAAGCAACAGAATAAAATAAAAGACACAAACATGAGTACTCTAACTACAGCCACCTGATATATGTCAAGTATTTATTTTTATCTCATTTAATATAATGGAGATTTTTGCATTAAGTACAGTAAACTGTAAGATATGCAGATCACAAAATTTTGTTCTTTTCCTTTCTGAAACTGCTACAAAACTTCATTATCATTATGAAGTGCTATGACAGTGAATGGATTTAAACATCATTACTTAGATTTATTAGAAAAATAGTACTTATTTTTTTCAGATTTTATTCTGATCTTTTATTCTGATCATTTGTTTTTGATTTCATAGACATTTCACATGTGAGAATCATAATACCATAATCTCATTTTTAAAATTTGATATAATTTCTTCTTTGAATACCTTGGATATTTAACTTCACCATTCTTTAATGTCTATAATTTCCAGGTCTGTATCTTGCTTAGAAAGAAGCATAAATTTTTACATGATAAAGTCTAGCTTTATTATAGCCGTTGTAATAAAAACATTGTTTGCTAATATAGCGGTAGTTTAAAACACATTATATTCACTGATTAGTTCAATGAACAGTGTTGTAAATTTTAAATAAGCTTTTAAGAACATAGTCAAATGTTTATTTTATTGACACAAATGTAGCATTTAAATAATATATTGTCCATCTTAATTTTTCATCTGTGTCCATATTTTTATTGATATATTTTATTGCTAATATCTATTGATTTTTTTACTCATGATTTTTTATTTAAATTAGAAACAATATTGTTTTACATGTCAATCCCAATTCCTTTTCCCTCCCCCTCTCCTGCCCCCTATTGATCCCCCATTTCATCCCCTTTCTGCTCCCTAGGGAGGGTGAGGCCTTCCATGGGGGAATCTTCAAAGTCTGTCACATCATTTGCTGCTGGGCCTAGACCCTCCCCAGTGTGTCTAGGCTGAGTAACAATATACTGAAGAGAGATTTTCAAAAACTGATGTTGTTAAAACTGGATTCCACATGCAAAAGAACATAATTAAATACACATTTATTATCATTTACAAAAAATAAAATCCAAGTTGAGTATATAAATTAACAACTGAAGCATTAAAACTCCTAGAAGGAGGTCTTTGCTAGCCATCCGCCATGGTGGGTGGGTGAAAGACCCAAGCTAACATGGGGTTAGCTCGTTAAACAACAATAAAGCCTCATGCTGTTTGCAACAAGCTTCAAATCCGCCTGGTGACTGGGGTGACCGACCACTCCTGGGCTTAAGACCCTGGAAGCCTGAGTTTTCCGGGGGTCTAACATTTGGGGGCTCGTCCTGGATTTGCAACCACCCCTCACCTGAGTGGATTCAATCTTGGAAGTAAGATGATTTGAGCTCGAAACACATATGTTCATTGTTATATATGTCTCTTGCTGTTTTGTTGGTTTGGTGCCATGACTTGAATTTGATCTGTACCTGTGCAGGACTTGTATTTGGGAATTTGTAATTTGGACCTCAGGGGGAAACAGATGTGTTTTGAGACTCTGAAGTCCGGCCTGGATGAAAGTCCGAGGGTCGTTTGATTTGGACCATAGGGAACGCAGACGTGTTCTGGGAACCCTTGGTTCTGCCCTGGACAAAGTCCAAGGGGGTTGTTTGTAATTTTGGTTTGGGCCACCATTCCTTTGCCACACGGTTTGTCCTGTCTGATGTCTGTCCTGTTTTTGCTGTGTGTGTCTGTCTCCATGCTAACCACCCCCATCCCCAGATTCCACCTCAACTGTGATAGGCAGATATGCCTGGAGGATAACAGACTGCTGCCCTGAGGACACCCAGGAGGTTGAACGGAGGCCAAGGACACTTGGACCCTCCTCAGTTAGTGGTGATTGTAGCCACCTGGTTCTGCCGCCCGTCTTCTCTGTGCGATTGCCTTATAAGCGGTGAGGACAGATTGGGTTGGCATCTGTTCTTTTCTGTCTATTCTGTCTCTGTGCTTTCATTGTTGGTTTTCAATTCAGGATCCACCACGTCGTCCCCTTTCGTTGGGTCATGTGGCGCCACACTAGGTAACTTTCTTCTCCAGTCTTTGTTTTTGTACTTTTTTTGTAAGGTTTGGAGGGTTGGAATGGGCTTAGTGACTGAGCAGGTTTGTTATGTGTGTTATCTGATAAGTTGTGGCCGAGTCCCCTGAGGCTGCTACTCTGAACTCCAACCACTGCTGCAGCCCTCACAGCTGAGTGTGGCCTATGTGAGTCTGTTTTTCCATCTTCACCTGCCAGTCTATGAGGCATGAGAAGTGGGGCTGTCTCTGCCCCAACTGCCATCCTGTCATGGGTCCTGGCTTGCGGCAGGAGTTTCCCTGCTCTGAGGGAACATGGCTGCAAGGTCGCCATCTGCCTGGCTTCACGGCCTTCTCTGTGCTCCACACACATGGTATGCAGGGGGGCCTTGGGGGTCTTTTTCCCACCCCTGCATTGGTGGAGGGTCTGGGATTACCAGCAGCACCCCCCCCAGGTCTCTGCCTTGAGCACATGGAGCTGGGGCGTATGAACTTATCTGACCTGATCCAGACTAATAAAAAACGACCTTAAAATTATTAAAAACTATAAAAGGAACTTTGATAAGAATTTTTATGTTGACTGAGAAATGAGAGAGAATGTACTAAAGTAATAAAGAGAGAAAGGGAAAGAGAAATTTATCTAAGAATGTCTAAGAAAATCAGAGGAATAAACCAAAGGTATATAGAAAGTTATAGAAGGTTAAAGCAAGTTGTAGAAATTCAGAGAAAAGGTTGTTAAAAGAAAAAAAATGTAAACTGTTTGCTATGGTTTCTCATGTCTACAAATAGTAAATTTTAAAAACTGATAATATAAGTTAAAATTTTAATCATATTAAGTTAATTCTGTTTTAAAAGTCCTGTTTATTTCTCAAGTAAATTATGTATACTTGTTTTAAAATGTTCTGTTTCCTGGCATAACCCAAGTTCTGTTACAAGCTTGTAGCTAAAACAAATGGTGAGGGTCACAGCCATTTTGTAGCCACCCATGTGGCACAAAATGACTGGTAGCCATTTTTCTAAAGTTGAAAAAAAGATACTTAAACCACCATCTTGACTAAAGATGACCACATGGAAATTAGAGGTACCATCTTAGAAACAAGTTTTTCCATTTAGACTTAAAATGTTAATGCTTCTGTATATTACAAAAAGACATTAAAGAAATTTAAATTTCTTTTTAAAAACAGTTTTTTAAATGTTTATGTTTTTTAAAAATGTCTTTTTATTAATGTTTTACTTAAAGAGCTTCGATTTAGAATCATTTTTAAGCAAAGCCTGACAATGTAAAGTTCTTGTTTTATAAAAGATGCTAATCTATTATAAGATGTTACAGTTTATGTTTTCAGAAGTTGAGTTTACGGCGTTGGTGGCACATGCCTTTAATCCCACCACTTGGAGGCAGAGGCGGGTGGATCTTTATGAGTGTAAGGCCAGCCTGGTCGATAGAGCGAATTCCAGGACAGGCTCCAAAACCACAGAAAAACCCTGTCTCATTTAAGCAAGCAGCTAAAATGTGTACATATAGCTACTGTTTAAGGACTATAAGGTAGCTCTATGCAGTTTTAAATTCAGCTTTGCTAAGTTTCAAATATTTTACTAAGTTAAAACCAGTTACAGTCAGGCTGAAAATTAATTACAGAAATAAGACCTTACCTAGCCACCTGTATGCTTCTTGTATGCTTAAGCAAGTAACTAAAACAGACAGACAGACCTCTAATGCTTCAGAGACCTGCAAAATATGGCATTTACATTGTTATCTTTAAAATTTATAATATCAGACAGACTGCCAGATCCTGACAGTGACCCAAAGTCTCCAAAGATTATGAGGCACCCCAGTTCCTGCACCTGGACCAGTGAGTGAGATGCTCAGATGTGATACCTGCCTCCTGCCTGAGACTGTGGACAAAGCTGCTGGACACTGGAAAATTGATTGCACACCCTTTGCTTAGACAAAACAAGGTCATTCTTTTCCATGTCACTCTTCCACAGAGAGGAAAAAAACCTCTCACCTTATAGGCCTGGCCAAGATTGCTGTTCTTTGAGACATCTGCCTGCAGCGGTAATGGAGAAACTTGGGTATGGCTAACTGTATATGGACTAGTTTCTAACTGGCTTCTGTCACTTTTAGTAGATTTGGATAGAATATACCCATCTCATATCTCTGAAATATTAATGGTTGTCAACTTAGCAGGATCAGAAAGTCAGATATAGACTATATAGACTATAGTCAGCATGTTAGCTTATGAAATAGTGACTATCTACTGTTCAGGCACAAGCTCAATGTTTTTAGGTTTATTTTGGTTATCATCTAAGTACAAACTTAAAGGGCTTTTCATCAGGCCAAAGGCACCTCTGTCCAATCCATACCTGTCTCTCTGGACAGAAGAAAAATGTACTTGCTTCTAGTTCAAATCTGTAGTTATTGCTAGGACTCAAAATTATAAATATGTTTCTGCTGTTTGAACAGATTTCCAGATATCTGCTTTTTCTGCACTGTGGGCTTCAGTAAATAAGTTTTAACCTCTGTTCCTAGTTTAAACATGTCTTAAACAGTTTTCTGCTTCTGGCAGACAACTGAGTATCAGATGATGACTACAGGCTATTATAAGTAGACTTCGGCCGCCGCTGCCGCAGACTGACCTGGAACTAGGTGAGTGAGTTCCTGCCCGCTCCCGACCCCAGGCCAGAACACCCCGACCACCCCCATTCTCCCACCCCCGCCTGTGCCTGCGGGCTGGGGCCAGAGACACCCAGGCAGGGAGGAGCTCCCTGCGCCCCAAATCAGGTAGCACCCCACTCTTCCATTCCGCCAAATGACCGAGAAACTAGGATCTAGTGAGGAGACTACCAGGAGCGTTGAGGTCATCTAGAGTTGTGGACATTGAATTCCTAGCCCCCACACACCACTGGGCCACAAGAGGAGATAGAGAGAACCCACCTGAACCCACTAAAAGAAGATATGGGGAGAAGACAGAATAAGATTTCACTCAACAACAGAAAGACCAATATGACACCACCAGAATCTAGGGACTGTACTCCAGCAAGAGCTGAAAAGCCCAACACAGAGCATGAAGATGAGATGGACCTCAAAAATTATCTCAGCAAGTTGATAGAGACCTTTAAAGAGGAAACAAGAAAATCCCTTAAAGAAATAGAAGAGAAAGCAAACAAAAAATTAAATGAATTGGAGGAAAAGACAAACCAAAAAATTCAAGAAATAAATAAATCTCTTAAAGAATCTAAAGAATGCCAAGAAAAGACATCCAAGCAAGTGAAGGAAGCTCTTGAAATAGTTCAAAGCATGAAAGCTGAAATACACACAATAAAGAAAACACAGAATGAGAACATGTTGGAAATGGAAAGGATGGATAAATGATCAGGAACTAAAGATGTAAGTATATCCAACAGGATTCAAGAGATGGAATCAAGAATCTCAGCTACTGAAGACTCGCTAGAGGATATACATTCATCAACCAAAGAGAACCTCAAGTCCAACAAAACTCTAACACAAAATATCCAGGAAATATGGGACACCGTAAAAAGGCCAAACCTAAGAATAATAGGTGTAGAAGAAGGTGAAGAAACACTGCTCAAAGGTACAGAAAACATATTCAACAAAATCATAGAAGAAAACTTCCCCAACCTACAGAAGGATATGCCTATGAAAGTACAAGAAGCTTACAGGACACCAAACAGACTGGACCACAAAAAGAAGTCGCCCCGACACATAATAATCAAAACACCAAATCTACAGAATAAAGAGAAAATATTAAGAGCAGCAAAGGAAAAAGGCCAAGTAACATATAAAGGCAAACCAATCAGAATCACACCCGACTTCTCAATGGAAACTCTGAAAGCCAGAAGGTCTTGGATAGATACCCTACAAGCACTAAGGGAGCATGGATGTCAACCCAGACTACTGTACCCAGCAAAACTTTCAATCACTATAGATGGAGAAAACAAGATATTCCACGACAAAAACAGATTTAAACAATACATATTAACAAATCCAGCACTACAGAAGGCTCTGGAAGGAAAATTCCAACCCAACGAACATAACTACACTCACAAAAACACTGGTAGTAGTTAATCTAATTTCAACAAACACAAAAAGAAACAGGAGGGCAAAATCCACACGCAATAATACCACCAACAATAAATCCAAAACAAAGAACCAATGAACAATGGACATTAATATCCCTAAATGTCAATGGTCTTAACTTACCCATAAAAAGATATAGGCTAACAGAATGGATACGAAGACAGAATCCATCCTTCTGCTGTTTACAAGAAACACACCTCAACTTCAAAGACAGGCGATACCTCAGAGTAAAAGGATGGGAAAAAATTTTCCAATCAAATGGGCTCAAGAAACAAGCTGGGGTAGCAATCTAATATCTAACAAATTAGACTTTAAACTGAAAGCAATCAAAAGAGATAAAGAAGGGCATTTCATACTCATCACAGGAAAAGTCCATCAAGATGAAGTCTCAATCCTGAACATCTATGCCCCTAATACGAAAGCATCCACTTTTGTAAAAGAAACATTACTAAAGCTCAAACCACACATAAAACCACACACACTTATAGTAGGAGACTTCAACACCCCCCTTACACCATTGGACAGAACTACTAGACAGAAACTTAACAAAGAAACAAAAGATCTGAAAGAAGTTATGACCCAACTGGGTTTAACAGATATCTATAGAACATTCCATCAAAACACAAAAGAAAATACCTTCTTCTCAGCGCCACATGGAACCTTCTCAAAAATTGACCACATAGTTGGCAGCAAAGCAAACCTCCACAGGTACAAAAGTATTGAAATAACCCCCTGTATCTTATCAGACCACCATGCATTAAAGCTAGAATTCAACAGCAATACGAATTGCAGAAAACCTACATTTGCTTGGAAAATGAATAACACCCAATTGCACCATTCCTGGGTTGAGGAAGAAATAAAAAAAGAAATTAAAGACTTCCTAGAATTTAATGAGAATGTAGACACAACATACCGAACTTATGGAACACCCTGAAAGTAGTGCTAAGAGGGAAGTTCATAGCACTAAGTGCCCACATGAAGAAGCTGGAGGAAAGTCACATTAGAGAATTGACAGAACAACTGAAAGCTTTAGAGCAAGAAGAAGCAAACACACCAAGGAGGAGTAGACGCCAGGAAATAATCAACCTGAGAGCCGAAATCAACAAAGTAGAAACTAGGAAAACAGTACAAAGAATCAATGAAACAAAGAGTTGGTTCTTTGAGAAGATCAATAAGATAGACAAACCTCTAGCCAAACTAACCAAAAGGCAGAGAGAGAGCATGCTAATTAACAAAATCAGAAATGAAAAGGGAGATATAACAACAAGGAAATCCAGAGAATCTTTAGGTCATACTTTGAAAACCTGTATTCCACAAAATTGGAAAATCTAGAGGAAATGGACAACTTTCTGGATAAATATCACTTACCAAAATTAAATCAAGATCAGATAAACAGTTTAAATCGAACTATAACCCCTAATGAGATAGAAGCAGTAATCAAAAGCCTCCCAACCAAAAAAAGCCCAGGGCCAGATGGCTTCACTGCAGAATTCTACCAGAAATTCAAACAAGAGCTAATTCCAGTACTCCTCAAACTGTTCCACACAATAGAAGCAGATGGGATATTACCAAACTCTTTCTACGAGGCTACAATCACTTTGATACCCAAGACACACAAAGATATGACTAAGAAAGAGAACTACAGACCGATATCCCTCATGAACATCGATGCTAAAATACTCAATAAAATATTGGCCAACTGAATCCAAGAACATATCAGAAAAATCATCCACCATGATCAAGTAGGCTTCATCCCAGGGATGCAAGGATGGTTCAACATACGAAAATCCATCAATGTAATCCACTATATAAACAAACTGAAAAAGAAAAACCACATGATCATCTCACTAGATGATGAAAAAGCCTTTGACAAAATCCAACGTCCCTTCATGATAAAGATCTTGGAGAGAACAGGAATAACAGGAACATATCTAAACATGACCAATGTAATATACACCAAACCAATAGCCAACATCAAACTAAATGGAGAGAAACTCAAAGCGTTTCCTCTAAAATCAGGAACAAGACAAGGCTGTCCACTCTCTCCATATCTCTTCAATATTGTACTTGAAGTTCTGGCTATAGCAATAAGACAAGAAAAGGGGATCAAAGGGATACAAATTGGAAAGGATGAAGTAAAACTTTCACTATTTGCAGACGACATGATAGTCTACATTAGTGACCCGAAAAACTCTACCAGGGAACTCCTACGGCTGATAAACACCTTCAGCAAGGTAGCAGGATACAAAATTAACTCAAAAAAATCAGTAGCCCTACTATATACAGATGATAAATCCAATGAGAAAGAAATCAGGGAAACATCACCTTTCACAATATCCACAAGCAACATAAAATATCTTGGGGTAACACTAACCAAAAAAGTGAAAGATCTGTACAATAAGAACTTTGAGACTTTAAAGAAAGAAATTAAAGAAGATACCAGAAAATGGAAAGATCTCCCATGCTCTTGGATAGGTAGAATTAACATAGTAAAAATGGCAATCCTGCCAAAAGCAATCTACAGATTCAATGCAATCCCCATCAAAATCCCAACACAGTTTTTCACAGACATTGAAAGAACAATACTCAACTTTATATGGAAAAATAAAAAGCCCAGGATAGCCAAAACAACTCTTTACAATAAAGGTTCTTCTGGAGGCATCACCATCCCCAACTTCAAGCTCTATTATAGAGCCACAGTTCTGAAAACAGCTTGGTATTGGCACAAAAATAGACTGATAGACCAATGGAATTGAATTGAAAACCCTGATATCGACCCACGCACCTATGGATACCTTATTTTTGACAAAGGTGCTAAATCTATACAATGGAAAAAAGCAGCATCTTCAACAAATGGTGCTGGTACAATTGGATTCGGACATGCAGAAAATTGCAGATAGATCCATACCTGTCACCATGCACAAAACTTAAGTGCAAATGGATCAAAGATCTCAGCATAAATCCAGCCACACTGAATCTTCTAGAAGAGAAAGTGGGAACTACCCTTGAACAAATTGGCACAGGAGACCACTTCCTGAACATTACGCCAGTAGCACAGACACTGAGGTCTGCAATTAATAAATGGGACCTCCTGAAACTGAGAAGCTTCTGCAAGGCAAAGGAAACAGTCAGTAGGATAAAACGACCACCCACAGAATGGGAAAAGATCTTCACCGATCCCACATCTGACAGAGGACTGATTTCCAAAATATATAAGGAGCTCAAGAAGCTAGCCACCAAAACACCAAACAATGAAATTAAAAAGTGGGGTGCAGAACTAAATAGGGAATTCTCAACAGAGGAATCTGAAATGGCTGAAAGACACTTAAGAAAGTGCTCAAAATCCTTGGCCATCAGAGAAATGCAACTCAAAATAACTCTGAGATACCATCTCACACCTGTCAGAATGGCTAAAATAAAAAATTCCAATGACAATCTATGCTGGAGAGGATGTGGAGAAAAAGGAACACTCCTCCATTGCTGGTGGGAGTGCGAACTTGTAAGACCACTCTGGAAATCAGTATGGCGGTTGCTCAGAAAAATGGGAATCAGTCTACCTCAAGATCCAGCCATTCCTCTCTTGGGTATATACCCAAATAGGGCATATACTTACAACAAGGACATATGTTCAACCATGTTCATAGCAGCATTGTTTGTAATAGCCAGAACCAGGAAGCAACCTAGATGCCCCTCTACTGAAGAATGGATTGAGAAAATGTGGCACATCTATACAATGGAGTAAAACTTAGCAGAAAAAAGCAACGGAATCTTGAAATTCGCAGGCAAATGGATGGAACTAGAGGAAACCATCCTGAGTGAGGTAACCCAGTCACAAAAAGACAAACATGGTATGTACTCACTGATATATGAATTTTAGACATAGAGCAAAAGATTACCAGTCTATAATGCTCTTCACCAAAGAAACTAGGAAACATGAAGGACTCTAAGGGATAAATGGTCCCCAGGAATGGAAGTGGCATGAACTCCCGAACTAATTGGGGGCATGAGGGTGGGGGGGGGAAAGGAGCTCTACAATAAGAGCAAGAGAAGAGGAGAAGAGGAGAGGAAACGGAGGGGCAGAAACATTGAGTTGGGGGAAGAATAGAGGAAAGAGAGCAAGATGAGAGATATGATATCAGAGAGAGCCACTATAGGCCCGAGAAGGGATCTGGAACCAGGGAGCTCTCCAGAGACCTACAAGGATGACATGATCTGACGATCCAGGCAATGGTGGAGAGGATAACCTAAAAATCCTCCCCCTAAAGTGAGATTCATGACTTCTCTTTATGCCATCCTAGAGCCCTCATCCAGTGGCTGATGGAAACAGAGACAGACATCCACAGATATACAATGAGCCTAAATCGGGAATTTAGTTGAAGAGAGGGAGGAATGAAGAATGAAGGGGTCTGTACTAGGTTGGAGAAACCCACAGGAACAGGTGACCTGAACAAGGGAGAGCACATCCACCCCAGATGCTGTCCAGGAGGCCTGTACAAGACTGATCCAGACCCCTGAACATGGATGTCAATAAGGAGGCCTCTGCACTCCAGGAAGCCTCTGGTGGTGGATTAGTATTTTTCCCTGGTGCAAGAAGGGACTTTGAGAGCCCATCCCATATGAAGGGTTACACTCTGGCCCTGGACACATGGGGAAGGGCCCAGGATCAGCATAAGAAGACTTGGTGGACTTTGCAGAGCCCCCGTTGAGGGCCCTACCCTGCCTGGGGAGTGGTGGGTGGATGGGGTTGGGGTTCTGGGGGTGGGGGAGGAAGTTTGGGGGTGAGGGGAGGGAGAGGGAGAAGGGACTTGAAATAAGCGTGTTCCCTAACTAGAACTAATAAAAAAATTAAAAAAATAAAAAAAATAAGTAGACTTCGAACCCTGGACTTGCTGTGGAACCAGTCCAGCTGATGTGGATACCCCCTGTCTCTGCAACAGAGTCTGCCAACAGTCCCTGGTGGATTCCACATTGCCTAAATTCCTTCTCTCTCTCTCTCTCTCTCTTCTCTCTCTCTCTCTCTTCTCTCTCTTTTTTTTTTTTTTTTTTTTTTTTTTTTTTTTTTTTGCTTTTGCCTGCTAAGTCATGAACTCCCTTGCATGGGGATGCCAATATCTCTCACTCCCTGATGGGGGCACTAGAGAGACAGCAATTCCATGATTGGAATTTCCAAAAAAAAAAAAAATGGGGGAATGAAGGGACCAGCTCCCCATTTCAGCAGCCATAACAGCTTGTCTGACCTTGTCTTAGTCACTAAGGTCAGATGCCTGCCCCTGTTGGCAGCCATAACAGCTAAACCCTTGCTTGTCTGACCTTGTCCTAGTCACTAGAAAGTCAGATCCCTGCCTTGTGACAAGGAACCAATCAGAAGTTAGCTGGTGGCGCTATGCTGTACTGCTCTGGGTATGCTTTACCGACAAGTACATAGCAATGATGGGCAGAGCATAACAAACACCCTGGAAGGGCCTATGGACCATAACAACCAATTGGCCAATCAATACAGGGCAAGCCCTCCAAGCCTGGAGGCACACCAATCCTGAGCCTGTGCGTACCCCTAGACACTCACCTTACACTGCCCTACAAGATCTCTATGCAGCCAGTTCAAGCTGTCTTTGCTAGCCATCCCCCATGGCAGGTGGGTGAAAGACCAGAGCTAACATGGGGTTAGCTTGTTAACAATAAAGCCTCATGCTGTTTACAACAAGCTTTCGAATCTGCCTGGTGATTGGGGTGATGGAGGTCCTGGGCTAAGACCCTGGAAGCCTGAGTTTTCCAGGGTCTAACAGGACATATGCTAAATTCCAAAGAATTTAATGCTTAAAGAAAAAAAAAATTCTGTTACTTATGTCAAGCAACAAATTGCTTGGTTATTTATAAATAATGATCCATTGGGCAATTGTTTTTGCTAAATTTTCAGGGAACATTGATAAACAATTACAGTTCATAGACTATTACAGTTTATATTAATACATTTTTTTCCTAAAAATAGTAAGAAACAATCTCATAAAATACTATGTCAACTTTTACTGATGGTTTTTCTAATATAAAAACAGCTTATATTATACATGGTAAAAAATATATAAAACAGAGCTCAGGTCATCAAGTTACAAGCTGTTGCAATGGTCTTTCAGAGTATAATAAAATGATTCATTTAATTTGTATATAAAAAACTGCTAGAAGGAAGCATAGGCAATAATGTGTAGGATATAGGTATAGGGCAAACATTATTCTGAAAAGGATTTCATTTGCCAATATATTGATAATTTATACATCACAAAACTAAGAAAGACTCAGTACATATAAGGAAATAAAAACAAGTTATTTCATTTTATTTTTATGAGTATTTTCCCTGCATGTATGTCTGTGGACCAAGTGTGTTCCAGGTGGCTCTGTATCCTTTGAAATTGGAATAATAGTTTATTTTTATCAATCATGTGTGTGGTGGGAACAAAATCTGAGTCCTCCACAAGAACAAATGTTCCTATGTGCTAAGTCATCTCTCCAGCCCACTTTGTTTTTGTAAATTTGTGCTATATTTGTTACTACAGGTTTGTTTCTTTGTTACTCTTAACTGTACTCTTCATTTCTTTTCTTACCCTGTATCTTTCAATATTGTTGCAAGTGTGTGAAGGAATATCTGTGTGGTTATCATGTCTGATTTTCCTGATGGTCATTTGAAATTTGGAGCTCTATGCATATGTATACACGCTGTAATGATTAAATTGGTTATATGAGTATACTTATCAGCTTAAACGTCATTAATTCTTCATAAGAAATTTTATACAGCTTTTGTCAACGATATTCTTCCAACTGTAAAATACACTACACAAACATATTCTTCGTTTAAATAATAATCAGAGGACTCCATTTCTTATCTCGTAGATATTTGCATACTTGTGAATGCAGCAGCTCTATTCATGTAGCAAGTAAATGAATAGTCTAGATGATCATCAGCAGGTAAATGGTTACCATTATTGTGTTTTCTAAACAAAATGTGTTTGTGTAGATGCAAAAATGGGGTACACAATGGAATTCTATTCGGCTGAAAGGAAAACTAAACTTAAATACTGTACAGAAAAATGAAGAGTTGGGAACATTAATCCAAGTGATTTAAACTGAATGATCTTTATTATTTGTTAATCCTAGTCTATAAGGTACATAGGCATACATATGGGTAAGGATGTGGAGAAAGTCTAAAAACTGGAAGAAAGTTCAAGGCACAATAAAAGAGGGTGTTAAAGAACAGAGATTGGGCTAAAGAGCATATGGGATTTGTAAGAGTTAAACAGATTGATTGGAAAGGTAATAGGCATGACTGAGGGCAATAACTTTAAAGAAGCAAAGTTGGTTGGAAAACACTATAATGATATCTGATACAATCTATGATCATATAAAAAATAAAGTTCAACAAAGTAACTGCATGCTGACTGAAGGGAAGCCCACTGAGGACAGTCAACTCCTGGGTTATTTTTCTTTTTTGAACTTAGGAAATTTATTTAGTATGAATTACTTGACTCTTCCTCTATAAGGAAACCACAGAACAGAAGATGACCATGTGGACTAGAGACTCTTTATTTTAGTAACTAAGTAAATAATCACTTAAAATCTTACCAGGATTTTGAGAAGTCCAATTTCTGGCTTTCAATTATTTGGCTCACCATTTCATGTAAAAGGTTCACAAGCAGACACCCTTCTAGGTGTACAATTCTATTTCTCTGAAGGCTGTTATCAGTAAAACACAAATCCTTCAAAAGCAATTTCTAGATATAGGTCTATTCAGAGATTAGCATTTGGCCTGAAAATAAGCTTAAAGAAATAATGAATAACTAAAAATACTTTAACGATTTCAAACCTAGACTATACGATATCTTGAAATGGAAATTATTCCTATCATACAATATTTTACTTAAAAAGACAACTATTCAATGAACTTTTATCTTATAATTACATTTTAAGATATTTTTAATAGTTATCTTTATTTTTCTTTTTATTGTTTTTTGAAAATTTCATGCATGTAGACAATGCAGCATGATCATATTTACACCCATTCTCATGCACTGACTTTCATAAAACTGCAGCAACAACATGCCTGTCTACCAAATTATTGTCCCTTTTCATTCATTAGCATACTGACTTAATTAGCAATATCCATATGACCATCACTATGAGGTCATTCATTGAGATAATGTTAATTTAATGGTGGCCACTCCCAAAAACAAGTGATATTTTCTCCCCATTCATCTATAAACTGTGAACAGCTCCTCAGCACTTAGGGACTCTGAAGCCCTTACTGCCTCTACACTAGAAACTTTGACTTTCATGGCTTTGTAGAAATCTTGAGTAGGTAATCCCATTTTCAGTGACATATACATATATATATATATGTATATATATATATATATATATATATATATATCAGATCCATTGAAATCCCCAATTTCCTGGAAAACATTGATCACCCCAGAAGACAGTCTGGGCTCAGAACACCTAGATCAAAGGTGCATCATTCCTCAGGAATCTCTGAGAGTGACTTGTTCCTGCCAGAAATGTTTACCAAAGTCCAAAGCTAACCTCCATGCTCCTCAGATCCCTAGTAATATGTATGTCTAATGAACATCAAAGCCCCCCAGTAGCCTACGGTCCCTTCCCACCTCCCCAATTTCCTCTCCTCTTGCACCATGGCCTCTCCTAGGCTGTTCCAGATTAGATCTCACTCTCCTATGCAGAAGTTCTGCTCTCTTACAATGGGAAGGTCCTTGCCTCACACCTCCATCTGGCTATTTTCATCTCCTTTTATTCTTTCCTGCTTCTCTTTGCTATTGTGTTCTGTGGCTTTTTTCCACTATTTTCCTCTTCTATTTTCTGTTTCTGAGAGATATTGCTATACATGCCTCATCTGATTTTGACTCTTTCCGATGCATCTGTCTGTTATCTCTCTCATATCTACAATGAAAACCTTTTCCCCAAACATGGAGTAGTATTTCAATGGTATCTTTATCACACACTTGCTTACATGCCACATTGGTACCTAGCCCAGAAGAATGAATTTCCTAACATTGCATTCTATCCTCTAGTCCTTGTGGTCTTCCAATCCACTTTGACAGATACATAGTATCCTTGTTAACAATGAATTCTTATATAGTTTTTTTCTCTGCCCTTTAAACAGTTATGCACTTCTACAATAACTGTGAACCAAGATAGAAGGAAGATTCTTTGGTAAAATTTGAAAGCAGTACAAAACAACAGATACAAATATAGTATTAAGAAAGCCTTTTGAAAAAAAAAGCTGATTTACAACTAGACCATTGCATCAATAGGTTTGCCACTAGACTCTAAGGCTTTTACTCATGGCATTTTACAATCTTTCCAAGTAACAGACTTTAACAGCCTCCTCAACAGGACTCAGATCTCAGAAAGAGTACTTGGTTAACCCATAAACAGTTGTTGTCGCTATTAAAACAATGAGTAGATCTTGCTTGCTATGACTTTGTTGGAGCATGTATGATCCATCATTGGTGAAGACCACTAATATATGTTTTTTCCTGCAGCCTTCAGAAGAACCTTCCACCATTATGGAAACTATGGGACAATAAGAGAATTTCCTGGATATTTCAAAATTGATGTATTTCTGTCCTTCAACTAAAATGCTTTTGTCTTCAGCAATAGAGTTTTGTCATCTAGTTGTGGTTGGAAACCAAGAGCAGTGTCTATAGCCTCCATAGTTGTGGTTGCCTATGGGCCCTCTCTAATGCTTGGAAGATAAACCTTGCTTGCAACTGGAATTTGTTTCATTAAGGTCAATTCATGCCTTTTGACTTAATTATCAGCATGCAGGCTACCTCTCATCAAATCCCCTTTCTTTAACAGTATTTTTAATTATCTTAAAAACTATCTATATATCATAAGGCTTCCTCCATCCTTAGCAATGGTTTACTAACTTCCTGTCCTCTTTTATAACCACTGCTTACACTCATCCCTTATTCTACCTTTACCTCTAGATACTCTTCCCCTCTTCCTTCATATAATGTGTTTGAATATCCCTTATTATTATATTTGTTCATTTTTTAAAGATCATATATCAACATATAATTTCTTTGTGCACATTTGAACTTAGTTGACCATTCTTGTGCCCTTCCTTTCCCTGTCACCAACTTTCTACTATGTGCACGGATGCTCCATTTTCTGTTTTCCTTTAATCAACATTTTACTCTTTCCCCTCCATAAATTCATCTCAATGGTCAATTTCTAGTTTCACTGTTCCCACATATGTATGTTTTGGAGCAAGGTTGACTTCAATAAATGTAAAAGTTTTCAGTTCTATCCATTTAATTTTCAAATTTCATGGTTTAATATTGCTTACAGCTAAGTAATAAGCCAATTTGTGTGACACATTTTCATTATGTATTTGTCAGTTGGCAGTCATTTAGGTTGGTTCCAATTTGTTTTAGAATTTCTAATGAATAAATCAAGTGTCGATGTATTTATGAAGATAGTAACTGCTTAAAAAGTTGAGTGTCAGGGATGACTCACTGAATAAAGTTCTTGCTATAGAAGCAAAACATCCTGAGTTCAGGTCCCCAGTGCCCAGTAATAAAGCAGGTGAATCCAGTACTGCTAAATGAGTAGTGAGTCAGGCAGAGCCATGGAAATCACCAAGGATGAGGCCAAGTGTGAGCCTCTGACAATAAAAATAAGGTAGAGAATGATAGCTAAAGACTCCCAACATTGACCATAGAATCTGCTGTATTCAGAGACCTGGGAACACATTCATACCACACATACATACACTCATTTACAAACTGGATTTATATTGTGTCCTGTCTGATAAAAAATATCCAATCACACCTGCACAATATTTTTTTTTCTGTTTAAACTCAACTAAAATAATCTTACTAGTGCATTGTCAGAGTCTGACATATGGGGAAGTAAATACTGGAATATTTTCAAATTTATTACCTCTTATAAACATGTCCTTTGCTCTTTAGAGAAAATGGACTGATTTCTCATCTGAATACAAGTGCACTAAATACCATCCTTCTTTGCTCATATTAAAATTTCACTTCCAAGCCGGGCATTGTTTGCACACACCTTTAATCCCAGCACTCGGGAGGCAGAGGCAGGCGGATGGATCTCTGTGAGTTTGAGGCCAGCCTGGTCTCCAGAGCGAGTGCCAGGATAGGCTCCAAAGCTACATAAGGAAACTCTGTCTCGAAAAACCAAAAAAAAAAAAAAAAAAAAAAATTCACGTCCAGAGCCGGGTACTGATGGCACATGCCTTTAATCCCTACACTCAGGAAGCAGAGGCAGAGGCAGAGGCAGAGGCAGAGGATCTCTGTGAGTTCGAGACTAGCCTGGTCTACAAGAGCTAATTCCAGGAAAGCCTCCAAAGCCACAGAGAAACCCTGTCTTAAAAACCCAAACAACAACAACAAATTTTACTTCCAGTATATTGTAGTTTTAAATGGCTATTAAATGCATAAACAAATTTTTTGGTTTGGGATTCTTAATTTTGAAGAAGTACATCTTAGTTCAGGATGTTACTGCTATGTTGAAATGCCATGGCCAAAATCAAGTTGTAGAATAATGGGTTTGTTTGGCTTGCAGTTTCTTATTGTAGTCCATGATGCAAGGAATTCAGGGCAGGAAGTCAAATCTGGAGGCAGAAGTTGATGAAGAGTTCAAGGAGGAATGCTTCCTACTGTCTTGCTCTCCAAGGCTTTCTAAGCTAGCTTTCTTACAGAATCCAGGACCAACAGCCCAAGGATGGCACCACCCACAACTGGCTGGGTCCTCCAAATCATTCACTAATTAAGAGAATGCCCTATAGTCTTACCTATAGCCTGATCCTTTGGATGCATTTTCTCAATTGAAATTTCCTTCTCGCAGATGGCCATGGCTTTTGTCAAGTTGACGTAAAACTACACTGGGAAGTACAGAAAATTAAAGAGACTATCTTTCTATTTTCTAATATTTATTCATATGTTTTTTAAAAAAATTCATTTAACCTTTTCTATTTTTATTTTCCCTCTCTTCCTCTGATCAATTTCTGTTTGTCTTCATTAAATTTTTATTTAGATACAATTTCATAATTTGTGAACATGAGCACTCTTGTAGTTTTTCAGTAAACCTGCAATTAAATCAAATCAAGTATCAAAGCCTCAAAATTTCTTTTTAATTATTGAGATATTGTAAGAGAGTATCCAGTTATTACTTTATAGACAGCTTTTTTTTTCCTTTAAGGTGAATCATATTGGAAAATACCTGGTTTTTCCATTATGAGTTATCTTTTTATCATTTGTAAGACCAGAGACAAGAGCTATTTACCCCAATCTTTTTCTATTGCCAAGATGATCACAGAAAACACAATGATTCACTAAAATTATATAATGAAAGTTAATTTTTATTTGGTTATTTTATCTTTAGCTGCCTTGGGTTACAATTTGATAATTTTATTGGGTATTAAGGTAATGACTTTTTAACAGACTACTGAATCGAAGACCTGTTTGAATATATTTGATTGCAGCTATAGCCTTCAGCATTAGTGTTATAGTTGATTAAGTCGGTCGCTGAAGGCATCTTCCCTCATTTGCACACTTCTGGGCTAGAAAATAGTACACAATACACTTTAAATACCTGTTATTTGAACAATGGAGTAAAAAGTAAACTTGGAAATGTAACTCCTAAGATTAAAATAATATCAAATCTTTCAAATCTACATAAAAACATGCAAGCAGGCTTTTTCAAAACGTACGAGTCACAACCTAGAAATTTATTTCTGAACACAGCTTTATATATATGGTTTATCTGGCCTTTTTATAAACTAGCCGTGGAGCATTTATAATTTAAACTGCAACACAGTGTGAGCTTGATTACTGTGAATCACCTGGTTTAAAATAGTTCCATTTTTCTACACTGCAGCAGCATATTTCTACCAAAGCACTTAGTTCACTGAACTGAAATGGTTCTCTTCTAGTACTCTTAAAGTAAAAATAAATTAATTATTTATCTTGGTATCTCTGGCCTGTAACTGAGTATATTCTATGATCAGAGTCAATTTCTTTTTGTTTTTAATAGTGAATGTTGAGCACCATTATTTATAACCCTTCCAAAATCTCTTTCTTTCTTTACTATTTTAGATTATCTGGTATTTCTTTACCCACTGTCAAAAAGAATAAATCATCTTTGTACTAATATTCCTTTGACTTTTTCACTTTAAATGTTCAACTAGTTTGATTAGCATAAATAGATGTAATTTTTTCTATTAACTGTAAAGTCACCAACAAATTCAACATAGCCATTTCCTTCACATATGCTATGAAATAATCAAAGAGCCAGGTAGTGGTGCCACAGGCCTTTAATCCCAGAATTTGGAAGGCAGAGGCAGGCGCATCTCTATGAGTTGGAGACCAAGCCTGGTCTACAAGAGCTAGTTTCAGGACAGGCTCCAAATATACACAGAGAAACCCAGTCTCAAATAAAACAAAAAAAATTGTCAAAGAATATTTTTATTCCATAATTAGTGTTTCAAATATTTAATATTGTTCTTTGGTCTATTGTACTGCTTTGATCTAAAATGGCTTTTTGTATGATATATTGATGGTACATAATTTCTTTGGTATTTATTTTCAGGAAAATCTGCATCTGCACCTTTACATTAATTCTATGCATGTTCTTCCCCCCAAAATTGTTTTTGTCAAAGTATTCAATAGCTATATATAATTTTAATGTTTCTTCAATGTTTCTATATTTCTATAGTGATATGGTTTCCAACAAAACTCAGGTCAAATGCTAGAACTGAATTCTAGGAAACCATGTACATTGTTCATATGCAGTAGAGAGAGAGAGAGAGTGTGTGTGTGTGTGTGTGTGTGTGTGTGTGTGTGTGTATGTGTGTGTGTGTGATAAAAGAACTGTAAGATATGATTTAATTATGTTCCTATTTTAATAATATAATAATATTGCATGTTTGCATGTTTCTTTTGATATTTTATTAATTTATTTTTTATTCAAATTAGTAATAAGCTTGATTCATGTGTCAATCCCAGCTCCTTCTCACTCCCCTTCTTGCCTCCCACTACCAACCACCACAAGCCCCCACCCACCCCATTCTCCTCTGCTCCATGAGAGATCTCAAAAGTCTGTCATATAATCCCAGGAAGTGCCTAGCTCCCCCCGCCCCGCCCCAATGTGTCCAGACTGAGAGAGCATCACTCCATGTGGAATGGACTCCCAAAATCCATTCATGAGCCAGGGATAAATACTGATCTACTACCTGAGGCCCCAGAGATTTCTGAGGCCTCCTCACTGACATCCACATTCAGGGAGTCTGGATCAGTCCTATGATGACCTCTCAGGCATCAGTCTGGGGCCACTGACATCCCCCTTGTTTGTTTCTGTGGGTTTCACCATCCCAGTCTTGACCCCTTTGCTCATCATTCCTTTCTCTCAGCAACTGGATTCCAGGAGTTCAGTTCAGTGTTTAGCAGTAGGCATCTACCTCTGTTTACATCAGCTATTGGATGAAGGCTCTAGGATGACATATAAGGTAGTCATCAATGTCATTATCGGTAAGGGCCTTTAAGGTAGCCTCTACACTATTGTTTAGATTGCCAGTTGGTTCCATCCTTGTAGATCTCTGTAAATCTCCCTAGCTCCAGATTTCTTTTAAACATATAATGCTTCTATTAGGATATCTCTTATTTTGCTCTTCTGTTCTTCCACCAACTCAAACTTCTTGCTCCCCCATTTCCTCCTCTATCCTACTTTTCTCCCCCTCCCTTTCCCCCAGTTCCTCTACCCTGTCCCTATGCTCCCAATTTGCTCTGGAGATCCTGTGACATTCTCCTTCTCCAGGGTACCATGCAAGTCTCTCTTTGGGTGCTCCCTGTTTCCTAGACAGTCTGCCAGTGGGATTCTAGGCTGGCAATGCCCTGTTCCATGTCTAAAATCCATATATAAGTGAGTACATACCACGTTTGTCTTTTTGTGACTGGGTTACCTCACTAAGGATGGCTTCTTCTAGTGCCATCCATTTGCCTGCCAATTTCAAGACTCCATTTTTTCCCCCGCTGAGTAATACTCCATTGTGTAAATATAACAAGTTTTCTCTGTTCACTCTTCAGTTGAGGGGCATCTTGGTTTCTTCCATGTTTTGGCTATTACAAATAGTGCTGCTATGAACATAGTTGGAGAGATGTCTTTATTGTACGAATGTGTATTGCTTACCTATATGCCTAGGAGTGGAATTGCTGAATCTTTGGTAGACTGATTACCATTTTCCCTAGGAATCCCCTTACTGATTTCCAAAGTGGCTGTACAAGTTTACACTTTCACCAGCAGTAGAGCAGTGTTCCCCTTTCTCCACATCTTCTCCAGCATAAACTGTCATTGCTGGTTTTGATTTTAGCCATTCTGACAGGAGTGAGATAGTATCTCAGAGTTGTTTGGATTTGCATTTCCCTGATGGCTAAGGATGTTGAACACTTTCTTATGTGTCTTTCAGCCGTTTTAGATTCCTCTATTTAGAATTCTCCATTTGATTCTGTACCCCATTTTTCAATTGAATTATTTTGTATTTTGGAAATTAGTTTCATGTGTTCTTTATATATTTCGGAGATCATCCCTCTTTCAGATGTAGGGTTGGACACTATCTTTTCCCATTCTGGGGACTGCCATTTTGTCTTGTTAACTGTTTCCTTTGCCTTAAAGAAGCTTCTCAGTTTCAGGAGGTCCCATTGATTACTTGTCAATCTCAGTGTCTCTGCTATTGGTGTAATGTTCAAGAAGCGATCTCCTGTACCAATATGTTCAAGGGTACTTCCCCCTTTCTCTTCTAAGAGGGTCAGTGTGGCTGGATTTATGTTGAGGTCTGTGATTCATTTGGACTTAAGTTTTGTGAATGGTGATAGATACGAATTTATCTTTAATCTTCTACATGCCAGTGTCCAGTTATGACAGAACTACTCATTGAACATGCTTTCTTTTTTCCATTTTAGAGTTTTAGCATTTTGTCAAAGATCAGGTATTCATAGGTGTGTGGGTTAAAATCAGGGTGTTCCATTCCATTCCATTGGTCTACGCGCCTATTTTTTGTTCCAATACCAATTTGTTTTCACTACTATATCTCCACAGTATAGCTTGAAGTCAGGGATAGTGATGCCTCCAGAAAGTCCTTTATTGTACAGGGTTTTTTGTATACCCTGGGCCTTTTGTTTTTCCATGGTTTGATCCTTTCAGGGTGTCCCATATTTCCTGGATATCTTGTGTTAAGGATTTGTTGGACTTAAGATTTCCTTTGGTTGATTAACCTATTTCCTCTAGTTTATCTTCAGCCCCTGAGGTTCTGTCTACTGTCTCTTGTATTCCATTGGTTATGCTTGCATCTGTGGTTGCTGATTGTTTACTCAGCTCTTCTATTCCCAGCGTTCCCTCAGTTTATGTTTTCTTTATTGTCTCTAGTTCATTTTTCTTGTCTTGAACTGTCTGAATTATTTCCTTTATCTATTTGATTGGGTTTTTTCTTGGCTTTCCTTAAGAGATTTGTTGATTTCTTGTATTTTTTTGGTTTGCTTTTTCTTCCAATTTTTAAGGGATTTTCTCATATCCTCTTTGAGGGCCTCTATCATTTCAGGAGTTTGTTTTCTGCTTCCTCTGTGTTGCCATATTCAGGTCTTGCTGGTGTAGTGTCTCTAGAATCTAGTGTTGTTTTATAAGTTTTTCTGTAGTTAGATATGTTCTTTTGCTGTTGTCTTCCCATCTCTTCTTCCAGTAGATACAGGTGGGGTCTCTCTTTCTCCTCTCAATGAGAGGGTGGAGGGGCAAGCCCGGAATGGTTGCTCATGTAACTGACTGCTTTGTTCTGTCTAGAGGTCCCTCTCTCAACCGGAGGGTGGAGAGGCAAGACTGGAAAGGCTGCCAATGAAACTGGCTGCTTTGTTCTGCCTTCAGGTCCCTCTGTGGTGTTCCAAGGCAGGAATGATCTGAGTATCTCAGGTAAGGGAGCTCAGAGAGGGAGAGGAGGGCTAGGATAGCTCCTGGGGCTCACTTCTCAACCAGGGGTAGAGGGGCGATTTCTTTTGATATTAATTTCAGGTTTGTCCTTGAATTTTGTAATAGAGAAAATAAAGAATTATAAATATAGAAGTAAAAATAACAGGTACAGACTATTTATTTGGTAAGCAATTTAACCCACATTCTGTTATCATTTGCTCTACAGATTTAAAAACAGATACCTATTGAGATAACAACATTGCAAATCTAATGGATTGTCTTAAGGATGCTTTCCAACCCACATATATTTATATATATATTTATATGCTTGAAAATATATGTTTATATGTTTATATATGTTTATAGTTACTGTTATTTTCCCCAAGTCTCAGGAATAAACACATTTAATAAGGAATAAGTAATCAATAATTTTTAGATATTTAATATCTAGTAGTTTTATGATGGCCCATATTGAAGCTTACAACATCTATTCCAGAGCTACTAGTGGTGATGTTTTGATATGGTGAAAGTGCAGTTCTTAATAGTTCTTTCTTTATCAGAAACTTACCTTTCATATCATAAATGAAAATTGATTACATTGTAATATTAAAATTCATTTAGTAGAAAGCATTACATAAATATAAGTTTAATATTTACACAAACATAACAGTAGTTGAAACAGGATGATGGAAATATACAATTTATTTTAGGAAGTACAAACATATTGTTAGGGGACTCCATCTCTCCATCTGTCTCAAGAACTTAAACATATCAAAATAATTTTAATTCTTAACTGAATATTAGCTATAAGATATTGAAAAAAATTCACAGTATTTCTAAAACTGTATCTTCAGGTTTGTTGTCACTTTCTTCCAGCCACTGAAAAAGACAAGGCTCTTTTCCTAATTCAGCATTTAGTAAAACTGAAATCTTTTGACCAGGAAAGTTCAGTAAATGTTTTGTTGCATCCCCTTACTACCAGGAAATGATAAGTAGTATGCTAATTTCTATTACAGTTCATTTCAAGTATGAATGAAATATTAATACGATAATGCACTGTAATGTAATAATACATGGCAGGAATATTTAGCAGATAAACTTACTCATTTCTGTGTCAGAATCATTTATATTGATACATGGTATTGTAAGCAACATAAACTTATGTTGATCATACACACTGTAGTAAAACATGATTCATAATTTTTATTGAAGCAAATTTTGTGGAATGAAATATATTACAATCAAGAAATAAGCAAATAAATTAAAGACATGCTGAAATTTCAAATTTCTTGGTAAGTTCACAGTTATTAATATACATTTAATTAAATTATGATGTTTTATACTTTCTGCCTGTTACTCAAGTGTAGTTTATATTTTATTTGTCCAAAACAGTGTCATATATCATATGATATGATATGTATAACTAAATAATAATTATGGGCAACAGGAAGATCAGGAAATGATTATAAGTTTCTAATGTAGGAAGTAAATATGATCAAGTAACATTTTACAAATGAACACAAATCTCATAATAAAACACAATACTTGGTACAAGTAATAGAAGCATGGTAAAATGAGAGAGACTTAGGAGAGAGAGAGAGATTAGGAGAGGGGAATGGGAACAAAAATGGAGAAAATGTTACTCTGCTTGGACCTTTTTCTTGTATGGTACACCAAGATTTGAGGGAATGAATTATTGCTTCTAAAATATAGCACAGGAAAGAAAAGTTTAAGGTGTGATTAAACAGGAAAACACTACACTCTTATTTTTTCACAATATTTCCATCTGTCAGTTGCTACGTGAAAAAAAAAAAAAGCTAATTTACACCTCTGTAATTTCTAAAGTTTCACCAAGTGGAAATATCTCCTGAGGTACTGTTTGATGTCTGGACATTTAAGTTACAAAGTGATCAGGAGAATGTCATTTATGGTTTGGTAAATTTCTGTAGAAATGAGAGCTCAGTTATATGATAATGTTATAAGAAAAGATAGTATCTTCATGTACCTTCTCTCTGTGTGTTATTTATGACAAACATTTAAAGATATTTCTGTGTATTGTTAGTTAAAAGTTAGAAGCTATTGGCCGGGCATTGGTGGGGCACGCCTTTAATCCCAGCACTCGGGAGGCAGAGGCAGGCAGATCTCTGTGAGTTCCAGGCGAGTCTGGTCTCCAGAGCAAGTGCCAGGATAGGCTCCTAAGCTACACAGAGAAACCCTGTCTCGAAAAACAACAACAACAAAAAGTTAGAATCTATAATTTATGTTACTTTTTGTAAAATGCTGTGTATGGTGGGGTGCAGGGGAGGAAGTAAGGAAAATAGAATTCAGATTGACATGAAAAACAAGCTTGTTTTTAATAAAAAATCGGCACAAAATGTGGTGTAAACAATTGAATCTAAAATGCAGTAACTCTCCACCACATAACTTTTTTAATAGTTATCAGTGGTTCTCAGCCTTCCTAATGCTGTGGCCCATGAATATAGATAGTTTCACATGTGGTGATCCCAAACCATAAAATTATTTTCCTTGCTACATCATAACTGTTCTTTTGCTATTGTTATGACTTGTAATGTATATCTATGGTTTCTAATGGTCTTAGGTTTCCTCTGTGAAAGATACTGATATAGACAATGTCCTGAAACATATATGTATGTATGTATATATATATATCCACACACTCACATATAATATCAGTAGAGAGAATAGATGGGTATATATATATATATATATATATATAATATATATATATATATATATTCACACTCACATATAATATCAGTAGAGAGAATAGATGGGCCAATATGACCTTGATGGCCCTTCTCTGATGTTGTGATTGGAAAAACCTATTTACTTCATAAAATTATCACATTAATCAGGAAAATGCCACTTTCTGCTTCCTTGGTTGGTTTTGTTTCACAGCAAAGGGACAATATCTGCTGTTCTTTTCCCATTTGTCCAATAAAACAATGTTTTCCTTCTTGAATTACACCTTTCTTTGAAATTCTTAGCCCATAAAAAACAAAAGGAATGAGAATAACAGCTTTCTTTAACCAATATATTAGTCAGATCAGAATTGGTGGCAAGAGTTGGTGGCAGTCACCACTTCCTTTGCTGGTTTTCCAGTACATGAATGAAAAATTCAGCAAATAATGTCACTAAATGTTGCCTCTGGTCTATCTGAGGTAATACATCATACAAAACTACCCTAAGTTTGCAGGTGTTTCCTCCATAAATCATGATTTGCCTCATTGTATTGTAATACAATAGATCAGACTTTTATGAACAATAGACTGAATGACAATAATAGGACTTTTATGTGTTCAAGAATTCATTGTCACAATTCATTATGAAAAGAACCTTGGTTAAGAGCCTAGAAGCTGTAACTGAAATGAAGATTCTTTAAAAAATAATTTATATGTCAAATTATGCAAGCTAGAATTAACAGTTATAAAAGAAAACCAGCTTTAAAAGGGTGTCTCAGGGAAGCCTGATTTCAGATTGCTCACATAGGAAGGCATTTAAGCAACACAGTCATAGAGTTTGATAACTTAAGACAAGATAGTGTCATGTTGTAGTTTTATAAAAGCATACCTGAGGGAGCATAGATAAATACTGTAGATAATGGTAGAATTGTGAGTCATCATTTGAAGACCTATATACTGCACAGTGATGGGTATTGAGCATGTCTGCAGTCCAATCCAATACAGAGGAGTGTGGGGAACTTCAGAGCCCTATAAAGGAAACTGAAGCATTGTCATCTTAACACTGGCATTAAAGAAATTACCTAAACACTTCTATTGCCCTATGGGGAAAAATAGAAATATTCCTTGAAATAATGCTAGGGAGTCAGTCACTTTCTATATTGTTGGTTGAATTGTTGCTAAGTGTCAGTTTTGATATCTGTGGTGATACCACACTTTGTCTTAACAGAACCTTTCCTGGGCAATTTGCACCTGTTTCCAGACTTAGGCTGCACTTTGTCACAGTATAACTCACCATCTCAATATTCATTAAACAAGAGATATTCTGTTTGGGCTAAGACACAAAATTAAATATGTCACTATAGAATGATTAGCTCTGAACAGAAGTAGATGTGCAGAGAAGAAAAGCTAATAAATAACTCCAGAACAATTAAATTATATATTATGTGTACAAGTGCATTGTATTTTTGTGCATCAATGTGTATGGGATAAGTGACTGTTAACTGCAGAGCACTTTTTTACTGGAAGAATAAAACTCATATTAGAAAGTACTTCGTGTGGAGAAAATACAAAGTTTAGTGAACTCAATGGGAAAAACAAGATACCAAATGCAAGAGCTGTAGTAGGTAGAAAATGTAATATGGGCTGCTTTTCTTTTAATCATTCATAAACTTATTAAAGATTCTAGCATTTGGGAAAAATGCTAGAATATAAAAAACAGAGTCATAAAATATTGTTTTTAAGTGACAACAAAAATCACTTCCTCAAGAAATTTAAATTTAAATGATTATTGTGAATGAAAAGAAAGGGGAAAGAATAGAAAAAGATGTAAGAGACATATTAACAGACACCTGATGGCAGGAAATTAAATTCTTTGCACATTCACAGAATAGACATAGAAAAAACTGGAAGAGTCAAGGAAGCACAAAGATGATCATTGATTTTTAAAATTCAAATGCTCATTTCATTAAATAAGAAATGAGGCAAAGATTGTGAATTCTGGTTTTGGTAACTCCTACAGATGATAAACACCTCTAGTAAAGTGGCAGGATACAAGATTAACTCAAGAAAGTCAGTAACCCTCCTATTCATAGATGACAAATTGACTGAGAAAGAAATCAGAGGAATAACCCCATTCACAATAGCCACAAACAACATAAAATATCTTGGGGTAAATACAGCCATACACATGAAAGAACTATATGACAAGAACTTTAAGTCTATAAAGAAAGAAATTAAAGACGATATCAGAAAATGGAAAGCTCTCCCATGCTCTTTGAAAGGTAGGATCAACACAGTAAAAATGGCAATCTTACCAAAAGCAATCTACAGATTCAAAGTAATCATTATCAAAATCCCAGCACAATTATTCACAGACTTTGAAAGAATAATACAAAACTTTAGATAGAAAAACAAACTCAGGATAGCCAAAACAACCTTATATAATAAAGAAACTTCCAGAGGCTTAACCATCCTGATTTCAAGCTCTACTATAGAGCTATAGTAATAAAAAACAGCTTGGTATTGGCACAAAAACAGACAGGTAGACCATTGATTTTTGAATCTAAGATACTGATATCAATCCAAACACCTATGAACACCTGATAATTGTTCAACATCTGAGCCATCAGGGACATGCAAATCAAAACAAATCTGAGATACCATCTTACACCTGTCAGAATGGATAAAATCAAAAATACAAATGATGATTTATGCTGCAGAGGACTTGGATAAAGTCCCATTGCTGGTTGGAATACACACTTGTGCAGCCACTTTGGAAATCACTGTGGCAGTTTCTCAGAAAAAGGGAATCAGTCTACCTCAAGATCCAACAATTCCACTCTTAGGCATATACCCAAAGGATGCACATTCATAACACAAAGACATCTGTTCAACTATGTTCATAGCAGCATTATTTGTAATTGACAGAACCTGAAAGCAACCTAGATATGTCTCAGCAGAAAACTGTATGAAGAAAACCTGGTACAATTTTGCCATGTAGTACCACTCAGTGCAAAATCATTGAATTCGTGAAATTTGCAGGCAAATGGGTGGAACTAGAACAAACAATCCTGAGTGAGGTAACCCAGACACAGAAAGACCAACATGGTATGTACTTACTCATAAGTGGATATTAGACATAGAGCAAAGGACAAGAAGCTTACAATACACAATCCCAGATAAACTAGGAAACAAGGAGGACCCTAAGAGAAATATACATGGAATAACCAAGAATGGGAAAGGCACAAGATCTCATGAGTAAATTGAGAGCATGGAGGGAGGGGAGGGAGATGGAGGTAGGAGAAAGAGGAGAGGAGATGGGGAGTCAAAGAGAACATGAAGGATCAGGAAGGTCAAATTGGGGAAAAACAGGGGAGAGAAGAGAAGAAATCTCTTATTAGAGGGAGCCATTATGGTTTTAAAGAGAACACTGGCACTGGGAAAACAACCAGGGATCCACAAGGATGACTCAACTAAGAATCTAAGCAGTAGTAGAGAGGTTAATTTAAATGCCCTTCCCCTGTAACGAGATTGATGACTACCTTAAATGCAATCATAGAGCCTTCATCCAGTGCCTGATAGAAGCAGAAAAAGAGATTCACAGCTAAGCACTGAGTTGAACTCCTGGAATCTAGTTGTAGAGAGGGAATAGTGATAAGTCTTTGTTCAAGAACATGATAGGAAAACCCACAGAAACAGTTGACCTGAGGCCATAGATTCCAGACTGACAGCTAGAGAACCTGCATAAGATAGAACCGGCCACCCTTAATATGGGTGTCAGTTGGGGGGCTTGGGGTGTCTATGGGGCCTCTGGCAGTTGAACCAGTGTTTATCTGTAGTGCATGAATGTTGTTTGGGAGCCCATTGCCTATGGATGGACACTCTCTTAGCCTCAATACACTGGGAAAGACCTAGGTCCTTCCCTAAATGATGTGACACCTTTGATGAAGCACCATGGGAGGCCTTACCCTCCCTGAGAATTGCATAGGGGTTGTTATAGCGAAATGGTGGGGGGGGGGATGAGAAAACAGGAGGAAGAGGGAACTGTAATTGTATGTAAAATAAGATTGTTTTTAATTTAAATAAAAGATTAATTAAAAATAATTCTGGTTAAAACAATTATTTTGTAATGTGTCATATTAATTTATCAAGAAATAAAAATGTAATAATGAAATAGTTTTGAAAGCAATGCTTTCATTTAAACAACCCAAAAGTATGTAAAGATTACATACTTTTTCTGTACTAAATTACTAGATTTACACATGTAAGTGTAAATCCATGTTATCTATGTTTCATCTAAATGTAACTAAACCATAAACACAAGTTTACTAATTGGAGTTATTTATAACTCTAAGAGATAACTTTTAACATTAATATTTAAGCTACCATGTGTATCTCCTGCTCTTTTTTTGGCTTTTTCTTCTCTGTGTTTGTTTTGTTCTATTCTGGTTTGTTTCTATTTTATTTTATTATTATTGTTTAATACATATTTATTTTCAGAAAGGTGTAGATTCTAATGAGAGACATGTTAGTAGAGCTCAGCTAGGGAGAACTGGAGAAGAGGAAACCATAATCAGACTATAGTGTATGAAAAATTAATCCCTCTACTTTTAATAAAGAAAAATCAAAAAATAAAAAAAAAACATTCACATTTATAATGCATGGGAATTATATTTAACAAAAACATGGTGAGCCTCCAGAGTTTGTGGAATGTACCTTTAATCCCAGTGGTTGGGAGTTAGAGACAGGCAGATTTGTCTCAGTTCCAGGCCAGCCAAGTCTACAAAACTTGTTGGAGGATAACAAGGACTACACAGAAAAACTCTGTCTCCAGTAACTAGGAAAAATGTTGAATTCTGTTTTTAATGCAAGAGAACAAGAACAACACATTTTAGATTTGCTGTCATCAGCAAACAAAAGTCACCCAATCATCTGGTATTGGGATCTATTTATCTCTCATTTAATGATATGACTGCTTGGTTAAATGAGACACAAGAACATAAATATAATTGCATTTTGGAGCATCTTATTACCCATAAATTAAGAAAACAATTAATGGCAAATTGGTTAATCACTCAATTTTTAAATAGATATGGGAAAAATTTTAGCCTCATGTAAACAATCCTCACAAGGGAGATTTTTGTTAGGTTATGTTAAGTACTTTTATTCTGAAGTAATACTATATTTTGTGCATAAGACAATTGATGGAATTTTAGGTTTGAATTGTTGAAGTGAAGTTGATTACCTTTTGAAGACAAATACAAAAATGTCCTAGAATAAAGTGAACTTCTGCCATCTAATGAGTTTATGTTTACTGAGGGCTGTACTCTACATACTGTAAAATAGATTTCTTATAACTAACAGAAATTTTACTCCACCCCATTTGTAGCCTTAATACTTGATGTACAGAAGTATATGCATGGAAGATCTGATTGAAGCCTACACCCAGACTGAAGATCTGTAACCTCTCACTGAGTCTCCATAGGATGGAAAAGAATGAAAAAGTCTAGGATATCACTTTCTCAGAATTATGATGGGATAAAAATAAAATTATTAAATAACAAGATATCTCAATGGCTAGAAGCACTTGCCACCAGTCTGACAACCTTGAGTTTGATCACCAGAAATTATGTAATTGTTGAATGAGAGAACCAATCACACAGTGCTATCCACTTTCATTCACATGAATGCGGTGACACACAAAATCCCACCCAACACACAGATACACACATCCCTAAATCACACACACACACACACACACACACACACACACACACACACACACACACACTCAACAATATTAAAATAAAATAATAGAACTCTCACCTCAAAGATAATGGACATTGTTCTGAAACCATACAGAAATACATATTTCAATGTGGATAGAAGTTTTATGATGTTTTTATAATACAGAATAAAGAAATTGATGAATCAAAACTCTTTCTAAATATATTGGTGAAAACTTCCCAAGATCTGTAGAATATCATGGAGGAGCAGCTCCTTGTCAGCCTACCATTGGTTGACATGCTATTAGCATTTGCTGCACTCTGTGTAAGGGACAATTACCACATTTGGGGTTAGGACTTCTAATAAGTTGTCTATAACCCCATGATGGCCCAACACTCATATGCATATGGGTATCACTTATGGAACTCATGGAATTATTAATTAAAAAATTGAAGTAATTTAATTTGGCAGAGCAACAGTATGGGTTTATTAGTGAGAGGCAACTGTGAATTGATATGTTTACCATATATTGAATAAATTATGAAACTTTGAAAGAAAAAGATAAACAACCTAAAATCAGGATCATATAGCATTCCCTAAATGCTATATTTAGGGAAGATTAATATAATTTTATAAAAGGTATAATGTGTTTATACTTTACATTACGTAAGATGCTAGAAAACATGTATTTGAAACTTAGGTTAGAAATTCCATGATATTTTATTTGCTTTTCCACATATACAGTCTAAGTATTATTCCTCCTCTAACTATTCATAGATATAAAATATTCCGTTATAATTTTAATTTATTTCTTCCATGATAATAAAACAGATAATATCTCTGCAGAAAACTTAATGTGGAATTAAAAAATGAATACTAACATGGGTTTACATATCTATGGCATTTTTATAACTTTCTGCTATTGAGATAAACAATAAAATCATATTTCAACACTAACACCATAGCCAGCCAGTGTATTTCCATTGAGACTGCATTGGCAGATTAATTTTTATGAAAGAAAATTACTCTTATCTACTACTGTAGTATTCTCTTTCTCATAGAATGTTTCTTAATAATTTAACTTGTCAGTTAAATGATTTCTGTGATTTGTTTCAGTCCCAATAATCCAAAAGTGACCATTGTGAAAACTTTACATACTGCTGACACATATCTCTAAATATTTTCTATATATCTGATTCTTTACAGAAATGTGTAGGAAACAAATCAAATGTGACTCTCTGTGCATAGAAAGCATAGTGAATATTAATTATAGTATTCAAAATAGACTTAAAAATAGAAGTGATATAACCTCTAAGTGGACTCAGAGGAATACAAATTCTCTTCTTCTTTTCTTCCTGTCACTTCTATATGCATGCATGGTAGGTGTGTGTGTGTGTGTGTGTGTGTGTGTGTGTGTGTGTGTGTGTGTGTGTGTCTGTGTGTGTGTGTGTGTTTGCATTAGTGTGGAAGCATACATGTGCATGTGCATGTGTGTCATGGAGTTCAGTGCACATGTACCAACCATCAAATATGAGGATAGCCTGATTTGTCTTCCATTCTATGCTTTGAAGCAGGTTCTCTCATTCAAAACTTTAAGCAGACAAGATAATTTCAGTTTCTTTGGCAAGCTATCTAAGAGATCCCCTCAGTCTTCCTTCTGATACTAGCATCACTGGCCACCCTATATTTTGTGTGTTCTTTATTGGTTATCTCAATTGTGCAAGGGGTAAACTCCTCAGCCTATAAGTAAGTTTTATATCTGTAGAGGGGCAGTTAAATGGAATTAACTGTAAATTTAAATATGCAATATTTTTATATGTTTTTTGAACAAATTTTACATTCACTTTAAAAGTCATGCAATTTCTCCCAGTATCCATGGTATTAGATTGATCCAGAGTTCTTTATCTGTGTCTAAATCTATGGTTATAGAAGTCATTTATATAAAATTGATCAGCCTTATTATATAGTATGATATATCTTCTTTTGAACTTAATTTTCTATATTAACTACATTGCTTAATAAAAACATTTGTTCTGGTTAATTTTATGTCAACTTGATACAAGCTAGAATTATCAGAAATAAGAAGTCCAATTTGAGGAAATGCCTGTATAAGATTGGGCTATAGTGCATTGTCTGAATTATTGCTAAATGGGAGTGGGTGCTATACCCACCCCCACCCTGGGATGGTTTTCCTGTTTTCTACAGGAAAACAAGCTGAACAAGCCATGAGGAACAAATAAGTAAGCAGCACCTTTCCATGGCCTCTGCATAAGCTCCTGCCTCCAGGTTTCTGCCCTACATGAGATCCTGACCTGACTTACTCCAATGATTAGCAGTGATATAGAAGAATAATACAGATAAATCCTTCCCACCCCAAGTTGCTTTTGGTCATGCTGTATTATTTCAACAATAGAAACCCTAACTAGGACAGTAGTTGATACCAGGAGTGGGGTCTTGATGTGACAGACCTGACCACATTGTTTTGGGGAGGATTGTGAAAGGACTATGGATATTTGGGCTAAAAAAGCCATTGAGTGAGAGGTCAGGGAGCTTTTCTCTAGTAGCTTGAAAATAAGAATATTGAGAGCAGCGCAGAGGATGGGGCCTGGCTTGTGAATTTTCAAATGGAGCAAAGACTCTCCTGCCACATATGTGTGAGCAATCTATGTTTCTGGTTAGCTGAGGGTGAAGAATGGCTGGTAAACAAGAGAATAGAATTACTCAAGTGAAACCTTTTATTTACTGGGATAATGAATAATCATTAACTGGAGCGGATAAATAAGGTTCTTTAGAAGAGTCCAGCACTTGCTTTAGCTGCTGCCAAGGCACTAAGGTCACACTGGCGTGAGGTCCTTATTTCATCTGGCAACTAGCTCCATGTCCACAACATGGCCTCTGTCTCTGAGCTCTCCTTCAGGTATTGATGAGGCATCAGTTGTCTTGGCTAATGTTATGTCAAATTGACACAAGATGAAGTCATCTGAGAGAAGGAACAACAATTGAGAAAATTTCTCCATAATCTCAGGCTGTAAACAAGCTAGGAGAGCATTTTCTTAACTAGTGATAGATGGGGGAGTGCCAAGCCCATTGTAGGCAGTGACATTGCTCAGCCCATGGTGCTAAGTTACATAATAAAGAAGGCAGAGCAACACTCCTCCATGAACTCTGCATCAGCTCCTGTCTCTAGTTTCCTGCTCTGCTTGAATTTCTACCTTCCTACAATGATAAAAAGGGTTGTGGAAGTGTAAGCGAAAGAAACTCTTTCATCCTCAAATTATTTTCAGTCATGGTATTTTATTTCAGCAAAAGAAACACTAACTTAGAGAACTATATAATTATTTTTAAATATATGCTATTTAGATAATTTTAAGAAAATAAAATTCTGCCCATACTCAGTATTCACAAAATTATTTCTCAATTATTCTCCATTTGTAGTTAGGTAAATCAGAGAGAGACATAATATGGATTTTCATTGCTTGCACACCCACATCTACACACATATATAGCTTCATTATGTTTACACACATACATTTTCTTCAAGAGAAATTTATATAACTTATTAAAATGCCCAGTCTACACATTATCAGAGGAATAAAACAAGTTTCAATAAAAAATACTATAACAACAGTATTTTGTTTTCCTATTTGAAAGAGAAAGGTTTAAGCTACTTGCATCTCTTTCCAATTTGTATAAAGCCTGTGGAACCCATTCAAGTGTGTTTCTTCCTCTAATGTCAAAGAAAGATGAGAAATGGCCCTTTAGACTTCTTTCTGGTTAAGCCATGAAAATCCAAAGATTTTGAAGAATATACTTTGATGAATTTGAAGAAATAATCTTCCTTAATGTTACAGTTTTTGTCACATTGGGGAAAAGTCAAGATCTGCATACTGCAATGAACTCCTTAATTTTTCTTGTCAATCATTTTAATCCTTAAGAAAGTATTAAATTTTACTTTCAAATTGAGAGCACAAATTTCTAATCATATTTAACAAAACTCCATGTTGAAGGAAATTATCTACAACTAAATTTCCACATAATTTTTTGATTTTTAAATCTCAAATATTATATATTCTATTATAGTATACAGTATATATTCTATTCTATATATTCTGTAATGTTATATATTCAACTATATTGCATTAAATATATTTTGAGAAAAATTAGCAAATTTAGAAAATCTATGGAATTCAATACTACAAACATGACATGAAAAAGTCATTCTGAAAAATGATGATAAGATGTGACATCAATATCATGATTAGATTTATTCTACTTCCGAAAATGAATTGTTTATGTTTTCATATTTAAGAAACATGATTTGCTCACATTAATTTCATTAAATGAGAAAGAAAATGGAGAATGGAAAGTGGTTTCATATCCCCTGGTACAGGAATTTGCAGATATTTGTAAGCTGCCAATGTGAATGTTTTGAATCAAACCTAGGTCTCTTCTAAGTTGCAATAAATCTTTTTTTTTGTATTCAGTATATTTTGACCACATTTTCACTCCCTCTACTCTTCCCAGTCTCCCCCATACTCCTCTTATTGCCCTCTTCTTCTTTCTCCAGATCTACCTTTCCTCTATTAACTTCAGAAAAGAGAATGTCTGCCAGGAATATACCCTGAACCCAGAATAACAAGATACAATGAAAGGCTCAGCACAAATCCTCATATTAAGGTTGGGCATAATAACCTAGTAAGAGGAAAATGTTCCCAAGAGCAGATAAAGAGTCAGAGACATCCACATTCCCACAAGAAATCCAAGCCAACAACAATAACATATGGATATATGCAGGCTCCTTGATTGCCCCTTCAGTCTCTGTGAACACCTATGAGCAATACTTAGTTGACATCCGTGGTTCATATAATCCTGGATTCCTCCACCCCCTCTGGCTCTTACAATTCCTCCTACTATTCCATGGGGTTCTTTAGCTTCAAGGGGAAGGACCTAATGGAAATTTCCAACTGGAGCTATCTCTTTGCCTAATGTCTGGCTGTCGTTCTCAGAATCTACTCACATCATCTGCTCGAGGAAGACTATGATGATGAGTGGATTAGACACTATTCTATGACTATATAGGAATACTGTTAAGAAGTATTTTATAGATTTTTTTACTATTACAAGTTTCTGGGTTACCCAGTCTCTGGTTTCTTGTCATCTAGGCAATCAGGTCTAGGCTCCCTCTCCTCGCATGGTTTTCAAATGAGAACAGATGCTAATAGGCCACACATATACTGCCCCAGCAAATATTGTATGTCAGAGATTTTGTGACTGGTTTGGTATTCCAGTCCCATCACAGGAAGGCTTGACTGGTTACAGAGGATGGCCAGCTCAGGTTCCGAAGGCTCCATTAGTAGGAAACCTTGCTAGAAATTCCACATTGCTCCCTCAAATGCCCTCCAATTCCATCCATCTCTCTCCATACTTGCCCCCTCCTTCTCCTGGCAACCTGATACATCCTGTTAGCATTCCAACTACATCCAATTCATTTTGGAACTACATTCTATCCCCTGCTTCTCAAGTAGATACAAGAACCACCCTTGGAGCTTTCCTTGTCACCTCGCCTTTCTGTCTGTGGACGGTGGTATAATAAGCTTTCTTTCAGGTTACCAACCAGACCCCAAACCATGACACTGCGAATAAATATTAGCTATGAATGTTCAGTCTTATGCTCACTTCTTGTTTGCTCTCATAACTTAACGTGTTTCTCGTTATTTAGGGTTTGCGTCATGGCATTTTTATCTTTCCTTCCATATGTCCTACTCCATCTAGCTGGCTGACAGCTGCCTGACCATCTGGCCTTGGGTATCTCCCTCTCTTTCTTTCTCTTTCTGTTCTCCTTCTTCTACTCTTACTCTTTCTTCTCAAGCCTGGATTTCTCCTATTTATTCTCTTTGCTCTCAAGCCCTGCTTATTCCTCTCCTGCTTAGCCATTGGCTGTTCAGCTTTTTATTAGAAAAAACAGGTGCCTTAGGCTGGCAAAGTCAAACAACTGCAACACATTTTTACATAATTAAACAAATGCAGCATAAATAAATGTGACACACTTTCACATAGTTTAAGTAATATTCTGCAGTATTAAGAAGTGTAACACACTTCCACATAGTTAAAGAAATATTCTATATAATAAGCACATGGAACATGTCTTTACATAGTTAAATATTCCACAACATTGTGGTAAGATTATTATTTACATAACAGCTAAAATCTGTTTATAAGTGAATAAACATACAATGTTTGTCTTTTTCTAGCTCCAACCATTTGTCTGAAAATTTCATGTTGTTACTGTTTTTTAACAGCCGACTAGTACTCCGTGTGTAAATGTACCATATCTTCTTTATTTATTCTTTGGTTGAGGGACATCCAGGTTGTTTCCATTTCTGGCTATTATTTATAAAACTGCTATGAACATAGCTGAGCAAGTATATTTGTAGTAATGCAGAGCAAGCTTTCAGTATATACCCACCAGTAATACAACTGGGTCTTGAGCTACATCTATTTCCAGTTTTCTAAGGAACTGTCATACTGATTTCCACAGTGACTGCTCAAGTTTGCAGCAATTGATGAGTGTTCCCTTGTTCCATAACCTCACTAGCATGAGCTGTAATTGTGTTATTGACCTTAGCCATTTAGATAGGTGCAAGATGGAATCTTAAAGTTGTTGTGATATGTATTTCCCTAACTATTGAAGATATTGAAACTTTAAGTGATTCTCAGCCATTGGAATTTCCTCTATTGAGAATTCTCTGTGTAGATATATACCCTGTTAATTTTTTTAAAATTTGATTGTTTTCTTGATATCTGGTTTCCAGAATATTTTGAATGTTATCCCTCTATTGGATATGGAGTTGGTGAAAACATATTAACATTATGTAGGCTGTCATTTTGTCCTATTGACCATTTCTTTTGCACTACAGAAGCTTTTCAATTTCATGAGGTACCATTTTTAAGTGGGAGAGGATCAGGACAGGTTTTCTCTGTATAGCTCTGGCTGTCCACTCTGTAGTCCATGATGACCTTGAACTCAGATATCTGCCTTCCTCTGCTCCTCAAGTATGGGGCTTAAAGGCATGTGTCACTACTGCCTGGCAAATTCCTACTTATTAATTGTTAATCTTAGTGCCTTGCTATCAGTGTTTCTGCTCAAGAAGTAGTCTCCTGTGGCAATTTGTACAAGGCTTGCCTACAAATCAAGCTCTGCAGAAAGCACAAGAAAAAGAATACCAAACTGCAACCAGAGGATGTTAATTTTATCCATGAAAACACAGGAAATAAATAATCTCACCCTAAGGGAAGCAATCACAAACTATCACAACCACCCCCATTAGCAGCAACAACAACAAAGGCAGGAATTAACAATCATTGTTCATTGATATCCCTAAATACAAATTATCCACATTCCCACATAAAAAGGCACAGACATACAGAAGGAATGTGAAGACAGGATATATCCTTCAGCTGCAAACAAGAAACTCACATCAATATTGAAGATAGACTCAGCATAAAAGGCCAGAAAAAATATGTTCCGAGCAAATAGACTTAAGAAAGAAACAAGATGATATTGCCATTGTTGCGGTTTCACTTTCATTTTTTCCCTTTCGGCTTGCTGTACAGACTGCTGCCACGCCGGCTGGCTATGTCACTCTGTAAGTAAGGCTTTTCCCTATTAAAATCCCTTTTTATTTCTAATAAAAAAAAGAAAAAAAATATCTAACAAAATAAATTTGAAACAAAAATAAGTCAAAAAATGGGGAGGACACTTAATTATCATCAAAATAAAATTCACGACTGTTATGTTTTAATTCTTAACCCATGTGTTCCAAACATAAGAACACCCAGAATTTTATGATTCCCACTTTTCCCTTCATGAGGCCAGGAAGACATGTCTCTGTGTGGTATCAAACTTCATTAATGACTAACTCCAAGTCCCCTTAATGCTAATGATTGAGGAATCTGATAGAGAGTGGATAGAAGAGGAGAGGTGATATGACTTTGGTTTCCTTGAACATCGGAGAATTCCTACCTGATAATTATTGTTAGAAAATATGGGATACATTTGAAAAACTACATAGTGGTTTTCATGATAGAGTTTCCCATGAACAGTGAAGTTTCATATGGCCTATTCAGATTGAATAAAACAGAGACAGAGACAAGATCTATAAACATTGTAGGTAGGATATGATGACTCAAGCAGAGATATAACAGCAGTAGCACATATATTGAGATTAACAATTAATAAATGGGACCTCCTGAGACTTAGAAGCTTCTGTAAGGCAAAGGACATAGTCAACAAGACAAAATGACAGTCCACGGATGGGGAAAAGATATTCACCAACCCCACATCCAACAGAGGGCTGATCTCCAACTCAAGAAGCTAGTATCCAAAACACCAAATAATACAATTAAAAAGTGGGGTACAGAACTAAATAGACAATTCTCAATAGAGGAATCTAAAATGGATGAAAGACAAATAAGAAAGTGTTCAACATCCTTAGCCATCAAGGAAATGCAAATCAGAACAACTCTGAGATACTATCTTACACTTGTCAGAATGGCTAAAATCAGAAACAGCAATGACAGTTTATGCTGGAGAGGATGTAGAGAAAGGGGAACACTCCTCCACTGCTGGTGTGAGTGCCTACTTATACAGTCACTTTGGAAATCTGTATGGCAATTCCTCAGAAAAATGGCAATCAGTCTACCACAAGATGCAGCATTTCTACTCTTAGGCATATACCCAAAAAACATATTCATACAAGGGCATCTCTTCAACAATGTTCAATGCAGCATTATTTGAAATAGCCAGAACCTGGAAGCAACCTAGATGCCACTCCACTGAAGAATCGACACCAAAATATGGTACTTGTACTCAATGGAATACTACTCAGCAGAAAAAAAATGATATCTTGAAATTTGCAGGCAAATGGATGGAATTAGAAGAAACTATTCTCAGTGAGGTAACCCAGTCACAAAAAGACTAATGTGGTATGTACTCACTCATATGTGGATTTTAGACAGAGAGTAAAGGATTACTAGCCTACAATCCAAACTGCCAGAGAAACTAGTAAACAATTAGTAATCTAAGAGAGACATACATGGTCCCCTGGAGAAGAGGAAAGGGACAATATCTCCTGAGAAAATTGGGAGTATGGGGGAGGGGAGAGCGATCTATGAGAATGAGAAGGGTGGAAGAGGAGGGGTGAGGAAGACATGATGGGGCAGGGAGGTTGAGTTGGAGGAAGAACAGAAGAGAGCAAGATAAGAGATAATATAATAGAGGGAGACATAGGTTTAATGAAAAATCAGGCACTAGGGAAATATCTGGAAAGCTACAAATATGACACCAACTAAAAATCTAAGCAACAGAGGAGAGGCTACCTTAAATTCCCTCTTCTGATAATGAGATTGATGACTAATACATATGCCATCCTAGAGGCTTCATCCAGCAGTTGGTGGAAGTAGAAGCAGATACCCACAGCTAAACCTTGAACTGAACTGAAATCCAGTTTCAGGGAAGGAGGACTGGTGAGCAAAGGTGTCCATACAAGGTTGGTGAAATGCTCAGAAACAGCTGACTTGAATAAGCAAGAGCTCTTGGTCCCCAGACTGACAGCTGAGAAACCAGCATGGGAATGATCCAGACCCCCTGAATGTGGGTGTCAGTCAAGAGACCTTGGAAATTTATGGGGCCCCTTGTAGTGGATCAGTACTTATCCTTAGCATAGGAATGGACTTTGGGAGCCCATCCCACATGGAGGGATATTTCCCAAGCCTAGACACAAGGGGGTTGTCCTAGGCCCTATCCCAAACAATATGACACACATTGAAGACCCCCTATGGAAGGCCTCACCCTCCTTGGGGAGCAGAAAGGGTATGGGATAGGTAGAGTGTTAGTTGCGGGGCAAGATAGAAGGGGAGGGAGAGGGACCTGAGATTGACATGTAAGATAATATTCTTTCTAATAAGAGAAAAAAAGGAACATTCTACCTTGTGTGACAAAGTTCAGTTAGTCACTTTTTTTGTGTCCTTTTTGTCCAATTTGAACAAGTTATTGTCAGCAGTTAAGAAAAAGGCAGTAATTTTTGCCAGAAATAAAGTAAATTCTGAGTAGAGTTTCTTCAACACCCATCATCCTGTCTGAGGTAAACTGGTGGTACCAGGAGCAGACAAGTCTCCTTATCATAAAAATTAACTTATGTTCTAAAACACTTTGAATGCCATATTCAGTAGACCTTGGAAATATTTGAAGACCACCTGTCTACCTTGAAAATATACCTAATATGACTACAAGTTTGATTGTAATAGGTATCTAAGTGCTAGCTTGCATTTCTTTGTTATTCTAGTTTTGTAATAATAGTTCTCAATGACTAGAAATTTACTTTACATTGTTAAATGAGCTGCATAGGTATAATAGCTTGATTAAGAGTAGAAATCTAAGTACAGGTTGTTCTAACCAAAATAACATTTAATTTGTATCAATATACAAGAATATCCTTTTTTTAATCACTGGGCCATCACACCAGCCCTCACTTTCCTTCTTAACTTTATCACTAGGTTATTTTTTATAACAATTATAAATGGGATTACATTCTTTTCTATTTAAGTTAAAAAACAATCTTATTTTGCATACTGATCACAGTTTCCTCTCCCTTCAGTCCTACCATGCCCCTATACCACCCCCAATCCTCCCAAGGGGGATCATCAAAGTCTATGACATCATTTGGAGCAGGGCCTAGGCATTCCCCCATGTATCTAGGCTAAGGAGTATCCATCCATAGGGAATTGTCTCCCAAAGTGTGTGAACTATGGATAAATACTAGTTCCATTTCCAGAGGTCCTATAAACTACCCTGCTCTCCCAACTGATTTCCACATTCAGGGGGCCTGGTTTGGACCTATGCTGGCTCCCCAGCTATCTGACTGTTGTCCTGTGCTCCCATTTGCTTGCCTGCCTTAAATGTTCTTCCTCTATAATGAGATTGGTGACTACTTTCAATGCCATCCTAGAGCCTTCACATAATAAATGACAGAAGCAGAAGCAGGTATCCACAGCTTAACACTGAGATGAACTCTGGAATCCAGTTGTAGAGAGGGAGTGTGGGAGTAGTGATGAACAAAGAGATAAAGACCATGCTGGGGAAACCCACAGAACCAGCTGATCTGAGCAAGTGGGAACACAAAAATATCTTAAACAATTAAGATTATTGGCAATATAATAGCCCCTTAATTTTGGGTTACTTCTGTCCCATATCAGGTGGCTCTTCTTACATGATCCAGATGCTTATGTTTAGAAAAAGAAAGTGCCTTTCTCCAACTCCAAAGCCAGCTTTAATTTTTAATTGAAATGGTATTAAGAGACCACTTGTATCATATATCTGTAGAGAACAGTAGAAACAAACATTGGGAAGATGTGTAAAGTTTTATTCTGTTGGAAATGTGATATACCAGTAGGCCATTTTATGTTTTTCAGACATAACTTAACCTTTTTCTTCATATGTCTCATTTGTTTAGTAGTCTTTATATTTCTTAGCTGGATGCCTTCATTATGCTGGACAGACAAAAGCACAACCTCGTCCCAACCCTAAATTTGGGGAATTTTCCTTTTGGCAATTTATATCAAATGATCAAATGAAAAGTAGAACTTACTCTTATAAGTCAGCTTATATTAACCAGGCATTGTTGGTGCATGCCTTTAATACCAGCACTCTGGAGGCAGAGACAGGTAGATCTCTGTAAGTCTACAAGGTGAATTCCAGGACAGGCTCCAAATCAATACAGAGAAACCCTGTCTTGAAAAAACAACCAAAAACTAAAGTTAGTTTATATTGAATGGTCACTTTGTTAGATGAACTGTCACTTTTTCTAATCAAGAGGACTTTCTTGCACTGGTTTCTCCTGAAATTTTTGTTTTGTCTTCTAACTCTGTTCTGTCATCCAGAGCAGTATGTTTTGTTTTCAATAAGAATTAGGACCTTTAATTGCACTGTGGCTCAGTTTGCCCCATGGTAAGTGGGAATTATTGAACCAAATTTGACATAGGGATCAGCAAGAGTCCCCCTCCCCCAAAGTCATTTCCCAACAGCAAAGAGTTACCTTGTCTGTACTTTGTTGATTTGCATTCAGTGGTCCAATTTCAACCTTCGTTGAACCTCTGCATATTCCAAGAGGCAGGAGCATTGTGTTTGTACTATTACTAGAAAAAATTGTTTGTAGGAATGCCCTGCCAACAATATACTCTTAGGTGACCTTGTTTACCACAATTAAAACATCTAATATTTTTTCTTCAAGCCTCTAGAAATCACTTCACCTAGCAAAGCATCATCATGGTTATGAGATTTAATATTGATTGTATCTCAGGTTCATTCCTCTATGAGTGTTAATATGTTTTTAAAGGCATAGTTACACTTTAGCACAGTGAGTTGGTATTTTTAAAAGCCAAATTCTATTATTTGTCTTGTGTCTGGATTTGGTATCCTATTTAGAGCTGGTGTTAATATTTAAAAAAAATCAGTGCAGGATTTTTTGGTGGGACTTATATAACTTTAGGAAATGATTCAGTTCTTTTTCTGACTTTTTCAACTCTGTCCCAAGCATTCAAAGAATGCTGCATGGAATAGAACCATGGTGTGGTCATCATATATAAATTTTCCTTGTACATCAGCATAATCATTCTCTCCAAAAAAGTATGGGAAATTTCCATATCTCTAGCTATACTTCCTCATTATCCAATGGTCTTAGCCTCATCTTTCCAGTGTACTTGAAGACCAGGTTCTAATACTGCTGAAACTAAGTGTTTCCAATCTGATGGAACAATTCTGTTACTAGTTGAACATGAATATCTGTCTTACAAAAAAGTGAATGCATATCATATGAGATTATTGCTTACTTAAATCTCTTTCAATTAAAGTTTTCAAAAGAATCCAGTTAGTTCTTACATAGCCTTGGGGATTCCTGTTATCTGCCAATTGGTTCTGTAGGGTAACTGGAAAAATGGAAAAATTAAGTTTTTTTTTTTTTTTTTTTTTTTTTTTTTTTTTTTTTTTTTTGCTGGTTCTTAACTGACCAGTCAAAAATGCATTATTTACTTTTGTAAATTTTCTAAGGCCTGACTATATCTTGGCACTTGTGTCAACAAATGTTTCAGGGATTAAAAAAAAGAATTACCAAACGTAATTGACATTTGTTGACATTGACATAAATCCCAGTTAAATTAAATACCCCCTCATTTAATTGTTCAATTTCTAAACCATCTATTATAGAATCATATGGAGAAAACAACTCTTTCAATCATAAGTGTTTCCCATTTTTTAAATGTAGGAAAAACAGCTTTTTAAAAACTAATCCCCCATTAAGAATTTCATTACCTCACCAAATCTGCCATGATGACAGTGAAATGTGAGGCTGGTCGACACTGCTAGCACAGCTTAGTGGAAAACACAAGTTCCACACAGTCTGGCCTAGGATAGCTGCAGTTGCTTACATGTAGCTCTGAGCCGAAAGTGTGTGAGGGTTCCAACAACAGCAGAAGCCAAAGGCATTGTCAACGCAGCTACATAGTGTGGAAACAGCATGAGGATGGGGTCTATTGGAAGCCTGCAACCCATGAGGAAACCAAGCCAATTGTCTGAAAAATACATACAAAGGATCATGTGGAAGAACTTCTGTGTGGCAGAACTGCCTGAAGGCAGAGCCAGCTAGACTACAGTGGGGAAGGCCAGGTGTGTTTGGAGCCAAGATGCCTCTGGATTTTCAGTCCTGTGGACTTTTACTGGCAGCTGGAGACTTTTGTATAGATTTTTGTTCATAGGACTTAATGAAAGAAATGAAAAAAACAGCCAGGTGCACAGTTACTGTAGCAGGTGCAACTCCTGCATGCACAGCTATTTAATGAATCTGTGCCCCAAAAGGTGGGCACCAAATAAAGAATTAATCTAGTTAATATTGAAAAATAGAGCCGGGCTTTGGTGGCTCATGCCTTTAATCCCAGCACTGGGGAGGCAGAGGCAGGCGGATCTCTGTGAGTTCGAGACCAGCCTGGTCTCCAGAGCGAGTGCCAGGATAGGCTCCAAAGCTACACAGAGAAACCCTGTCTCGAAAAACCAAGAAAAAAAAGAAAGAAAGAAGTGAAAAATAGGGTAAAATATTGGGTTAAAATCTGAATGATCAGGGAATCAGGAGAACCACAACATTTACTTCCTTCTCCAAAAGATCCACTCTATGTCCCACCTTATAAGGTCCTGTCTCTCTGTACAGTACTTCGTACCTCTATGGTTTATCGATTGCTATCTCTACTCTTTGACTCAAAGCAAGTTTATTTTTAGAACCCAAAATATCACACAACTTAAATATTTTTATCATTATGAAACAAATACCATATTTGACACATTTAACATATTACACTATTTTCAGATGATATGGTAGTCTACATAAATGACCTGAAAAACTCTACCAGGGAACTCCTACAGCTAATAAAAACCTCCAGCAAAATAGCAGGATACAAAATTAACTCAAAAATATCAGTAGCCTTACTATATACAGTTGATAAATGCAATGAGAAAGAAATCAGAGAAACATCACCCTTCACAATATCCACAAGCAACATAAAATATCTTGGGATAACACTAACCAAAAAAAGTGAAAAACTTGTACAGTAAGGACTTTGAGTCTTGAAAGAGAGAAATTAAAGAAGATACCATAAAATGGAAAGATCTCCCATGCTCTTGGATAGGTAGAATCAACATAGTAAAAATGACAATCTTGCCAAAAGTAATCTACAGATTCAACGCAATCCCCATCAAAATCCCCGCACAGTTCTTCACAGAATTTGAAAGAACAATACTCAACTTTATATGGAAAAACAAAAAAAAAAACAGGATAGCCAATACAACTCTGTATAAGAAAGGATCTTCTGGAGTCATCACCATCACTGAGTTCAAGCTCTACTAAAGAGCCATAGTTCTGAAAACAGCTTGGTATTGCTACAAAATAGAAATATAGAAAAATGGAATGGAATTGAAAAACATGATATTAACCCACAACTCTATGAACACCTTATCTTTGACAAAGATGCTAAATCTATATAATGAAAGAAAGATAGCATCTTCAAAAAATGGTGCTGGCACAACTGTATTGAGACATGCAGAAGATTGCAGATAAATCCATATCTGTCACCATGCACAAAACCTAAGTGCAAATGGATCAAAGATCTCAACATAACTCCAGCTACACTGAATCTTCTAGAAGAGGAAGTGGGGGATAACATTGAAGGAATTGGCACAGGAGACTTCTGCCTGAACATTACACAAGTAGAAGAGACATTGAGATCTGCAATTAATAAATGGCACCTTCTGAAACTGAGAAGCTTCTATAAGGCAAAGGACACAGTCAGTAAGAAAAACGACAGGCTACAGAATGGGAAAAGATATTCACCATCATCATATCTGACAGAAGGCTAATTTCCAAATTATACAATGAACTAAAAAAGCTAGCCACCAAAATACCAAACAATGAAATTAAAAAGTGGGGTGCAGAATTAAATAGAGAATTCTCAACAGAGGAATCTGAAATGTTTGAAAGATACTTAAGAAAGCACTCAAAATCCTTGGCCATCAGAGAATTACAACTCCAAACAACTCTGAGATACCACCTCACACCTGTCAGAATGGCTAAAATCAGAAACACCATGAGAATCTATGCTGGAGAGGAAGTGGAGAAAAAGGAACACTCCTTCTTTGCTGGTGGGAGTGCAAACTTGTAAGACCACTCTGGAAATCAGTATGGCGGTTGCTCAGAAAAATGGGAATCAATTTACCTCAAGATCCAGCAATTCCACTCTTGGGTATATACCCAAATAATGCATGCTCATAAAACAAGGACATTTGTTCAACCATGTTCATAGCAGCATTTTTGTAATAGCAAGAATCTGGAAGCAACCTAGATGCCCCTCAACTGAAGAATGGATAGAGAAAATGTGGTACATTTATACAATGGAATACTGCTCAGCAGAAAAAAATCAATGGAATCTTGAAATTAGAAGTCAAATGGATGGAACTAGAAGAAACCATCCTGAGTGAGGTAACCAAGTAACAATAAGACAAATATACTCAATCATATATGAATTTTAGACATAATGCAAAGGATTACCAGCCTACAATCCTCTTCACCAAAGAAACTAGGAAACAAGAAGGACTCTAAGGGAAAAATGCATGGACTCCAGGAATGGGAAGGGACAGGAAATCATAAGCTAATTGTGAGCATGAGGGTAGGGTAGAGGGAGCTGCCAGAATGAGAGGAGGAGGAGAGGAGAGGAGAGGAGGAAATGGAGGCACAGAAATATTGAGTTGGGTGAAGAATAGTGGAGAGCAGGATGAGAGATTCTATATCAGAAGGAGCCATTATAGGTCCGAGAAGAGATCTGGTACTAGGAGACTTACAGCATCCTACAAGGATGATAAGAACTGACAGTCTAGGGAAAGGTGAAGAGGATAACCTAAATGCCCTTCCCCTATAATGAGACTGATGACTAACTTTTATGCCACCCTAGAGCCCTCATTTAGTGGCTGATGGAAGCAGAGGCAGACAACCAAAGATATACCCTGAACTGAACTCTGGAACCTAGTTGCAGAGAGGGAGGAATGAAGATCAAAGGGGTCGGTACCAGGCTAGTGAAACCCACAGAATCAGCTGGCCTGAACAAGGGGGAGCACATCAACCCCAGACTGCTGTCAGTGAGGCCAGCACTTGACTCATCCAGACCCCTGAACATGGATGGCAATGAGGAGGCCTCTGCACTCTAGGTGGCCCCTGGTAGTGGAGTATTATCTTTCCCTGATGTAATAAGGGATATTGAGAGCCCATTCCACATGAAGGGATGCATTTTTGGCCTGGACACATGGGGGAGGCCATAGGCCCACCCCAGAATGATGTGGTGGACTTTGGGAAGCCCATGTAGAAGGCCCTACCCTGCCTGGGGAGTGGAGGGTGGATGAAGTTGGAGGTAGGAGAGGGGCAGGGTGATAGGGGTGGGGAAAGGGGAGGGAGAGGGAGAAGGGATTGACATGTGAAACAAGCTTGTTCCTAATTTGAACTAATATAAAAAATAAATAAAAAATAATGAAAATAGTTCACACCCAGATACCCTGTGATTTTTTACATTTTTTGTTTGTTTGTTTGTATATGTAGATGTGGATACAAGGTGAAACTATAACCCATAGGAAATAGTTACTGTCCTTCACTGGCAGTATGATAAGCTCTCTACTACCATTGAGTCATTAAAATCATAAAGTGTTGTCATAATATTTTTGTTTATATCCATTATTGAGGTTACAAAATGGAATCAAATAAGCTGTAGCAGTTATTAGACATGAAGATGTTGCAAATAAAAATAAAATTTGAAGTTATATATGCATTATTATTTTCCTTGGTATTAAATACAATAGTAATCAATTACATTGTTTCAGAAATATCTAATATTTTATTCAAGAATGTGTAGAAATCTAAAATGAAAGTAACATATGATCTTTCACCAAAAAATGACAAAAGTAAATAAAAGCTAAAGTTGCTATTAGATTAAATATATTTTTTAATTAATACATTGTGTTTATTGAAAGAGTAACAGGTTGATAAATGTGATAATTAGAGATTGATTATAGTTTAAAAGTATATATAATTGTGTAAATATGTTTCTGTAGCTGATTTTTCTTTGGCCTGACAACCAACTCCCAAATAAAGAATCACAGAATTGATACTAACCTGATTTAACCCTTCTATGTTTTTCCTTGGGGCTTTTTACCTTTCTTTCATTCTGTATGTCCTACGTTTCAGATTCCCCCATGTCTGCCTAGATGATTGTAATGGTACCTCTTTACTCTATCTGCCATGTGGGCACACAGAATAACACACAGAGTTTTGTATTAGTTTACAATGCTGCTGGCCAATTGACTAGGATTTCTTATATGCTAATTCAGTCTTAATTATCATAAATTTATATATTTCATAAATTTATATATTTTATAAGACTTAACTTATCGAGGATGCCTTCAGCTGGCGTCCTCTTCCCGGGATCACATGGTGGCTCTGTAGAGAAGAGAGCAGGAGGAAGAGAGAGGAAGAGCAATAGAATGATTTCCTGCTTGTCCTTGCTTAACTTCTGAATCTGCCTGCTATGTCACTTCCTGCCTGGATCACCAGACTTCTACTATATTTCCCAGAATCTTCCTTGACTCCAGGTCCCACCTATCTTGTTCCCCTTTTTGCCAACAGTGCTTTATTAAGCAACCAAATAATTTAATCATATGCACAGAAGGACCTCCCCCATCAGATGATCTCTAGGAAATCCCTTTCATTTTTTTCTTTCTCTCTTGAGTGTGAATTCCTCCTCCTACTTTCTCTCCCTGCCCAGCATATACATCCCTCCTTGATATTAGCCATTCAGATTTTTATTCAGATTTTAAAGACAACCAGGTGTCTTTAGCAAGCAAGGTAAATCAGCAACACTTCTTTACAAAATAAAATTGATACCACACATCTTTACATCATTAAACAATTATTCAACAAAAGGTGTCTTAAATTAAAATTTGAGAGTTGAAGTTAACAGTACATACCAAACACCATATTGTTATAAATGTTAAGAGGGATACAAACTGAAGCAAGATAAATATTTTGAAAACAAGTTTACAAGTGTGTATGAGTTTGCATGAGAAGCTGGTGGCCATGTGACCTCTAAGTAGCTTCAACTACAAAGTTGGTAAATTTACTTGACACATGCCATGAATTTATCCAGGAGGCAAAAATGAGGTGGCTGCACTTAGCATATTTTTCTTAATAGTAAAAGAAAGAAGACCTATTCGGTAAGGAGAGAGGCCTGATGCCTGAAGGAATAATGGCATTGTACAATTGAATGGACAATGCTATGATTAATTCTTGGGTAAAACTTATATTGTAAGGATATAAGACTCAGTTATTATATACAATAGTATGGAAAAATACATAAAAATAAAACAAAACAAAAAATCTCTCTTAAATTTGAAAAAAGCACAGCTCAAACATTGTAGTGAGAAGTTATAACTAATAATTAAGGAGTCAATGGGATGACATAATTGAACATAATAATAAATGAAACATTCTTGAGACACCCAAACTTATAATTACTCAGGATTTCATGAAAAGTATAGAAAAATATATAGAATTTACTAATATATATAGTGTATGAGTGTGTACAGATATATACTTATACAGTGAAATACTAGCAGTTGCAGCAAGACAAAATGACAGCCCACAGACAGGGAAAAGATATTCACCAACCCCATATCTGACAGAGGGCTGATCTCCAAAATATACAAAGAACTCAAGAAGGTATTCTCCAAAAAACCAAACAATCCAATTAAAAAATGGGGTACAGAACTAAATAGACAATTCTCAATAGAGGAATCTAAAATGGCTGAAAGTCACATAAGAAAGTGTTCAACATCCTCAGCCATCAGGGAAATGCAAATCAAAACAACTCTGAGATGCCATCTTACTCCTGTCAGAATGGCTAAAGTCAAAAATGCCAATACCAGTTCATGCTGGAGAGGATGCAGAGAAAGAGGAACACTCCTCCACTGCTGGTGGGAGTGCCAACTTGTTCAGCCACTTTGGAAATCAGTATGGGACTCCTCAAGAAAATAGGAATGAATCTACCAAAAGATCCAGCAATTCCACTACTAGGCATATACCCAAAAGAAGCACATTCATATAACAAGGACATTTGTTCAACCATGTTCATAGCAGCATTATTTGCAATAGCCAGAAACTGGTAGGAGCCTAGATGCCCCTCAATTGAAGACTGGATACAGAAAATGTGGTACATTTACACAATGGAGTCCCACTCATCAGAAAAAAAAACAATGGAATCTTGAAATTTGCAGGAAAACAGATGGAACTCAAGAAACCATTCTGAGTGAGGTAACACAATCAAAAACAGACAAACATGATATGTACTCACTCATATGTGGACCTGCTTTATGATACATATTAGTGACCGTGCTTATCAGAGCTGTTTTTAATGGTGTTGCTCAGAATGGTTTTCTCCCAGACGATGATTGAGAAGCTAATTTAACAAAAAAGTGGTGCCAGATACCACAAGAGTATCAGAAATATGCCGTTTTCTGTAATTTTGTTTTAACTTTTTTTTTTTTTAAATGGAGTGTGCTGGATGTCTCTACAATTTTGTTCAATTGACTGCAGAACCTGGAAAAGTTGTTGCTGCTATTGATGCATAACATACTGCCATTATTGATATATATATATATATATATATATATATATATTATATATATGAATAGGAGACTTTAGCTGTGCTGACAACTTTGGAAAAAAGTATCCCAGTTTACCGAGTAGAGTTGACATTGTACAGAAATTATCAGCCATATTGGTCTAGAAATGTTGAGTGTAATTTTCTTCCATTTGTACAGGGGTAATGCACTCTATTAAATATGTAAGGTCTTAAAAATGGAGAAAACAAGAGAAAAAAAGAAATGAGTATTTAGAAACCCTTTATACCAACTAACCCTAACCCTAACCCTGATGGCAACTTTGGTGTGTTCTGTCTAATGAATGTGTGAATGAGAATTTCCTGAGTAGATATTGATTTGTAAATTGTAAATTATTAGAAACCTTTTTTCCAATAAATAAATAAATAAATTTTAGCATCTACCACAATACTCTGAATGACCTAGAATAAATCTCACAAGAAGAAGCACATCATAAACACTGACAGAAACCATTAGTAAAAAATTAAGAAACAAATAAAATTTTGAAAACAAAATGTTATTATATAGTGATATATCATCATATGCTCAAATCACAAATTCTCAAAAAATCAATTCAATGCTATTAACCTATACATTTGCATAATAAACACATTTTTGTAAAATATTTGTAAGAATATTTTATTAAGTTTGATCTTCTTCATCTTTCAATTAAGATGGAAATTAATTAAAAATATGTGTGTGATGAAATAAAAAAACTGCATTCAACTTTATTGCTCATTTCTATTTCTGTTGAATACAATTAAAAGAAATCCACATTTCATTTTCTTTTTATTTAATTTACAAACAATTTTTACATATCAATCCTAGTTCCCTCTCCTTCCTATCCAACCATGTCCTTTACCAATCCCCATTCCAACCCCTATCTACTCCCCATGGAGGGTGAGGTCTCACTTCAGGATCATCAAAGTCTATCACATCATGTGGGGCAGGGCCTATGTGTTCTGCCTGTGTCTAGGTTGAGACAGTATCCATCTTTGGGGAATTGGCTCTCAAAGTCCATTTGTACACTAGGGATTGATACAGCCTGGTTCCACTGCCAGAGGTCCCATAGACTGGCCTGTTCTCCCAACTAACACCCACATTCATTTTCTAAATACTTGAATTTATATGATATTTCTCATCCTAAAGTTAAAATTCCTATTTATTCTAAAGTATAATCATTTTATTAGCACTAAGTAGAATATTCCATGAAAAATATTCTAGTTTTATTTCTATTTATCAAAATTATATAGTTTCAACACATATCATCTTCCTGATAATCCTCAGCTATATGGGTACACAATATATAGAATATATTCATGAAATAAACAAACAAGCAGTAGGAAAACACCTATATCTGATTTTAAGGAAGCAATTCAGTTCTTAGGGAAGAAATGAAGTAGCACATGAGAGAAATTACAGAAATGAGCAACTGGTTTCCACAGACATTGCTCCATGGACTTTGCCTATTGGAACTCTCCAACAAAGAGCCATTTCTCTGTTGAGTTGACCTGCTGTGTCATTTGTTGTGACACTGCAGCTCTCATCACACCCCAGGATTGGTAACTCAGAAGCAGACCAACCTGAACTACATGAATGTGTCCAGAAAATAATCATTGAAAATTGATGTAATTGCAATTAGACATACGCTAGTGTTCTTCCATATTCATTTTACTCTACCTACATAATTTACTAGTAAATCTCATGATTATACTTTGGCACATGTGTTTTATTCTTGCTTTATCATTTTTCACATGATTTTCAAATTGAGTTTCCAGTGAAACATCTTGACTTATTTACTATTCTCTCAAGCAATATGTATTTTAAATGTTCAGGGTGTGAGGTACCACTGACAGTCTTCAGTGCAATGGCAAAAAATTTCCCCAAATCTGAATCAACTTATGTGTCACACTAAATATTCTGATGTCTACTCATCATCAGAAAATCACTCCTATGTGCTTCATAAAAGCTCGCACTCCTTTGATCAACAGTGATCATGGATTCTGGAGTCAGCAATATGATAGTTAATGGACCCTGTAGAAGTACTTACAGCTGGAAAATACATTTGAATGATATTTATAATAACTATAGTAATTGATTATTTCATACAAATTCTGTTTACCAGTTTATTTGAATTTTGGATACAAAATTCTTGCACTTTTTGGTATATTTATGTTATAAATATCTGCATGTGTAGTTTGACTTTAAATTAGTTTTTAATTTGTAGCTGTTTCCCAGCAGCCTTTAAGACCTGGAAGCTGATTTTCAGCCCTTCTTCCATTATTTCTTTTATAAATTTACAAAATTGAAGGAGGTGATGATTAGTACAGCTCCAGATTAATTTTGAACAGTCAAATATCCAAACTAGAAAAAGAATCACAATACAAAAAAAATTGTAATAGCATCTTATAATACAGAAATCTAATTTCCTGTTGCTGCTACAGATTCAATCACTAAAAATGTCAAGACAATCTTATTTCATGTTTTTAACACAATGGTGAAGAGCTGTAATAATAGAGGGAGTATTTATGATAATTAGGTTTTGCCGAATAATGTGCTTCTTCAAAGATGATAGTTGTGGATATTGATTTTCCAAATGGACTGAGCCATTGATTGAATGAAATTTGAAGAGGAACCAAATTAGTCTCTTGAATTTACCTGGAGCTGCAACCGGTGGAATACATTATCTGAGGAATCCCATAGCTGCAGTTAATAGGTCAAGGACTTCTCCTGTCTGTTGGCATACTGTGGAAGCATTTTCTAGTTAATAATGTTTACCTGAAAAACCACAGGTGCCTACCAGTATATTCATCAGTGATTGGCATTTTTTTTCTGAGGCAAACAAAGTCTGAATAGAATAAAAGGTACTAAGCTTTATGCTTCCTGTAGCAGAATATGAGGAAGGAGATTATTAAGATTTTGCAAATACACATTGTTAGTGGAGGACATTGACTTTTGTTGCTGTTGTTATTTACCAGAGATTGCTGACAAAAAAGCAAAACACACACAGTCTTCTCAAAAAAGCATAGAACATATTTTGATTGAAGAAACCAGGAGATTATTCTATAATTCTTATAAAGCAATAAAGATTTTATCCAGAGAAGCTCTCATAAACTCAGGCAAATAAAAGAAATCTTACACTTTTACATGTATTGTTTTCTCATCACTGTGCCAAAATAATAAATGTATCTCAAAACAAGGAAGAATTGTTTTGGCTCATGGATAAAGATTTCCCTGAATTGGTAGCAAATGTGTGAGTGTGTCATCCTCAGCACTACTCACTGCATGCAAGCAATGACACAGAGAGATGGGGAGGGCCCCAGAACATGGTTAAGACCTTGAGAACATGGTCCAGAGGCTGGTTTTACACATCAAGGCTTTCCCCTAAAGTTTTCGGCTTCTCCCATATCTGCTCTGCATGTTATAAGTATGTACATACACATAAAATGCTATAATTTACTTCATATTTCAATGCAATTTAACCCATGTTTTAACACAAAATATAGTGTCATGGAATATTCTACTTAGTTCTAATAAAATGATTATACTTTAGAATGAATAGAAATTTTAACTTTAGGATGAGAAATATCACATAAATTCAAATATTTAGAAAATGCATGTGGGTAACATAGGGAAGTACTAGTTTTTTTAAGTCAAAAAGATAATTATAGATTTCAGAACAATTTCAAAATAATCTGGTTGCCCCTGGGGACAAATACATGAGAAGAATTTTCCAGGTGTTGTTTATTGCTGATTCAAAGTCATGTTGGAAGCAAATTTAGTACACATAACTTTCTCAGTAATTGACTTTTTGCACATAGTCCCAGCCTCAGTTTATGTTACAGACTCTTGGTTCAGTCAACTAACTATTTTCTGTCTGGAAACCCCAAGAACCCTACTATTTACACTATGTGCCTGGCCATGCATCACTCAATAGGCCATCAATGTGCCCTCCCTAGGCTAAGCAAAACTATGTGACTTGTCATGTGTTATGAGAATGGGTTAGGCCCTGGAAATATAACATATAATTTAGTTGTTCAGAATTGGTGGTGAGAGAAGTGGCAGTGTAAAGAGAGGTGACCATGTAGAGATAAGTAAGAGCTGAGGAGAGAGAGAGAGAGAGAGAGAGAGAGAGAGAGAGAGAGAGAGAGAGAGAGAGATGTGAAAGAACTTCTGCTACAAAAAGGAACCATGTAAAGCAGTGTGTGAGATTGTGAAGGAACTGTGTAAAGTGCTGTATGGTGAGAGAGCAAGTAAAGGAGATTAGTAGCAGTGATGTAGTAGTGTAGCAGTGATTAGTAGCAGTGGAGATATGTAGTTGTGTAGAGACAGAGAGATCTTTCAAGGAGGATTTTTAAAGATGAAGTAAAAGAGAAAGTTACCATCAGAAAGCATTTGTTTTTTCCTTTTTACGCCTGAAATAGAAAATTCTAGCCCTCACTGCATTTAGAGTTTGTTTCTCTTTACCCATGTTGGGTATCACATAACTCCTTGTAACTCCAGGTTCAATGGCATCCAACATAGCTATCATATGCCATCACCCATAATGCATACACACAGACATTCACTCATGCACATATAATTTTAAAAAAGAAAAATTCAAAACATATTTGCAAGCTAGGTATTTCGAAGCACAATACTATGCATATGTTTGCAGAGACCAAAATGACAGTGTTTGTGGGTTTTTTTTGTGTGTGTTCTCTCTGCAGAATGCAAACTCAGATGGTTCCTAAACACCAAGGTGTATATGAGTAGAATTTCCAAAATATTTTAACTTGAGCATTCTGGAATTTTGTCTATGATGATATGTGATTTTGAGAAATTAGTATTGTACTTCCAGAACTAAATAGAGAATTATAGGTGTATGGGATTGTCTGGAAATATAGATTTCCAAAATATATTTATTGGGTATTTCTTATATGCAACTTAAATGAATACAGTAATTTGATAAGTAGGTACATGGCATTTTCAGGTATTATTCAAATATGAAAGAAAATTATGTGGTTAACTACTCGACAAAGTAGTAAAATATGGGGTAAAGAATGGTATTGCAATTCATACTATAAGTATCCCTTAAAGAACATCAAACTCTACCTTTACAATCTGATAGAAACTTTTAGCTCTTTGTTGTAGGTTAAGGCTACCCTAAAAATAATGGAAAACCTCATCTTGCTGCTAGCTGTATTACAATTCATTTTGAACTCTGTGTTATGTGTTTTATCCTATTAATTTAAAAGCATTAATTTTGTAGTGTGGAATCCTGTAACAGGGAATAGAAAACACTGGAGATATTGAGCTCCTAAATTCTGATGAGGACTCTGCCAGTATACAATGTCTCTTGCTCCAATAGCCTCCCAAGCCCAGTGGTAATAAATTCTCCATTCCTCTCTGACAAACTTTGCCTCTGGGTACAACAATGGCCCCTTTTGAAGTAGTAGTCAAATGAGACAATTTGAAATATCCTTAGATTTCATTTCACCAACACATATTCTGTTCTTCCAAATAGTGAAACAGAATGTCAAATGCTGGCCGATTCCTTATGGAGGGTATCTTCTATATAGGTACACATTATAGAAAACTTCATCCTCAAAATGTTCAGAGGAAAAACATATTAATATGTGGAGTAATACTGGAAGTATAAATGATCTCCATGTCCAACTCCATGTGAAACTGAATTGCACTCCTTGTTAGAGGAGGTGTATTTCTGAAATACTGATACATCATGGGGAATCCACGAAGTATCATAACCTGTGATCACAGTCAATGGAAAATAACCTCATCTAACCAGAAGCATAACTGACCCATGGCCCTTATATTTTAATTATTCTTCTTGGTAAACATACAGAAACACATGAGATGGCATTAAAGACAAAAGGTATATAAAATGGAAAATCATAGGTGGTAATTTTAGAGTTCAACAATGACCACATTGCTGGCTAAAGAAACAAATGCTCTAATTGCTATTATAAATTAATAATAGGGAGGTAATAATATCAGTTATTTTTAATTATGAGAAAAATAGTTACCTTGTCTGTGTACTTACACAAAAGACACTGAGAAATTAATATTAAAGTTGAGAAGCACATATGTCAAAGAGGGTTTCTAAGAAATATATTAATATAATTGCATTCCAAAAAAATTCACAAATATAAATTACAAATATCTGACTTGAGTGAGCTTTCTGGGTGTAAGCACAGGCTCAGTGTAACAAGAAGGTGGGCAAAGGGAAAAAAATCAATTGTAATGGATTGACTCTGAGGGTTAGAAATTGTATAAAATGTACAAAACTCACATGTTGGTCCTGCATTCATTCCAGGAAGAAGGATGCTATTTGTTTGGCAATGGTAAGCCAAAACATATAAATATGAAGTACAATGAATTGATGGGATTCATATTTCAAGAATTCTGAATCTTCCTAACATTTGGGGATTTAATAACTATCATGTCACCTACAACTGGAAAGTAACATGAATAATAAAAGCCCAGAGACAGATACTGGAATTCAAGCTGTAGATCAGATAAGCAAAGCAGTCAAACTGTTGTCTCTACCAAGGATAAATTTTTAGAATTCTGAATCCTGAATGTCCTGCCCTTTATATACCTTCTCATGTTGCCCTGGCTGGCCTCGAACTCACAAGCAGTGACAATTTGAATATATTCTTGAAAAACTACCAACTGGCCAGTTGCACAATGGAATTAAGAAGACAAAGTTATAAATCTTAATGATAATTCCTTAAAAATAATATCAATCATCACCTAAGTTTCTGGAACTTTGATAGGAATTCTATTCTTCTGAATAGATACACAGAGAAGTGATTATATAATTTGGGAAATTGTGTAAATGAAGATATAAATACATACATAATTTGAAAAATAGGATGTGATGGGGAAATGTTGAGTTTTAAACAAGAGTCTACAGGATGATATTTTATGAAAATTTGATATATTTCACAAAACTGTTTGTCTTACACTGGTAAATGGATGTCATGCTCCAGAATGCCATGTGGAACACTTCATGCGTCACGACATTTAAAAAGCACTACAAGACACTGTACACTCAGTGACATATACAAGAACTTAAAATGCTAAATCAATTATGAGAGATAGCAAGGTTCTGGGGAAAAGGCTCCATGTGTAAGTGCTTGGTTTTGCAGAGTACCTGGATTCAGTCATAGAACCACAGACAGCAGCTCAAAAACACCTGTTAACTGTGGATTTGACAGCATCTTCGGCCTCTAAGGTATACCTGCCTGCATATGGAATACAAACATACATCCAGGACTCCATATGGGAATACAGCATAAGAAAAAATTTAGGTAAATAAATTGATATTGGCAATATAAGTACTTGATCTATTGTCTAAGATAAATGGGAGTTCACTGAAATATTATTTTAAGAAAGAGGAAATATTACTTTTCTTCCAATTGCGAAGATATACATAAGATGGATTGACATTTATTTTTGAGACAGGGTTTCTCTGTGTAACAGTTCTAGTTGTTCTCAAACTTGCTTTGTTGACCAGGCTGTCCCCAAACTAACAGAGATCCATCTGCTACTGCCTCCTGAGTGCTGGAATTAAAGACATGCTCCACCCCACACCTGGCTTTTAGGAAAGAAGTATTTAAAAGATTTAAAGTTTCACACACACACACACACACACACACACAGGAAAATTAGATTATGTTTAAATATTTGCAACTGCACAGTGAAAATAACATGATTACTATCATAGTAAGGACATATTTTAGAAAACATTAACAGTTAAACTTCAGATATCAATGTGTATTGGTTCAAAGTCTGAGACTAAAGATAAGGGCTAAGTAAATATATAGTTTAGATAGTATCAGTATATAATCTATTTAAACCCAAGGGCCTTAATGTGTCAATCTATCATTTATAATATGTCTTTCTTTTTTTCAGATTTTTTTTATTTGAATTAGAAACAAGATTGTTTTACATGTCTACCCCAGTTCCCTCTCCCTCCCCTCCTGCCCTACCAAACTCCCAACTAAAACCCTACGTATCACATATACTTTCAAGCCAAGAGATAGGGAGATGGGCTTAGGCCCTATGCCAAAGGAAATAATACAACTTTCTTATTGGGTCTTAGAATTTTGCAAAAATGTTGAATCTAAAAAATAAGGACATCAGTTACTGCTTCTCATAATGTGAATCATATATCAGTGAAGTATGCCAGAATACTAGTCACAGAGTGTATTGAATAAGAATGTCTGAATAATTATGCAAATGGTGAAAGGGAAATAATTTATGCACTTAGAATCAGCTATTTACTTATTAATGTGGAAGTCATTAGTGACTTTGTCAAAATGCATAACATTGCAGTGGTAAGAGGCATAAATAGTCACAGGAATGCAATTCAGGGAGAATGGAAGCAGAGGAAAGGGAGGAAAAAAGTAAAATGAATTCATTTAATTTTATTTTTCAACCAATGAGACTGCAAAAAGGATATTAGAAGTAGGAATTGGTAAGAAAATAAGTCAAGGAAAAATGTTATCTTCATTGTCTGCAAACATGGGATTGACTTGAACATGCAAATACATAGATATGCATGATTCAGTACAGAGCCTGTGTTAATTATACACCATGAAAAACAAATGCTTGAAAAATATCTCAATGCCCTCAGGAATACTTTGGAGTATCACTGAAATATCGAACTGCCTCAGAGAATAAATGAAAAAGAAGGAAATCGGGGCTGGAGAGATGGCTCAGCAGTTAAGACCACTGACTGTTCTTCCAGAGGTCCTGAGTTCAATTCCCAGCAACCACATGGTGGCTCACAACCACCTTGGATGAGATCTAGGGCACTCTGCTGGCATGTGGGCAGAAGACTGTATACATAATAAATAAAATCTTAAAAAAATAAAAGAAAAAGAAGGAAATCTTGTCTAGCTCAGGTAGGATGGCAAGTATGACACCAGCAAGGCATAATGCAAAATCTGCTATGATTACTTTTATTTTTTAATTCAGTATGAAGTATATTTATTTCTAAGACTGAAAGAGGTGAAAGGAGGCTTTGAGATTAAATAAAAGAGTTGAAATAAAATAATCTTTTAGAATATTGTTGTACTAATCATAAAAACAATGTTACAAGTTTACAAAGCAGAATAAAACATGTTTTGTTGATTTATTTACTTATGTTTATTCCATTGAAACATTGGGGATCAAACTAAAGACCTTGGAAATGTTAGGCAAATTCTGTTCCTAAATCCATCCTAAAAGAAATCCATCCTAAACGAATAACAAGAAATTTACAGTGAGATTTCTGGGAATCATATTTCGCTTACCTAACCTCAAGATCAAGTTGGTAGGTATTTTGGAGGGAGGGTGAATAAGGAAATAGAATATGGGGGAAGACTAGCACCAAAGTCCTCTTGAAAATATATATATATGGACACCTACTACCATAGAAACTTACATATATACACGTGTGGACACACACACATGAGAGAGAGAGAAAGAGAGACAGAGACAGACAGACAAAGAGAGAGAGAGAGAGAGAGAGAGAGAGAGAGAGAGAGAGAGAGAGAGAGATTCTGTCAAATAAAACCTTCAGTGATCGGAATTGAGATAAATCTTGAGCCATTGGACTAAAAGTTCCTATAGATACTCAGACATTACAGGATTTGCCAAAGATATTGATAACTCTCTGCAGTCTGATCATATGACCCTATTGCTGAAGATAACACACATTTATGCCACTAGTTAAGGAGAAATAGAGATGGTACCCAGCTAGAAGCTTCAACCATATTGACTAGTATTTGTTATGCTTGAAGGAGCTATACTTGCTTCTTGAAGAAGAAAGGTAATTATCAATATCCTGTGACCTCAAATAGTATTGTGTCTGCAAGATACAATAACTGGTACAACTGTGACACTAATATAATGGGAGTGATAACATTTTTTATTGTATTTAAGAGCTCCTTCATAGGATAGAACGGACATCTAACACCATTAATGAGGCTAAATTCTGAGTCTAGATAAGTCATGTGCAGTAGTAATAAAACCTGCTACTTTTCTTCTAAATGAAAATAGAAATAAAAGAACAGCTAATGGCATGCTGTTACACCCATGGCTCAGTGCATCACTCAACCCTCATCACAGAAGCTTTTCTTGAAAAGAAAGGTTATAGATAGTGCTGATCCCTTGCACACAGTTGTTAGTTATGAAGATATTAATGCCATTAATAGGGATGACAAGTGTAGTCTTAGAAATGTTTAAATAAATAGAAACATTTGCAAGGTTTACATTGATGACTGAGGACTGGCTAATACTAAAGAAGATACATAACAGGAAGTGACTAGTAAATCATCTTATAATCTTAGCCAAAACTCCAGCTTCATGTCTTAAAATATGATGTGAATGATATGCTTCAACCAGTTTCTAAATACAAATCATTATTTTCATTTATGTAGGCACATGGGAGGGCAGTTGCTGTTTGGTTCAGAAGCTGTTAGGTGAGTTTACCTAAAGTCATAATAGAGAAAGGATGCCATCTTGTGAGGTAGAGGTCATAGATCATTTTAATGCCAAGTAGACAGTTGTGGTTTCCCAAAATGATTACAGAGTAAGCTAGATTCATAGTCTGTTTTGGAATAAGTGTGCTATTATTGCTTGCACATAATAGCATTTACAGAAAGCCGAAAAAAATGGTGATGTCAGTGCCACTTTCTCATTCATTATTAGTTTCAAAGGAACTATGCAAAACATTAATATGATCATTTCTACACTGTAGTATCAGATATCAAGGGCACTGGATTTCCAGCAGTTTTCAAAGTTCTAAGAAAACAATTATTTGTGGGAAAGCAGAGATATAATATTTTATATTTTCTATAGATTATACCCATAGTATGTTTACTTAATCTTCTCAAATGATGAGCAGTTAATATATTATTTGTACATATATCGGTTGTGATTAACCCTATAAATTGTTGCCTTTGCCATTTATTCTGAAATCTATTACTTGCATGCAACATTTACCTAAGTATAGAGATACCATCTGAAGAGGCACAAGATTATAACATCTGAGCAATTTTTAAGAATCTAAACTAAATCTAGATCACTACACATCATTCCTTGATAATTATTAACACTGACTTTTACTTGTCACTATTTTTCCAAATTAGTTTTCTAATCCAACATAAATATTATTATATAATCCATTATTATAATTGAAACTAATTTTTCTTATGACATATCAAAAAATTGGTAATCTCTGCTCCAAGGAAATTCTTTGTTTTATGGTTTATATAACCTGTGAGATTTTGTGTTTTTAATGCATCTTCTCTCTTATGTGGCTAACTTATTTTTCTTAAAACACTTTCTCAAGAATTTACTTAAATAAAAACAATAGTGTCAAAATCTTTTTCTCTTCATTATTGCTTACATTTTGATTTGAGTGGCCATTCATGATTTTTTTGCTGTTTTATTTTCCAAATAAATACTATTATAGAGATGTTGAGACGACTAACTTGAAGTTCATTCCATTTAATTATGATAACATGAGGCTTTTGTTCCCAGAAAGCCACACAGAGCCAGGAACACAGAACTCACACTGACAATCCCAGAATCCTATGAGGAAGGAAGGGAAGTTGGAAGGCAAATACAGGAAAACCAACATTAGTTCACTGACACCTAGTCATGCATGAACAAGAAGACCCTGCTTTAAATAAGGGGCAAGCCAAGAAGCTACATTCATTCCAACTAAATTTGATTTTTATCTGAATAAAATAAGCAAAATATTTTCCTTATGTTCACAAAATTTATTGGAGAAGTATTTCAAGTCCAGTGTCTGTTCCTTTTGAACTGTTGCTTATGATTTTTGCTTCTTTCCTTTTGTCACTTTCTTGAGTTTCATATATCTATGAAACTTAGTCTAATTATTTATATTCTGATGTACAAAACAGAATTTACTTTAACCAAACACTATAACCTGAGGCTGTTGATTTCTTTTAAGCCATTGTTGATTTATATTTATATGCATATCTGGGCAAATGAATCTATATTGGTTCTGTATATGGAATATATAATTTCTTATGACTTTATATGCATTATTGATAAAGAAATTATTATTTTATAGCAATGAAATCGCATCATGTCTAGAGCCTTCCATTAGGAAAAATTAAAAAAATAAAAACATAGTTGTTGACAGAGATTCAAATAGAGGAAATAGAAATAACAGAGCATAATATGACTATATTGCCATAATGCAGATTGTTCCCGAGCACATAATAATGCTTTATTTGTACCATGCTGTAATTGGCACTTATGCATTCCTTTCTCTGAAAGCCCATTAGAAATACAATTATGCCAAAACATGATGATATATTTCAGCATCATGGAATTGAACCTTTTGCCTTTGGCTGCAGTCCCATGAGGTAAACATAGCTCTGTGAGCAAAATATTTAACAACAACAAAAAAGAGAGAGAGAGAGAAAGCTCATTTTACTACTGTGGTAGATCACATTTGCTGCCCTTCCCTTAGGATAGGTCTTAAAAAGAAAAGGAGAAAAAAAGTGCACCAGTTCTGGTACCTCCCTGTAGAAAGTGCTCAGTCAGTTACTGATAAGATCATATTAGCAGCTGGGGCAGCCTGTGATACTAAGCAGCTTGTGATCTTATCTGCTCTAGATAATTATTTTGCAATGGAAAGCAAGCAGTAAGCAATAACATCAGCTGCTGCTCCTGCTAGGTGGAGCAGAGCCTGTCTCTCCTGAGATCTTTAGGTTGAGCCATTTTCCTTACTATTATTACTATTATTATTTTTAGTACAGGAGATGATTCTGGGGTTATCCACTTTGAAACTCTCCACAACACTAGCTGATTCATTTCTCTTATGAGAGTAGCTGCAGATCCAGCCAAAGTCACTACACACATGAAAAACAGATGCTTGAAGAGGATTCTGTGATGCTCCTTTCAACAGACAAATGCTGACAGAGTCAAATGTTTTAGAATTGTCTATGTCTGCCTGATAGAAACTTTACCAGGAGAAATTCTGTTGCTTAAGTTACAAATACACCTAGAAAATGGTTCATATTATAAATCATCAGGAATAGAAAGAATAATATAATTTTTAAATGAAGGAATATTTGAAGATAAGGTAGGAGAAAGGATTTCTCAAGTTTAGAGATAGGTACATGTGTTTGTCTTCCACAGACCTCAGTGACATTAAAATCTCAATTGTTGTAAATTGTGTCAACAAAGATCAAGGTTATGTGCAAAAACTATTAGTGATGATGGAGGTCAATATCATTGTGACAAAAAAAGCAGGATGAGTCAAGCAACACTGCAAAGAATAGCAATACACCTTCACCATGGGCATTAGAGTATTTAAGCACTTTATCCCATTTGTAAACAAAGGCATTTTAAAACTTCTTTATTGGGAATATACTAAAATAATTATTTTGGTGATAGCCAAATAGATGGAAACAATATTAAATTGATAAAATTTAAAGCAAACTTTTAATTTACATAAAATGTACTAATGTGTATGAAAAGAAAATTACCATTTCAGAAAATATAATTACTTATGATGAAAACTGTAGAAAACCAAAGTGTAGTTCATAGAGAATTTCATTACAGTGTGTATAAATTCATCCTCAAGATTACCCCTCTTTTCTTTCTTAAATAGAAACAGGCGATTTGCATTAATTTTAATGGTTCAACTGCTTCATTTCTCTCTGCATGAAATTGCATGCTTCAGTACCCCATACCTGCTGATATAATAATTCATATAATCTCAAGAGGTGTCAAGAAGTGAATTAAAGTAAAAGTAAAAAAAATGAACTAAAATTAATTGACAGTCTCCTCCTACTTCCTGATTATCAAAAGAACAAGGTCACCTATTTGAAAGCAGAGGTTCTGGCTTTTCTTTCCCTTGTCCCTGGTGGCCAGCACTGGGAAGATGTTATTACATGGTCCTTTGGCACTGCTTGGCAGTAATTAATAAAACAAAACTAAGCCAGCCCACTATGGTAACAGAGCCCACTACAGGCTAGGTTATAAGTTACTTCATTGTAGTGCTATTACTGCAGTATATATTAAGACTATTCTTGGTGTATTAAAAAATATACTACTTGACTCCTACAAGAAAAAATTGGCATACCCAATCACCAAAAGAAGGACATAATTGGTTTTATTTTTTGCTTATTTTTCTTTATGCATTTCTCTAAAATACTAACAATTCTCACAGATCTGTAAAATGTTTTTCTCATAATCTCCATAAAGTCATGGTTTTACTTTAGCATGACCAACCTTAAAAGCATTTAGTAAATATTTGCATCATCTATGTAGATGTGTCTCCTGGCCCATTTGTTCTCATTGATAGACTGATAGTAACACATGAAAGGAACCCATCCTCTCATTGCCATTAGCTCTAATTTTGGTAGATAATCTCAATCCAATGTAGGTTGTACAGCATCTGATTTTGCTATTACATCCACATGAATTTCTGTGATATTTTTAAATAAAAAGAAATACTATCTGTTTTAATGTTTCTTATACAGAATGTGATAGTATTTTAAAGCAAACACACACACACACACACACACACACACACACACACACACACACATATATATATATATATATATTATATATATATATATATCATGTGTGAGTATTAATACAGCTTTACATTTTTAAAACCTATCATGTGGTACATAACTACAACCACGTAGGTATGTGGTAGAGACAGAAGAATCAAAATTTCAAATCCATTAACAGTTACATAATAAATTCCAGCCCATATTAAGCTACATGGGGGCACACACAAAAAAAATCCAAATCAAAACGAACAAAAAAATGTCAAAGGGAAAAAAAAACAGAAACAAAATAATATGATAGAAGGAAAACCGTTATTCAGGATCTAGCAAAATATAAAACATTAGACATTATATCGCTATCATCTTGGAAAGATAGAAACTAGACAGCAACATGCACATGACATCTTTAGACACTAATGCCTGATTGTATGAAAAAATAACTTGGGGCTGGAGAGTTTAGTGGTTAAGACTACCTAACCATAGTACTATTACAAAACACCAGCTCACCACTGCTAATTAATTATCAACCACAGACTTATAAGAATCAGGCTGTGTGACTAATATTCTACAGATGGAGAATATAGAGATTTGCAGAGATGTAGAAAGAAAGGGATTATATCTATCTATGTATCTATCTATAGAGAGATATAGGTATATGTGATATTCATGTGTTCATAATATGCAAATATGTGTATATGTTTATGTACATACATATGTGTATAAGTACATTATAGATATTACCTCATTATTATGCATCTCTACAAATATCCATCATTGAGAGTTCTGGATTTTCAATCATTTTATAGGTTGTATAGCTAGTTGATATTATGAAATCACTTAAACACATGATTATTTCTCTTTTCTGTTGTAATTTTTTAAAGTCTGCTTGCCAGCTTTCTCAATAAGTTGCCTCAGTATCTGATTAAGAATGCCATTTTTCACTTTTGATATGAACAAAATTAATCTGGCTAGCTCACTGGGTTACACGCTGTTTTTGATAACATGTAAATGTTTCATGATGCCTTTTTGTGGAATGGAAAGAAAAAATCATCATGACAAATTATTGTCAGTGAAATTTAGTGGATCTTCTTACCCAATTAATGATTTTATTTCACATTACAAACATAATTTCAGTAGGCATCCTATGTCTAAGTATATATACCTGTTGCTATTGAATCATGACTTGTCCTCCATTGAATTAACTGAAATCTATCATGTCTTTATCTAGTCCATCCCTATGTGTTAAAATCATGACTAGAATTTGTTAAAATGTCATCATTTTAAAATGTTTCAGAGCCAGTACCTAACAGTGAAGTTTTGCTTCAACTTATGGTAGATATTTTATTTGAAATCAGTAAATTAGCACTAAATTTCACCCATGGATCTACACACTGGTAAAGTAAGCATGGATGCTCACCAACAAGATGCATTATTTTTCTGTCACTTTTACTTCCAACTAAAATGTACAGCCAACAAGCAACAATTTGCTACAATGTAATGCCACTTTACAGTGGTAATGTGGCAATCAAAGTGGTTTGTGTATTTTTATGATCCATAGTAGTCTCATTGTTTTATATCCAAGATATCTTTGCCTTTTCCTTATAATTATTTTGATTTGAATAGTCCTTTTTATATAGATGAAATTATATTCACAATGTCAATTCTTTTTACCTAATTGTCCCTATCTCTTGATTTATTTATCCAACATACAATATCTTTTTTTCTTTTAATTTATCTTTTCTGGTTTTTTGTTTCTTTATTTTTGATTTGTTTCTTTTTGTTTTCTTTTAATTAGGGAATCACTTGGTCCTACCTGGTCCTGATCTCAGTCAAAAATGGGCTTAAACTCCCAATTCCTGCCTCCATGTTCCAACACCCTATTTTAGAGTTACAAGCTGCCATACCAATCATATTCTCAAAAGCTGATTTTATACCATTCTTTAGCCAATTTGCCATATAATATGGCGTAATGTCAGTCATATGTTATCTTAATGTATAAATGTGTCTGCCTTTCTTAGAGTTTGGGAATGGACTTGTAAATCAAAGGAATATCTTTCTTCTTTAAATCTTACAATTTTCTGAGAGAAGAGTACACAAGTTATTCCACTGAGGGTAAGGTTTAAAGTTACTTTTGTTTAAAAAAGGAATAGTTGATTAAATTATAGTACTATATTTTACAATGGCCTTTAATATGATGAACATAGCAGCAATTAGCTCTACTTAGAGGGTTATATAATATTTTTAAACTTATAGTGGTATTTTGTTTATACTCTAACAAATAAAGCTTGCCTGAAGATCAGAGGGTACTTAACTATAGAGGTCTGGAGGTTTGTGCAGAGAGACTGGAAGTGATAATGCAGGAAGATATACAAGCTCAGTTTCATTTCTGCTGGGATGATGAGTAGGTAAGGGGCAATGGTTTTGCTCCTTCATCTCTCTGATCTCTCAGCATGTTTCCTTATATCTGACTCAGGCTTTTATTATTAAGACCTATTAGAACTTGTGTTACACAAAACTTTTTATATTTCAGAATACTTTTTGAAATATTAAGACCATGTATTTGTCTTTACTCAGAACAATCCATTTACCCTATCATGCTTACTCACTTTAATTTCAATAAAAATTTTTATAATGCAGTTGGTACAAGATATATATATATATATATATATATATATATATATATATATATATATTATTTTCACTTATTTAATGTCTTATACATTTCATTTTGTTTTTTCTCCATTTTTATTTGAATTAGAAACAAAATTGTTTTACATGTCAATCCCAGTTCCCTCTCCCTGTCTCCCCTCGTCCCCCCGCAACTAACACCTTACCAATCTCATACCTTTCTGCTCCCCAGGAAGGGTAAGTCCTTCCATAGGGGGGTCTTCAGAATGTGTCATATCCTTTGGGATAGGGCCTAGTCCCATCCTCATGCATCTAGGCTCAGGGGATATCCCTCTATGTAGAATGTGCTCCCAAAGTCCATTCCTATGCTAGGGATAAGTACTGATCTACAAAAAAAGGCCCCATGGATTTTTGAGGTCTCCTCAGACACCCACGTTCATGGGGTCTGGATCAGTCCCATGCTGTTTTCCCAGCTATCGGTTTTTAAGACAAGAGCTCTCCCTTGTTCAAATCAGCTATTTCTGTGAGTTTCACCAGATTGGTCTGGACCCCTTTGCTCATCACTCCTCCTTCTCTACTACTTGATTCCAGTTCAGTTCAGTGTTAGCTGTGGGTGTCAGCTTCTACTTCCATCAGCTGCCGGATAAAGGCTATAGGATGGCATATACATCACTTCATTTTATTGACTTGTTGATTCATAATCTGATATTTCAAATTTATTTAAATCACTCTGCTTTCTTCTCTCAGAAATGACTATTTTTTTAGCAGGAGTCCAAAGAATCAATGTTTGTACATTTATTTTAATATTTGTAGATAATCAATTCCTATGTTGGTAATTGCACATATTGTCTGTATTACATTTTGTAGTTTTGTCAATGGATGAATGTACTTATGGTTCCAATAACTTTATCCTTACCTCTGTATATTTATATCTCTTACCATCAGTAATTCTGTCCAAAATAAATTATAAGAAATTTTCAAAGAATTTTGTTTCTACATGTATATCTATATCTATATCTATATCTATATCTATATCTATATCTATATCTATATCTATATATATAGATTTGATCAAGTAGAAGGATTTATAACACCTTCAACATGGGTCCAAAGCTGTTAAGTATTGGTTTTTGTTCATTGTTTTTGTTGTTGTTGTTTCTTTGTTTGGTTGTTTTTGTTTTTGTTTTTTTGTTGTTGTTGTTTTTGAAGACAGGGTTGGTATGTGTAACCACCTTGGATATCCTGGAACTCTTTCTATAGACCAGACTGACCTCTAACTCACAGAGATCTGCCTTCCAATGTTGTGAATAAAGGCATGTGCCACAACCATGTGGCTGTTATGTATTATTTGAACAACACAATTGTGTGATGTTCGCCTCTGTGGAATTCCTACCAATATTGAACAATGCATTTGATACATATTCTGATACTACCCTAGGAATCAGTCATTTCGCCAGATTCCTGTCATCCTTTAAACTACAGTACCAATTTGAATTACTGGAATTTAGTAATGTCTCTTAGTAATGAAGACTGGAACCTCCCTAGCTTATTCTTGACTTTCACTGAACTCTCAACACATTTCTTTTATGGACACATTTTAAAATTCAGTATTAAAGTAACTACTAAGATGGTTAGAAATGAGTTCTTTAAACTGTCTAATGAGCACAGAATAAATGATGTAGTCATTCAAATAAATACACTCAGAGTCCAGATGTGCAATCTTTACCCTCAGAGTGGTGTTCCTCCTCTGAAACTATCCCTCCAATGCTAGAAACAAACATTACTCTAGGGTACACACATGTGCTTCCATCTCTGGTTGATGCTTATGCTCATTCTTCCTAATGCTAGGCAAGCACTGCAACCCAGACAACACACTCAGGGTTCATTTCAGAATAATTTACTTTGAAAAGTATCATTATTTATGCCTATTCCACTAGTTATAGAACTGCTCATATACCAGAAAAATTGCTGGATTAATTCATAAGTACATGCCATACTCCATAACAGATTATAAAACAATTATCAAAATGTACAAACTTACATTATCATAACCATGGAATGATAATCCATCTGAAAAGTATCTTTAATAATTAAGGATATTTTAGTCTATTGGTATCACTAATCTGATTTAGTGGCATTGTGCAAAAATTTTGACTTGTATTTTCTTGTGTCTAATAACATTTAAATTCATCATATAATCAATGTTCATTTGGATGTTTCTAAAATTGTGTGTGCTAGATACAGACATGAAAGAGAGAGAGAGAGAGAGAGAGAGAGAGAGAGAGAGAGAGAGAGAGAGATTAACTTTTGAACTATCTTCATCATTTGGCTATATTGAAAATTCATCACTTTATTTCCCCTTTCAATAGAAACATAAATAACTCAAATTTAATTTTGGACAATAGTTTGTGGAATTCATTTTATGGTCCATAATGAATTATTCTGCATGTCTATTTCTTTAAATAATAGTTTACTTCTGTTATATGTTGTTTCAACAACAATATAAAGATGTATTTTTTATTTATTTGATTAGAGGATCATACATTTAGATTTTATATTATTGTCAAAGCTATAACAGAGAATTAAGAATAGTGGAACAGACAGGTCCTGTATAACATTAAGAGAGTCAGACCAGAACTAGTACATGTTTTTTTCAATTTGGAGTCATTGTAGACTTTCACCATGCTTATTTAGAATGAAATTGTAAATACCCCTGCTCCTCTCTTTCTTTCTCTTCCGCAGATTCAGTCCGTATTTTCTTTCCATCTCTTTCTTCTATTCTGTATGTATTCTGTGTTCTTAAATTTCCATTTCTTCTCATGGAATTTAATTATTTAATGCAAGTTTAATGATTTACATGTTTATTTATTTTGTATTTTCTTTCTTTCAATAAACAGTCTTTCATTCTACAGCACTGGAAGACCTTTACTTGCAAAGTTTACAAGGCTGGCTAGGACCCTCATGTGATACTTCGGCTCTAGTCTCCATATTTCAAAGAAATATGGGAATATAAATTTTCTTTTATTTGAAACATAATGTAGATTTATAGGTCTGTCTGTGTTACTTTAACGATTTTATGTAATGTCAGGTAAAAATTTAAACATGCAATATAACTTTTGGTTTAGCTTGAATATTGAGTATTTTCCAAGACCATATGATAAAGGATGGCATTCATCACATTTTTCTGGGAGGCGATGAACACTTAAAGGGCTGCTATCTAATGGGAAGCTATTTTTTTTTTTTTTTTTGCTAGAGGCATGTTCTTAAGTGATCTTGGAGACTCAGGTCCTTTTCCCTCCTTCACATTTGAAAATTGAAGGAACTTTTTAGGACACATGTTTTAACTACAACCTAGTAAAAACTCAATGCCAATGAGGCTTACAAATATGGGACAGAATACTTACCCAGCTGTCAACTTTGACTTTTTAGATGCTGGTGACTGAGAAATGAGATCATTTCTGTGACTCTAACAAGTTGTAGAGGAGAACATAGAATTGATTTGTAGGGAGAGGTTAAAAATGTCTAAAGCGGTCAGCCACAGAAGCAGCAGAGTTTCAATCCAGCTTGGCAGGTGGTGATAGTGAGGGCTTAAATTGTCAGAATACTTGTAGCAATGTAGATACTAAATATAAACCTGTGAGGCTTCCCATAGGAATCAGAACTGTACTGGAAATTATGTTAAATATCACTTGTCTGCCCCTTAGCAATTAATGTGATTGGATTTTGTTCAGAATTTGAGAATGTATGAGAGAATAAGATTTTTATGATGGAAGTAAGTTAAAATGGCATGATAAATTATTATTTTTAATATGAATTTGCAATGAGAATCAAGCCAAAAAGGGGAAGGGATTACTTGGAAATGTAGCAGTAAAGAAAGAAAATGGGGTGTATGTCAACATTCAGTCAGGAAAGTACAGTCATGAAGAAGACTAGCACTGAAAATAGAGTGGAAATAATTTACACTGAGATGGAATAAAGTGGTGATGGGGAAAGTACTTCTGTGTATGTTCATTTTATTGATTGTTGAATAAAGTACTGTTTGGCCAATGAGGCAGCAAGTTGGGCAGGACTAGGATTTGAGGAGGAATCTGGGAAATGTAGTAAGAAGTGGTGATCCAGTGAGTAAGTGACATAGCAGGGAGACTCATATTTAAGGAAGGACAACCAGGAAGTAGCCTCCTTTTCCCTTGACTCTTCCTCCAGCAGAGCCATGTGATCCACTGACAAGGGAGGACACCAATGGAAGGTGTCTGATAAGTCTTATAAAATATATACATCTATGATAATTAAAACTGAGCTAACAGATGAGAAAACCTAGTCATTGGCCAAGCAGCATTTGTACCTAATATAAGTCTCTGCATTATTTTGTCCATTCTCATGGTGGGCAGAACTCAGATGCCTGGTGGAAACTGCCCATGTGGCAGAAGGACTCAGGCAGCTTTTGGCAGAAAGATTTGTCAAAATAACATGGTCTTGAGTATCTCTCAGCATTCTTCAAGACTGCCCTCCACAGGTGTTAAGAGTACAAAGGACACACTTGTTTTCAAGATTTTCAAGGACAATAGATGAACATGAAGATATTTACCTGTGATCTCAGTTCTGGGGAAGGGGACGCGGTGGTTCATGGGGTTCTCTCTGTATGTGTGTCTAGCTAGCCTAACCTATGTTAATTCTGTCAATACAAAGAGACATAATGCCTTAAAAACAATTTTATCTAGAACTTCAAGTACAATATTGAAGAAATATGGAGAGAGTGAGCAGCCTTGTCTTGTTACTGATTTTAGAGGAATCTCTTTGAGTTTCTCTCCACTTAGTTTGATGTTGGCTGTTGTTTTCCTGTATATTGCTTTTATAGTGTTTAGGTATGTTCCTGTTATTCCTATTCTCTTCAAAAATCTTTATCATGAAGGGGTGTTGGATATTGTCAAAGGCATTTTCAGCATCTAATGAGATGATCATGTGTTTTTCTTTTTAAGTTTCTTTAAAAGGTGGATTAAATTGATGGATTTTCATATGTTGAACCATCCTGGGGTGCATCACTGGGGTGAAGTTTACTTAATCATGGTAGATGATTTTTCCAATGCGTTCTTGGATTCGATTTGCCAGGATTTTGTTGAGTATTTTGTAACAATTGTGTGGAACAATTTGAGGAGTACTGGTATTAGCACTTATTTGAATTCCTGGTAGAATGCTTGACTGAAGCAATCTGGCCCTGGCTTTTTGGACAAAGAAGCTAAATTTATAAAATGGAGAAAAGAAAGCATCATTAACAAATGGTTCTGGCATAACTAGATTCAGACATGTAGAAAATTTCAGATAGACCCATATTATTGCCATGCACAAAACTTAAGTCCAAATGGATAAAAACGTTAACATTAATCTATCCACACTGAAATTCTTAGAAGAGAAAGTGGGAGGTACCCTTGAATGAGTTGGTACAGGAGACCACTTCCTGAATAGAACACCTGTAGCACAGACATTGATATGGACAATTAATAAATGTGACCTCCTGACTGATAAGTTTCTGTAAGGCAAAGGACACAGTTATCAAGATAAAATGATAGCTCACAGACTGGGAAAAGTCTTTACCAACCCCATGTCTTACAGAGGGCTGATATCCAAAATATACAATGATAAATTGTATACAATACTAAAGAAGCTAGCCACCAAAACAACAAACAATGAAATTAAAAGGTGGGATGCATAAATAAATAGAGAATTCTAAATAGTTGAAACTAAAATGGCTGAAAGACACCTAAGAATGTATTCAATATCCTTAGCCATCAGGGAAATGCAACTCAAAACAACTCTGAGATACCATGGTTAAAATCAAAACCACAAATGACAGTCTATGCTGGAGAGGATGTGGAGAAAAGGGAAAATCCCTCTCTTGCTGGTGGTAGTGCAAACTTTTATGACCACTTTTTAAATCAGTATGGTGCTTTCTCAGGAAAATGGGAATCAGTCTACCTCAAGATCCAGAAAATCCTATCTTGGGCATATACCCAAAGAATGCACATTCATACAACAAAGACATCTGTTCAACTATGTTCATAGCTGCATTATTTATTCCATCAGAACCTGGAAGCAACCTAGATGCCCCTCAACTGAGGAATGGATGGAGAAAATGTGGTACATTTACAAAACAGAGTACGACTCAGCATAAAAAAGAAGTGGAAACTTGAAATTCACAGGCAAATGGATGGAACCAGAAGAAACCATTCTGAGTGAGGTAACCCAGTCACAAAAAGACAAACATGGTATGCATTCACTCATATATGGATTTTATACATAGAGCAAAGGATTAACAGCCTATAATCCAATTCACCAAAGGAACCAGGAAACAAGGAGGAACCCAAGAGAAGAATGTGTAGTCCCTTGGAGAAGGGGAAGGGGACAGGATCTCCTGAGCTAATTGAAGGCATGGGGTAGGGGAGAAGGAGCTGAGAGAATGAGAGGTAGGTAATAAGAGGGGAGTAGAGAAAATTGGGGAATAGGTAGGTTGAGTCAGGGGAAGAATAGAGGTGAGTAGGATGATAGATATCATAATCAAGGGAGCAATTATAGGTTTGAGGAGAGATCAACCACTAGGATATTTCCAGAGATCTACAAGGCTGACACCACCTGGCAAACGAAGCAATAGTATAGAGGCTATCCTAAATCCCCTTCCCCTATAATGAAACTGATAACTACCTTATATGCCATCCTAGAGCTCTCATCCAGTGGCTGATGGAAGCAGAGGCAGACACCAACAGCTACACACTGAACTGAACTCTGGAAGCCAGTTGCAGAGAGGGAGGAGTGATGAGCAAAGAGATCAAGACCGGGCTGGTGAAACCCAAAGAAACAGTTGTGCTGAACAAGGGGGAGCACATGGACACCAGACTAATGTCTGTGAGGCCAGAATGGGACTTATCCAGACCCCTGAATGTGGATGTCAATTAGTCAGCCTCAGCATTCTATAGGGCCTCTGGTAGCATATCAGTATTTATCCCTGGATTAAGAAAGGACATTGGGAGACCATCCCATGTGGGAGGGATGCTCTCTCAACCTGGACATAAGGGGAGGGCCTAGACCTTGCCCAGGATGATATGACAGAATTTGGGGATCCCCTATGGAGGGCCTTACCTTCACTGGGAAGCAGAGCATGGTTGGGATGGGCGTTGGTGGGGGTGGAGGTGTAATGAAGGCAAAGGGAACAGGGACTGACATGTGAAGCAGGCTTGTTCCTAATTTGAACAAATAAAAATAATTTCTTGTAACTGTAAATACAAACATGAGTGCACACACGCACAAACACACACACACACGCACACACACACACACACACACCATCCTTAAGTATAACCTTCTCTGTCTGTATAATGCTTCTTGAATATATGTTTTCAAGGCTGACCATTTGTATTGGATAACCAGTGCATGTGCTTATCCCCAAGGAATACTCTATTTCTAACTCCGATTTCCTTAGCTGTCTGTAGTTCTTGGTGTGGGGTTGAGCCTCTGTGGTCATTCTCCTATTCACTTTGGCATATCTATCATCCTTGTTCAGATCATGGTTATGCAGCTATGTTGGTGAGACTTTATGTGTATAGCTTTTATAACATTCTTAGGAGACACAGTCTCTCAGCATACTCCTTGATCCTCTGTCTCACAATCTTTCTGTTTCCCCCTTCTGATATAATCCCTGAGCCTTACATGAAGGAGTTGTTTTGCATATGTATTCATCCCTGAAGACTACCACAACTCTGCATTTTATTTGGGTGTGGTTTCCTGTAATTGTCTCTATTATATGTGGAAAAGAGAACTTTCCTTAATGAGGGATTAGGGCATCTGTGACTATAAAGACCAATATCTAGAGTGTAGTTAGAGATTAAGTTCTTTTAGTAAAGTGGTGTGTGAAAGTTCTCCATGACCCATGACTTCATTTGTCTTGAGTTTTTGGCTAGGTTTGCAATACAAGGCATGGTTTCACTCTTGTTGAGTGGGTCTTATGACCAATTAGAAAGATTTTTGTTACTGTCAGGATTTGTATACCAGTAATGCACCCTTAGGGTTATCCTGCCAAGCTGGTCCATGCACTAAAAGTACCTCAGTAGGTGCATGATCAGATTTGAAGTATTCATGATTGTAGAACAAAAACTCTTGACAGAATAGGCCTGTTTCTAGTGACTTATCTATTTTTTTTAAGAAAAAGCCACACTTTCAAGTTTTTTTTAAATAACCTTACTTGCTATGACATATATAGACTTTTAAATTGTAGGTGTTATATGAGTTTTACTTATTTTTTCCAGTCATCCCACTTAATTAATTTCATTTTAATTAAGAAAATTATTTTAAGCATCCTTTACATGCTCTTTTCTATGTTTTCTCAAACAGAATTTTCTTTTTATTATTTTCAAATGTCTGTGTATATGAATGTTTCCCTTAGTGTAATATACCCATAGAGACATTGGACAACAGGAAGTGGAATTACAAGGTGTTTGGGAAGTCACTATTGGTACTGAAAATAAGCTCAGATCCTCTGCAGAGGTAATATAAGCTCTTGACCACTGAGCCATCTCTCCACACCAAAACCTAAATACTGAAATAGAGCTTTTCATTTTTCATTAGTGTCTTTTGGATGTTCTTTTTCAATGTATGGCATTTGTAAATATTTCTCAGTATAGGAAATCTTAAATTTCCTTTTTGTTACCTTTGATGATCAGAATTCTTTTATGCTATAAAGAATTTACAGAAAGGAAATATTTAATTTTAACATACCTGATTTCCTTGATTTGACTCTAAATGGCAAAATGTTACCTTCAGTAAAAATTTAGGAATCTTTGTTTGCTTTGATCATTATACTTTCAAATATGGTAAATATTTTATTTTCCTTTTCTAGGAAATTTTCATAAGAAGTGTCACAGATAATTTTAAAAATGTAAGTTTGTGCCTGGTGTTGGTGACACACAATTTTAATCCCAGCACTCGGGAGGCAGATGCAGGTGGAACTCTGTGAGTTCAAGACCAACCTGGTCTACAAGAGCTAGTTCCAGGAAGGGCTCCAAAGACACAGGTAAACCCTGTCTTGAAAAACCAAAAAAATTATGTAAGTTTGTATAGCTTCATATATCATAGTGCTGTCATTATAGAAATTAAATGTGTAACATATTTGTGAAAGATTTTTGTAATCTGATGGCAAATATTGGAATAGATTTCTCACTTTGTTTAGACTTGATTATTACTTATTTTTTTATTATGAAAGTGTTGAAAGTGTTGGCTGGTGGCTTGAGCTTCTTATTAACTAGCCCTGTCTTAATTATTAACCCATTTTTATTAATCTATATTTCCATATGGTCTTGGCATAGAGAGGAATGCTGCACCTCCAACTCCTTTGCCTACTACATGATCAAGCTCAGTGTTTCCTCAGAGAAGAGAGTGATTTCCTGCTTGTCCCTGCTTATATCCTGATTCTGCCCAGCTACATCAATTCCTGTCTGGCCAATCAGTCAATCAGTGTTTTATTCATTAACCAATAAGAGAAACATATATACAGAAGAACATTCCCCACCACTCCACTGATGCTAGGAGTCTTAGCTGGGGTCATTCTTGTAGATTGCTTGGAAGTGCCCTAGCATCAGGTTTCTCCCTAACCCCATAATGATCCCCTCTATCAGGATCTCTATTTCACTGATCTCCCATTCCATCCCTCCCCCAGCTCAACCATCCCATTTTCTTATGTTCTTATCTCCCATCACCTCCTCTTTAACCTCCCTGCCCCCAGTTTACCCTGGAGTCTCATCTATTTCCCCTTATCAGGATGATCCATGTGTCTACCTTACAGCCTTCTTTGTTATCTAGCTACTCTGGAGCTGTGGATATGGTCTGGTTATCCTTTTCTTTACATCTAATATCTGCTTATGAGTGAGTACATACTGTGTTTGCCTTCCTGGGTTTGGGTTACCACACTCAGGATAATTTTTTTTCTAGTTCTACTCATTTGCCTGCAAATTTTATGATGTGATTGTTTTTTGTTTTTTTTTTTTGTTTTTTGTTTTTTTTACCTTTTAAAATTTTATTAGTTCAAATTAGGAACAAGCTTGCTTAAGATGTAAATTCCTTCTCCCTCTCCCTTCCCTACCCCCTGATTATTACTTCTTATTGTGTTTTTTGCTTCTTTTTATTAGAAAGAATATTATTTTGCATGTCAAAACCAGGTTCATCTCCCTCCCCTCCCCTGCTCCCCCCCCAACTAATGCCCTACATATCCCATACCCTTCCTAATCCCAAGGGAGGTGATGCCTTCCATAGGGAGTATCAAAGTCTGTCGTATTTTTTGGGATAGGACCTAGGCCAACCCCCCTATGTCTAGACTCAGGAAGTATCTCTCCATGTGGGATGGGATCCTAAAGTCCATTCCTATGCTAGGGATAAGTACTGATCCACTACAAGAGGCCCCATAGATTTCCAAGGTCTCCTCACTGACACCCACGCTCATGGGGTCTGGATCAGTACCCTGCTGGTTTCCCAGCTATCAGTCTGGGGACCAAGAGTTCTCCCTTGTTCATGTCAGCTGTTTCTGTGGGTTTCACCAACCTGTTATGGACCTCTTTGCTCATCAATCCTCCTTCTCTGCATCTGGATTTTAATTCATTTCAAGGTTTAGCTGTGGGGATCTGCTTCTACTTCCACCATGTGCTGGATGATGGCTAATGGCATACAAATTAGTCATCAATCTCATTATCAGGAGAGGGCAGTTAAGGTAGCCTCTCCTCTGTTGATTAAATTGCTAGTTGGTGTCATCTTTGCAGCTCTCCAGACATTTCTCTAGTGCCTGATTTCTCTTTGAACTTTTAATGCCTCCCTCTATTATAGTATCTCTTACCTTGTTCTCTTCTGATCTTCCCCCAAATCAACCTCTCTGCCCCATCATGTCTTCCTCCACCTTCTTCTTCTCCACTTCTCATTCTCCTAGTTCCCTCACCTTCCCATGCTCCCAATTTGCTCAGGAGATCTTGTCCCTTTCCCCTTCTCCGGGGGACCACATATGTCTCTCTTAGTGTCCTCCTTGTAAACAATTCTCAACTTTATATGGAAAAACAAAGACCCTGGATAGCCAAAACAACCCTGTACAATAAAAGAACTTCTGGAGGCATCCCTGACTTCAAGCTCTATTATAGAGCTATGTTCCTGAAAACATTTTGGTATTGGCACAAATATAGACAGTTAGACCAATGGAATCAAGTTGAAAAACCTGATATTAACCCACACACCTATGAACGCCTGATTTTGACAAAGAGGCCAAAGATATACAATGAGATAAAGAAAGCCTCTTCAACAAATGGTTCTGGCATAATTGGATGCTGGCATGAGGAAGACTGAAGATAGATCCATGTCTATTGCCATGCACAAAACTTAAGTCCAGCCGGGCATTGGTGGCGCACACCTTTAATCCCAGCACTCAGGAGGCAGAGGCAGGCAGATCTCTGTGAGTTGCTCAGGTCAGCTGTTTCTGTGGGTTTCTCCAGCATAGACATGACCACTTTGCTCATCACTCCTCCCTTTCTACAACTGGACTTCAGGTGTTAGGCTCAGTGCTTAGGTGTAAATCTCTGCTTCTGCTTCCATCAACTACTATATGAAAACTCCATGATGGAATTTAAGATAGTCATCAATATCATTATAGGGAAAGGGCATTTGAGGTAGTCTCTCCACTGTTGGTTAGAATCTTAGTTGTGGTTATCCTAATGGATCCCTGTAGGTTTCTCTACTTCCAAGGTTTCTCATTAAGCACATAAGGGTTTCCCCTATTAAGGTATCACTTTCCTGATCTTTGCTGCTCTTCCCCCTAATTCACCCTTCCTAACACCTCATGTTCTCTGCCTTATCCCTTTCTCCACTATTTTTTCTCCCACTTCCCTGCCTCGTCCCTCCCATGTGCTCCTGCTTTACTCAGAAGCTCATATAATTTTCTCCTTCTCCCTGGACCCATATATGTCTTTCTTAGGGTCCTGCTTGTTTACCTAGCTCCTTTTTTATTTGAATTAGAAACAAGATTGTTTTACATGTCAATCCCAGTTCCCACTCCCTCCCATCCTCTGGGGTTGTGGAATGTAGAATAGTCATTCTTTGCTCTATGTCTAATATCTACTCATGAGTGAGTAAGTGACATGTTTTCCTTGTGGTTTCTGGGTTAGTTCAATCAGGATGGTTTCTTCTAGTGCCATCCATTTGCCTGCAAATTTCAACATTTCATTTTTTTTTCTCCACTGAGTAGTACTCCATTGTGTAAATGTACCACATTCTCTTTATCTATTCTTTGGTTGAAGGTCATCTTGGTTGCTTCCAGGTTCTCTCTATTACAAATAATACTGCTATGAACACAGTTAAACATATGTCCTTGTGGTGTGAATGTGTATCTTTTGAGTATATGTCTAAGAGTGGCATTGCTGGCTTTATGTAGACTAATTCTGGTTTCCCTGAGAAAACACCATACTGATTTTAAAAAATGGCTGTACAAATGTGGATTCCTACCAGCTATGGAGGTGTGTTCCCCTTTCTCCACATCCTCTCCAGCATAAACTATCATTGGTGTTTTTTATTTTAGCCTTTCTGACAGGTGTAAGATGGTATCTCAGAGTTATTTTGAGTTGCATTTCCCTGATGGCTAAGGAAGTTGAACATTTTCCTAAGTGCCTCTCAGCCATTTTATATTCCTCTATTTTTAATTCTCTATTAGTTCTGTATCCCACTTTTTAATTGAATTATTTGTTATTTTGGTTACTAGCTTCTTAACTTCTTCGTAGATTTTGAAGATCACCCCTCTGTTAGATGTGGGGTTGGTTAAGAACTTTTACCATTATGTGGACCATGATTTTGTCTTGTTGACTGTTTCCTTTGCTTACAGAATCTTCTCAGTTTCATGAGATCCCATTTGTTAATTGTACATCTCAGTATCTGTACTACTGGTGTTATGTGCAGGAGTTGGTCTTCTGTGCCAATGTGTTCAAGGGTACTTCCCATTTTCTCTTCTAAGAGATTCAAGTGTTTTCATTACTATAGCTCTTTAATAGACCTTGAATTTAGGGATGAGGATGCCTCTAGTATTTCCTTTATTGTACAGTGATTTTGCATATACTGTATATTTGCCTGTATATTTCATATAAAGTTGAGTATTGTTTTTCCAAGATCTGTGAAGAATTGTGCTGGAATTTTGAAGGGGATTGCATTGAATCTGGAGATTGTTTTAAGAATATCATTTTTGCTATTTTGATCCTAACATTCCAAAGGCATGCAAGATCCATTCCTTTTCTAATGTTTTCTTTAATTTATTTCTTTGAAGACTTACAGTTATTGTCATACTGGTCCTTCACTTGTTTGGTTATAGTTATCCCAAGATATTTTATGGTTTTTTGTGGTTGTATTTTGCTAACTATAGAATATAGTCTACCTAGAAAAACTTTGTCATATCCTTCTCAACTTTATCCCACCATCTGACATAAACTGTTTTTTTAATAATAGACTTGGTATTGAAAATAAATTGTTCAGTGTATCTGTTATAAATGAATGTATATAAATAGGTTCATGTTTTCATATGTGTGTTTCTCTGATCAATTTTATTTTGAGCTATAAATAGTAAAACAGCAATATCTGTAATACATTTTCCATATACAGAAAATATTTTATTCAGTAGATATTTTATTTAACTAAACACAAAATACTTTGAAACTAAACTCCTAAAATCTGGACAAAAAGCTAACAGAATTCTGTGTTTACCTATGGTATGGATGTTGAGACTTCAAGAACTAATGTCACATAACACTCACATTACAGCATAATCTAGGTTGATTTCAACTAAAGAAAATTGTGATTTCATTTGGGTGAGGAATCTGAAATGTACTTAATGCAAATAATACCAAAATATATTTATATGATAAATTCCTTAAAATAAAGCTTGAATCATGAAGGAAGGAGTGAATAAGTTAAATTTTGACAAAATTAGGGCAAATTGTGTGTTGGTTAAATATGATTGGTCTGAACATAATCTAGAGGATACCTCTTCAATCAGGAAATTAAGACTTAGAGGTTTTGTAAATCATGTTTGCTATTTAAAATTATACAAACTGGTAAAGTATAAATTAGGGAAATTCAGAAATCACCAACCATGAAATAACTTTAAAATGATCTCCTTATATATTCCTATTTTAATTTAAAATATTTTGTTTGAAAATGCTCATTTTCTATCACTAATTGACTAGAAGTGTAAAGATGGAAGTGCTGACAATATTGAAAGAAGATTGAGTATTTTGAAATACTTAACATGGGCTCATTGCTTTAGACTTAATAATATTGGTCCCATTCATTGTCTTATTTCCTAAAGACTGGATAAAACAAAATGTCAATGCTCACCTTTTCAGTACAGAGGTGGGGATAGCAGAGTCATATTCTTCAGTGACAGAAATCAAAGTTTTATCAACCTGAAATTAAACTATCATTCATAATTAGCAATTCCACAGGTAGAAATTTTAATTACTTGCTGTGAGCCTTATCCTTTTGCAGCCAGATAAACAGGGTAGGGAGACTTACCTGTGCAAGGTTGGAAACAGAGACTGAGAGGGAGAAAGATGGGAAAAATAATAGTATGGTTGTTTTAAAAAACCTCAGCAAAACATACTTTTTGTTGTTTACTTAAAGTTACACACATGTAAGTACATGCATATATAAGCAAACACATCTTAAACAAAGTTACATAATTTCAATGTGATGGTATTGTCTGAAAGATCCACAGGCTGTCTAGAGAAATCCTATGCCAGGCATTGAAAACTTTCTTTGGATTTATTTTTCAGGAAAATCAAGAACCAAAAGAATTACACGTTCTTGCTATGGCACTTGTTTTTCTCTAAGATATTGAGTGGGAAACTGTTGCTGAAGAACACATTATACTTCTGTCAAATACTTGGGAAAATCAGACTGAAGTGGGCCTGGAATATTCCTTCATCAAGTCTCTATTTTATAGTATTAGGACTTCTGCAAATTACCAAAGAAGAAAGTCAACCAACAGTCCTACATACCTGCAATGCCTATGAATGGCAAGGATAATCATGACAAATACCATAATGAATGAAACAGTGACACTTTTACTCTGAGGGGAATTAGTAGGTTTCTAATTAGGCCCATCTAATATGTGGAAATTCATGTCAGGTCCTGGAATTGTAGCCCACTAGCATCAAACATTTTTTGTATTATATATTCGTAAAGTCCCATTTTCGAGAATGCATTAACAGAAATACACTAGTGGTCAAACTGAGAGAACAGCTGACCATGGGATTCTTCTAAATGGTAAATACACCAGTAACACAAGCACTGATTCTAAGGCTCAGAGAGCATCACAAAAAAAGAAACAGAATAACTGATTGTAAGATCCAGAGGACCTGTGTATCTTCTGTTAGATGGTATCTTCTATATGTTACATGAAGTTTCTTTAATGATGAATTAACAATGTGGTCACCTAGACAAGATCTAGTAACATCAGTTGAAATCTCAACATGGATGAAATAAATTTCATAAAGCCCTACCCAACAAGGATAATTTACATTCAATTGATGGTTACCTAGAAGAGATTTCATCTTCTATAGGATCAAATTCCCAATAGGTTATACAATCACAAGCAGTCATCTTTGAACACATATACATATGAGCTACTCTTATGCAATTTAGTAGGTTGCATTTATATATTCAATATATATCAATAAAAATTAGGATGCTATCATAAACTTGAAAAGAATTTGGAGATATAGTAGGCTTTGAATAGTGGAGATTGTGAGGGGAAAATGATATAAAACCAGTACTCATGTATGAAATTCTAAAAAAGAAAATGTCAAAAATGTTTGCTGGGATGAACATGAAATGTCAGGTTCAAGAAACTGACCCTCACCTAATTATGAAGCACTGCAACTTTCACCTTTTTAAGGACTGTTACAAAATACAAGGATAGAAAATATTTTTCATAATCCCTTTCCATTATCATATAAACATACTGCCAATTGTCCATGGATACACTGCTAAGGTATACATTTATGTCTACCATGTTTAGAAAAACATGCTAATGTGAACAACAAAAGGCAGACTATTTCACAGTGATGTGTTTTTTTTCTCTTGACACCAATTAGACATGACTACTTTTGTTCCCAAATTAAATACTTAAGCGAATACAAAGTGAACATAATTTTTAAAATATACTTTCTAAAGACTCCCAATAAATAATTAAACTTTTCTTTTAAATTAATAGTATAAATTAGGTTAAGTTAATGTAGCAGAACTAAGAAAAGACCCAGAATCTCCTCAAGCTTGACAAAACAATTTTCCAACTGGACACAGCAGATTCAGGCTGGAATTGAAAGTTGGGTATTTTAAGAGTATGCCATCTACTTAAGATTTTATGAAATTACATCCAATTATTATGATTTGTGTCAATTAAAATCATACATAATGTGTATATGTGACTTGCTTATGCAAATATGGAACTTACCCATGCAAAGCAGACAAAGTATAATTAAAATTATTTGCATGTGAGGACTCCACTTTATTCAATGAAAACCACACTTGATTTTCTTCTTTTTTAGGGGATTATACAAAATAATATACTTCAAGATTTTAAAATTTAATGACAAAACATTTTGGAGTGATTATGTTCATAGATGCTGCAGTATCTTTGTCTTATTTGTTCCCCATCACTCCTTTCCTCTTTCTCTGTCTCCTATAAGAACAATTCATAAGAAATTCACACACACACACACACACACACACACACACACACACATACACACACACACACACATACACACACACTTTGGGGCAACATATTAAGGTCTTACTTTTCTTGCTTTTTAAATTTTTATTGTTCCTTTTTAAAACTTCAAGTAATTAAGAAGAACAAGATTACTCTATTCAAAGTACTTTTATTTAATTACAGGTTATTACATGTCCCATATGAAGATGTGAATAACAATGTTTTAAAAAGTAGGGATAGAGGGGTTCAGGGATGGAGGAGTGAGATGATGGGAGACGGGGATGGGAAGGGAGGAGGTGGATGTTTTATCTTGTTCCATTATATAAAATGCTAAATCAAATTAGAAGTTTTGAACTAAATAACTTGAGGTTAGCTTGGGGTTAGCTTAGATTTTATTTTTACCTCCTTCTCCTATGACTCTATCATGTTAACACTCTGAACTAAAAGCATTATAATCTAAAAGTCAATATACTGAGAAGTATCTATTAGAGCCTCACCTTGAAGGAAAAATACTGTACTTGACTGTGTGTTAAGTCTTGGGTATGTTTATTCAAGGAAAGATTTCCCATACAGCCTTGGCAGCTTTTCAAAGTCTACATCTAAATGCAAATAATTTAATAGGATCAAAGCACTGTCTCTTTTAGGAGTGGTTTACATGGAATATAAATTTTTACTTGTTACAGAAGTAAATATATTTTTCATCCTGCTGTCTATAAAAAGCTTTAATTGGTTATTCATGAAGGATTATCAAGCTCACCAATACAAAGTTTTCAGAGAAGAGTGCACATTTTAAATCTTGTAATGTCTGTTTTTAACTTTTGCGAGAGTATTTTGTGGAATACAAAATAAAGACAGAAAATTTAAAATGCCAGTACAAAGTGGCTTTCTCCCACTATTTACATTTAATGGTCTGCTATCCAACAATATAGAAAGAAAAATAACAAGTGAAAACAAAGCCACATTTAAACATGTCTGTTATGTCATTGTTTCTTGGTAAATTCATTGCAGTTAAATAAAAAAACATTTTCTACAATTTCTTTATTTCCCTTTTCTTTGAAAATAGATTGTTTTACTCATATATTTTCTTATTATGCTTTCCTCTCTCTCCACTTCTCTCATTTACTCCTCATCTCCCCTTCTTTCTAGATCTACTCTCTTTCAGTCTTTCATTACAAAAGAAAAAGGCTTCTAAGGAATTATAACAAGGTATACTATACTATTCTATACATAAAACCAAAACAAACACATTGGATTGGACAAAACAAATAGCAAGTAAAGATGCCAAGAGGAGGCACAAATAACACAGACCTACTGGTTCTCACACTCAGGAAACCTTTAAAACATGAATGAGGTTGTCAGTTTGGAGGTCTGGGCAATCTATGGGGCCTCTGGTAGTGGATCAGTATTTACTCCTTGTACATGAATGGATTTGGGATCCCACTCCAGGCAGAGGGTTAATCTCTCAGCGTAGACACATGGTGGAGGGTCTAGGCCCTGCTCCAAATGATATGACGGACTTTGAAGATCCCCCTGGAAGTCCTCACCCTTCCTGAGGCGCAGAGAGGGGATGGGTTGCGGTTCTGTGGGTGGGGGGCAAGGGCGGGTGGGAGGGAGAGGGAACTGGGATTTGAAAGGTTCAAGCATTATGCTGGCCTGCCTGTGTTACCTGTCAGTATCTGCTCAGGCAGTACCTGGGTCAGCCCAAGGTTCCATGGGAACTAAGTCTGCACACAGGTGCAAAGGACCCCTTTAAAAGACAGACCCTTGCCCATTTGCACTCTCTCTACTCTCCTTCTCTGTTCTTCTCTTCTTTCACCTCCGCACTCTCTTTCTCTCTATGGCAACTGACCATGGCATTCTGCCATTAACCCTGTTTCTCTTCTTTCTTAGTCTCTCTACTCTGCCCGGCCTATAAAAAAAACTGGTTAATATGTCTAATATGTCTCATGTTGCACCTTCTCTTCTTTATTTCTAATTTAAGCAGAAGAATAACAGGATTGACATGTAAAATAAGCTTGTTTCTATATTGATTTTTGTAAAGGCAAAAAAAAGAAAGCAAATGTATGTGAAGGACTGGTGCAGACCCATGCAGGTCCTGTGCATGCTGCCTCACAGCATGCACATGGGGAGAGAAAGTAATAGATTATGCCTGTATTTTTTTCACTATCTCATTCTTCTGTTTAGAACTTTGCTTACTCACAGCATGGAAATAGCTTTTCTACATTGTGCTCCAAATAGAAGGTAATGTATTTGCAGCACAAAGCTTAGGAACTGCAAAACATCTGCCATTAGTTGAGTATGTTTGAGGGTCATGATTACACTGAAAAGGCAGGGGGAAGTTGGTCATTAGGGGAATCTGTGAGAGCCAACCCCTCTGTCACCATGTATAAAGTTTCAGGATCTGGTATTGTTTGGATTTTGATAAACAGGACAAGAGTCTGGGAAAGAATAGATCAGATCATCATTTTAATGAAGAATGACATCTAGAAATTAAAAAAAAAAACTTGCTGGACTGAATTGAGAGTAAACAAGTGAAATCAGCATGAGAGGTGGACAGGCCTCTGAAGTGTTGGGATAAGGTCAGTTAGCCTCACTTTTGATGTTCCTGGTAATTTCTCATATTTTTTTATTTGAAAAGTGTACTTTTTCCATAGAGATTCTTACTTTAAAAACATTAAGGATAACACATTCATTTCCTAATATATAGAGTTACTATTTTGGTAAAAGATATAAAATACAAATTGATAAGTTAAACTCAGGAAATCTATGAGCTAATTTATCAACATCCCCTTTATACAACTGAAGTCGTGTTCCCAAATTTCTCTAAATATTAGGTATTGTGGTAAATGTATATCCTATTAGGATTTCCAATAATGAAGAAGAAAGTAAATGTTCCCTAATACAGAAGCGATATATTGAAGGTATTGAAATAACATATTTCACCTAATCATAATGCAAGTAAACCCTTTTTTAACTTTTTGATCATGTCATGGTTTAGAGAAGGCTGAGACAGTTAAGATATATATTTTCTGACTTGCTATTATGGTACAGGTAAAACAAATGGTCTAATATTACCCCAAGAGTCAAGCGCTAGTGTTCTACCATTGAAACCAGGAAATTTTCTTGGGAAATGTAATTAGTATCTCATTATAAAAAATAATTTTAATCACAAGTTATTCATAGAAATTCAGAGAATTTTAGGTCAAACATTAGTGGTATAAATGATTATTTAGGTAATTTAAATTAACGAATGGAGATACAAGGGATATTCTTATCTATGTAGAAGAGTTTAATGGCCTCAAATTAAAAAAAATAGATGTTAGACAAAGCAGTGTGATTAATTTCAAATAATAATATTAGTCATCACTGAAAAAATATTTACTGGCAATTATTATTTAAGTGCTTTTAAACCAATTTAATCAGCATTACCATTATTGTTAGATAAGTTCTATTCATTATAAAATGTGGAAGGAAGCTTGTCATGAAAATAAAGTATTATTCCATTATTTTTATTTTGGGCCAGTATTTTCATGAAAGTACAAATTCAATTTTCTATTGAAAGAAGAATTTAATTGGTTTCTTGTCAGTCACTGAACATTTTTGGAATTCCATTCCATTTTACTATGAGAGGAATTTCATTACAGATAAGTGCACAAATAAGATCCAATCTGAAGTTTGCAGTGGCTGAGCACAGCTTCTTCTTAGACAAACAAGCATTCTAAAAGCCTCATAATAAAAACTAAGCTGTCTAAACAGAGCCCGATGCCTTAGAGAACTATGGCCAGTTCTTTGCCTCCCCTCAAGAATTGCTTCAACAAGAGCTAAAACCTTATGCTAGACTTTATTCCTTTCACTCATAGACGATTTAAAATAAATTTTGAAGTTTTATGTCTGCATTACCACGGCATGTGCAAATTAGCTTCATACATCTTTGAAGAAATATATTTGTTATTTTATCATGCTGTGTTGGAAAAATATAGATAAAATACTTTACTGCTTTATCTTAAATCCAAAATAGTTGGCTATTTCTGTCTGAAATTCTGAAGCAGGACAATATTATATAAAAGAGCTACAAGTACAATAATAAATTAAGCAATAAAAATTCCTCACCTTCAATTTTTGTCATACAGCCACCCATGAACAATATAAGAATATATGAACATTTCTCTTCAAGCGAATGCTCTTAGGTCCAGGCAAGGGTGGGTATTAAATTACTTTTCCCATCATGGATTTTCAAGGATATTGTTTATCCATTTCTAAGTGGTCAGCCCTAAAAACATACACTATGAGTAACTTTAAGCAGGAAGAGATGATTCATATTATGTATTTAAGGGTGTGTGTATTTGTGTGTGTGCATGTGTGTGTGAAAGACAGAGAGACACACAGAGAGAAAAAATTACAGAGTAAGATACAGATATAAGAGAGAGTTTAAGAATAACAATTAAAAATCAGGCAATAATTTCTAGAGACAGCAAGAGGTAGGTTATATTGAAGAAGTTTCAAGGATAAAAGAGAAGGAGAATTTCTGGAATTGTATTTCAATTGAATAATAACAGTAATAAAGAATTTACAGAATGATGTTATGAGTTAATTAGCTGCATGCATTTAAAATTATACTCAGGCTCAATCACTGCCAAATGTCAATGTAAATTAATAATAAATTATTTGACTTCCCAAGACTGAAATTTTAACTTTGGGAATGGACTAATAATATAAGTCAATTTATATTCAGAATAATCAAAATATGTAAAGTAGAGCTAATATGATTGTTTACTCAATATTTGTGGGATGAAAAAATGAATGCATATATATAGATAGATAGATAAAGTAAAAGTTTGTATTATAATAAATACCTCTCTAAAATTGTTATGAAGATGAAGTAATTAATGATTAGAATAGACTTGTGATACATTGAGTTTTGCTTTCCCTACTACAGAAGTATTTTCCTCAAAACCTTGTATGGCTATTGTTTATAAGTCATAGCTGGGATACCAGCATGAGACTGACACAGAAACCATGAATGTGGGTTTCAGTGAATCTACAGGACTTCCTGTAGTAGTTCAGTACTTATCCCTATCATTGGTGTGGACTTGGGGAGCCTATTCCACATAGGGGTATACTCCCCGAGCCAAAACACATGGGGTGGCCCTAGGCCCTATCCCAAAGGATATGATAGACTCTGATGACTTCCCCATGGAAGGCCTCACCCTCCCTGGGGAGCAGAAAGGATATATGATAGATAGAGCTTAAGTTGAGGGTGTGGTAAGGAAGGAGGGGAGGGAGAGGGAAATATATTAACATGGAAAACAATCTTGTTTCTAATTCACATAAAAAAATCCAAAAATACAGGGCATTGGACAATAGACTTTGAAAAATATAAGTCCACATTCATAAAAGCTATTTGAATACAGCACTGCAAAATCTTGTATGAAAATCAGGGAGACTGCAGAATTAGATGTGACCATTAAACATATAATGATAATAATACTTTGAATCTTTTTTTTTCATCTAAAAGCATATCTGATACATTTTTCATCTAAGAAATGCCATTTGTAGAACAAATTTGAGTAACTTTCTTTATGTTACAACTTGAGACAATTATAAAAAGAAGTTGGAAATTGTAAGGGACAGTGGAAATGATAAGATCTCTCCATGACATTTGTGGAGAGTAGTATATATTCTTACTTGAGTTATGATAGTACTTCATAGACCCATACTGATTTAGTTTTAAAAACATTATACTCCCTATGCATATTCCAGTTGTCCTTCCCAATACTGAACAGTATACTGGGTACAACCTAAAGCTGTAATTGATTAGAAGAGTATTTATCATGTAGGCCATTTGGTTTCTTTACAGGATCACATTCTTCTTCAGAAATTCACCACAAAATTAGTAACCTATTTTATATTCAATATAAGCAACAGTGTAACATTACTATTTACATTTCTTTCTGCAATAGTACCATTAAGTAATGTATTCTTTTCTTATCAATGCCTGGCATGTCATTTGCTTCACATGTATAATACATTGTAATTTTCCTGTTGCTAGTCATTTGTTTATCATTTTTAAAATTCATTTCTCTATTTTCAAATCCTATCACTTTCTCCCCATAGGTTGCTTTGGTACTTTCTAAAGCTGTAAAAAAAATAATTACATAAATAGTTCTACCCACTTCCCCACCTAGAAAGAAACAGTTCCAACAAAGCATTAAAAGTTTTAAAGTGGAAACAAAGCATTGAAGAATGGGTACAACCTAAAGCTGTAATTGATTAGAAGAGTATTTATCATGTAGAAGTCTTATTTCTGAAGTTTACATTAGTGAAGATAATTAAACTAAAAAGATAAAAGATTTGGCGAAAAGGTATTAGTACTATAGTATTATAGATTCATTCTTCAAATATCTTATAATATATTGTTGCAGTATATACATCTATCAACACTATATTGTTAAAATCAAAATATGCTTATTGGTATGAAGGAGGATGTGCCCAGAAGTATGTAAATATTAGTAATTTTATATAAGCATCTTCTGCATATGTGGGGTTTAATGCATGAGAAGGCCCTCAACAACAATTTTTTGCAGTGATACCCCATATAAATCTTTGGTCCATGTTCAGGAAAACAAAGCATTTCATATTTATCAAACTGTTGTTTAGTGAATTTTGTAGTTCATGGATGTGGTATCATATTTTTATAGTAAAATATAATAAGATAATATAATGACTAACACCAAATATTCACACAACACAAACAGAAGGAAAATAGCCCAAGAGAATGTAGGAGAATAATAAACATGAAGTTTGCACACTCAGAACCCCCATAAAAATACTAAACTGGAAGCCATAATATATATGAATAGGACCTGATGCAAACCTGTACAAGATCTGTTGTGGCACTACAGAGCTGGCTTAGTGAGGTGTAGGCTCCTCACGAGTCAAATGAGGCATAGTTTGAAGCATGAGACTTGGCAAATGGAATCCAAGAACACATCAGAAAAATCATCCAACATGATAAAGTAGGCATCATCCCAGGGATGAAAAGATGGTTTAACATATGAAATTCCATCAATGTAATCCACCATATAAACAAACTGAAAAAGAAAAACCACATGATCATCTCACTAGATGCTGAAAAGGCCTTTGAAAAAATCCAACATCCCTTCATGATAAAGAACTTGGAGAAAACAGGAATAAAAGGAACATATCTAAACATGATAAACACAATATACACCAAACCAATAGCTAACATCAAACTAATTGGAGAGAAACTCAAAGTGTTTCCTCTAAAATCAGGAACAAGACAAGGTTGTCCACTCTCTCCATATATCTTCAGTATTGTACGTGAAGTTCTAGCTAGAGCAATAAGACAAGAAAAGGGGATCAAACGGATACGAATTGGAAAGGAAGAAGTCAAACATTCACTATTTGCAGATATGATAGTCTATATTATTGACCTGAAAAATTCTGCCAGGAAACTCCTACAGCTGATAAACACCTTCAGCAAGGTAGCAGGATAAAAAATTCACTAGAAGATACCAAAAAAAAAAAAAAAGGAAAGATCTCCCATGCTCTTAGGTATGTAGAATCAACATAGTAAAAATGGCAATCTTGCCAAAAGTAATCTGCAGATTCAATGCAATTCCCATCAAAATGCTAACACAATTCTTCCCAGACATTGAAAGAATAATACTCAATTTTATTAGGAAAAATAAAAAACCCAGGATAGCCAAAACAACACTTTATGATAAAGGATCTTCTGGAGGCATCACCATTCCTGACTTCAAGCTCTAATATAGAGCCATAGTTCTGAGAACAGATTAGTATTGGCACAACAATAGACAGACAGACTAATGGAATTGACTTGAAGCCCTGATATTAACCCACACACCTATGAACACCTTATTTTTGACAAAGATGCTAAATCTATACAATGGAAAAAAGATAGCATCTTTTGGATTTAGACATGCAGAAGATTGCAGATAGATCCATAAAACTTAAGTGCAAATGGATCAAATATTTCAACATAAATCCAGCCACACTGAGTCTTCTAGAAGAGAAACTGGGAAATACCCTTGAACAAATTGGCACAGGAGACTACTTCCTGAACTTTACACCAGTAGCACTGACACAGAGATGTGCAGTTAATAAATGGGACCTCCAAAAACTGAGAAGCTTCTGCAAGGCAAAGTAATCAGTCAATAAGACAAAATGACTGCCCATAGAATGGGAAAAGATCTTCACTGACCCCACATCTGACAGAGGGCTGATTTCCAAAATATAAAAGGATCTCAAGAACCTAGACACCAAAACACCAAACAATGAAAGTAAAAGGTGGGTGCAGAAATAAACAGAGAATTCTCAAGAGAGGAATATGAAATGGCTGAAACACACTTAACAAAGTGTTCAAAATCCTTGGCCATCAGAGAAATGCAACTCAAAACAACTTTGGGATACCATCTTACTCTGGCAAGAATGGCTAAAATCAAAAACACCAATGACAATCTATGCTGGAAAGGATGTGGAGAAAAAGAAACACTCCTCCATTGCTGGTGGGAGTGCAAAGTTTTAAGACCACTCTGGAAATCAATATGACATTTGCTCAGAAAAATGATAATCAGTCTACCTCAAGATCCAGCCATTCACCTTTTGGGTATACCCAAATAATGCACGTTCATACAAGAACATATGTTCAACCATGTTCATAGCAGCATTGTTTGTAATAGCCAGAACCTGGAAGCAACCTAGATGCCGCTGAAGAATGGATAGAGAAAATATGGTACATTTATACAATGGTGTATACTCAGCAGAAAAAAAGCAATGGAATCTTGAAATTCACAGTCAAATGGATGGAACTAGAAGAAACCATCCTGAGTGAGGTAACCCAGTCCCAAAAAAGACAAACATAGTATTTACTCACTCATATATGAATTTTAGACATAGAGCAAAAAAATTACCAGCCTATAATCCTCTTCACCAAAGAAACTAGGAAACATGAAGGACTCTAAGGGATAAAGGAATGGACCCCAGGAATGGGACGAGGAACTCCTGAGCTAATTTCGATCATGAGGGTAGGGGAGAGGGAGCTGCCAGAATGAGAGGAGGAGAAGAGGAGTGGAGGACAGGAAATGGAGGATCAGAAATGTTGAGTTGGGGGATGAAAAGAGGAGAGAGAGAGAAGGATGAGAGATACCATATTAGAGAGAGCCTTTATAGGTCCGAGGAGAGATCTGGCACTAGGGAGAATTCCAGAGACCTACAAGGATGACAGGAACTGACAATCTAGGCAATGGTGGAGAGAATAACCTTAATGGTCTTCCCCTAAAATGAGATTGACTACTTTTTATGCCATCCTAGAACCCTCATCCAGTGGCTGATGAAAGCAGAGGCAAACATCCACACAGATATACTCTGAACTGAACTTTGGAACCTAGTTGCAAAGAGGGAGGAATGATCAAAGGGGTCAGTACCAGGTTGGAGAAACCCACAGAAATATTTGGCCTTAGCAAGTGGGAGCACAGGACTCATCCAGACCCCTGAACATGGATGTCAATGAGGAGGCCTCTGCACTCCCGGGGGGCTCTGGTAATGGCTTTGTATTTTTCCCTGGAGTAAGAATGGACTTTGAGAGCGATCCCACATGAAGGGATGCACGCTTGCCCTGCAAACATGGGGAAGGTCCCAGGACCAGGCCAGGATGATGTGCTGGACTTTGCAGAGCCCCTGTTGAGGGCCGTACTCTGTCTGGGGAGTGGAGGGTGGATGGGGTAGGTCGGGGTGGGGTAGAAGGGGTGAGGGTGAGGGGAGGAAGAAGGAGAGGGAGAGATCGACATGTGAAGCTAGCTTGTTCCTAATTTGAACTAATTAAAAAATAAAGGAGATGCCTTGATAGAGGGAGACAGTACAGGAATGGAGAGAGGTCTGGCACAGGGGAAATGTTAGGGGATCCACAGTGATGTCCCCAACTAAGAATCCAACCAGGTATGGAGAGCCTGCCTTTGATGTCCTTCCCCTATAATGAGATGGATGTCCTCCTTGGTTACCATTCCTAGAGCCTTCATTCAGTAGCTGTTCGAAGCAGAAACAGGCACCCACAGCTAAGCACTGTAACATACTCTTGGAATCCAATTGTGGAGATGGAGGAGGCATGAGCAAAGAAACCAAGACAGTGCTGTAGAAACCCGAAGAAACAGTTAACATGACCTAGTGAGAGCATGGTAACCCTAGTCATAAAGCTGGGGAAACAGCATTGGACCAAACCAAGCCCGCTGAATGTGGGTGCCAACTAGGAGGCCAAGCCAGTCTATGGGAACTCTAACAGTGGAGCCAGTCTTTAACCCTAGAGCACAAATGGACTTTGGGAGCCCATTCCCTATGGAGGGATACTATTGCAGCCCAGATATAGCAAGGAGGGCCTAGGCCCTCCCCCAAATCATATGATAGACTTTTAATGTTCCTGATGGAGGGCCTCACTATCCCTGGGGAGGAGTTGGGGGATGGGTTGAGGAGGCTGGTGGGAAAAATTGGAGCAAGAGAGGGTGAAGGAATGGTTGGGATGGATATGTAAATATGAGTAGTAATTAAAGAATTAAAAAAAATAAGGGAGTGGCTCTCAGGGTCTGTGAACTGTGCTCCACTGTTCTATAAATATAGGGAAGTGCCTGTTGCTACATAGTAGCATAGTGGGCATTTGTGACTCTATATCCCCCATTATTTGGTGATTTAATTTTGATCACCTTTCTATATGTTTATATTTTAGGAAGCTTTTAATATATTAGGTTTTCATTGTACCCCACACATCCCACAACTGGCACTTTATTTTGCCATCTTTCCCCATATTTCCTCTGCCATCCTCTATCTTTTCTCCTTCCCCATAGATCCCCATTTTCTAACCCCCTATCAATCCATAAATATCCATTCTATTTCCCTTTCTGAATGAGATTTTTTTTAAGTCTCACAGTTTCAGAATTGTTAATGTATATATTCTTAAACCACATCTACATATTACATTGAAAGCATTTTTTTCTTTTTCTTATGACAAATATGAAGACACATAGTAACCAGGTCAGATTATTTCTTTAGCCCTTGCAAGTTATGTGCCTATTATATACAGTGACAAGATGAGGGCTTTAAAGGAAAGCACATTTCATACATTAGTATTCATCAAGCAAGTCACAAAACTTTACACCCTCCTTGACCCCGACTTCACTACTGATTTGACATCCCTGACATCCACAGTCATCATTTTTATGACTCCTTCTAGAAGTGAAGATTGCCCTCTCTGCTTTTCACATCCTCTCAGTGGAGTGGGGGTTTCTGCACCACTAAGAGGAATTCCAGTTAGATTCTTATGAAGTGCTTCTGGTTTTGAATATTTTTATGCATATATTTTTCTTCTCCCATTTTAAGGGGTTGATCATAATTCTCTTTTGTTTTTTTTTTCAGTTAAATCATGTTTTATGAGGAAATGGAAAGTTGATGTTTAAGGATACCATTCTGAAGTGGGAGTTAGAATTGGCCTAACTCTACACCCTGGATGGGCATGGGTTACCCTTGAGTTTCTGAATGCAGGTGATAAAGAGGGAAGCTGTTTGGATTGCATGCATTGCATAAAAAACTTTTTGTGTGACTTAAATAACACAAATTGGCCACAGATGTATAATTAAAGCCCCATGCACACTTGGTTATTAATATTTTCATCCTTCCAGAAAACATTTTCAAATTTTTGTTGTATAAACCACTTCAGTTCATTAGAATTAAATACTGCTTTGGTCTTCCAAAGTAGACTTCAGTTATCTCTGCTTACACTGAACATTTGAACCTATAAGATTAGTGGCTTTGCTTACCTGGAAAAAAATTTAATTATTAGCGAGTATTAACAAAAAAAGGAATTTTATGTTTTATAAAAAAGGTATCTTTCTATAATGTATTTCTTCAGTAATTATTTGGCTTTCCTTATTTTCATGGTGAAAGCCATTCAAATTGCTAACTTAAATAGATAATATTTAATAAAAGAATAGGTTATTATTTTAAACTATGTGTCTTTGGCCTTTTGCTTTTGTTATGGGTGTTGCAAGTGCAAATACATCTGACTGGACTGGAAATGATTTCATAATTGTTTGCATACCATGTTACCTACTATGACTGTGTGTACTTACTTAACAGAATGTGACACTCAGAAAAATATAGGGAGAGAGATAAATATTCTACCATCTTCATCATATTGGAAATCAAGAGCTTGCCATCAGAGTTCATCAGCTCATTCAAGAATGAATTTTAGAGCAAACAAAAGTATACTTTGCACTTGTTCTAAATATAGCCATTTCTGAGACAAGCCTCATTTTTCTTCAGTTACTTTGCTTCTGAATGATAATATTTCTATTATTTTCTCATTGAGGAAAAATGACAGTTTTATCTGAAAATTTGTGACTGAAGATAGATTCATTTTAGATTCTAATTATAATTTTGCTTCTGTCCTTGTATCCAACCTTTGTATGAAATATGTAATTGATCTAGTATATAATGAAGAATATCATATAAAATGAAAAACAGGAAGAAGAAAATATTGAGAAATGTGGGGAGATAATGAGAAAAACAAGCAAGGGAAAATTGCAGGAGGAAGGGAGTGAAGGAAGAAGAGAAAGTGGATGAGTGCAATAGACATAGGGAGGGAAGGAAGAAGTTAGGAAAAGGCTGGACATTGAAGAAAGGTAGGAAGGAATAAAGGATGTTAGAAAGGAAGGAAAGAAGGAAAAAGAGAAAGTATAGAAAAGAAACATTTTATTTGCTGATTTCATTACATTTCAACACATTTATTTCTATTCTTTTACAATATATATTCACATTGAAACATTACTTTTCAATAAACAGCAATCAAATACACAAACTGAAAATTATGGTTCACATATTACATACCAAAAAAAAAGCCCAATGAAGGAATTGTTCTTAAATGTTGAACATGAGTTTTTCTTCTTTGACATCAGATATTCCAAATCATTTATTGTGACATTTTAACACCCTTTATATCCACTCCTGTGTAAGCTATTGATTCATACAGTTTTTAAGTCATGAAAGCTCAAGGATAAGACCATTAATACATGTATAATAACAATGCTAGTCAACAAGCCCACACGGACCAGATAAATTACAAAACCCCACACTACATGAAGAGCTGCTATATAATGGCTGCTAAAAGAGAAAGAATTATTTTTCAAAACTCAAATTGTCAAGCCAGGACATGGTACTTACAGGAAGTGTTAAATGAAATCAAATGTTTATATAAAACCATATTTCACAGACACACACACACACACATACACACACACACACACACACACACACACACACACACACACACTATTAAGGTGGAAAGGTGCTAAACTTAATGTAGTAGGCATGGTGGCATCTGTATCATTCAACTTCATTTAAGGCCACTGTGAATCACACATTGACAACATCACTTAATAATATGTTTCTCATGCCTAAGACCTGAAGTGTTGCCCTAGTCGCACTTTGATGGATGTTTACTGGCTCCATCAGCTGCACTTAAGCTGCCATCTCAGAGAATAAATCAGACAAGAAGGGAGAAGACATGGACACTTGAACTGTGGTGAAAATTATCAGGATTTATTTTCTAAAGAGAAACAGATAAGATCATGTATGTATTGAGGTTTCAGTGAGCTGTTATTGATTTGGCAATGTAAGTATGCTGATAAGAACGCATGCCATTTCATTATGGCCATCATACCTAAACTGTGTATTTTAGACTAAACCTATGGAGATTATTAACATTACAGACAGAAATCTACATATATTGTAAATACAGGTAATTTTGGCTATATTGAAAATCACAAATATTTTATAAACTCTCAACGGTCTGAAAAGGCAAAAAGAAGCAATAAGTATACTGGAAGTACACAAATCACTGTAAATTAAAAACAAGGGAATGAATAAAAACAAGGGAGAGGAACAATTTTGGTGTCTCAAATAGATCAAATTAAATCAGAATTGATTTTTTAATCTAATTCATCTGCATGAGGAAATGATGTACACTGTTCCTGAAAAACTGAAAATTTACATAGATACATTAATTTTTACTCTTAGTAACATTTATTTTTCTTGAGATTCTGAAAGAAGTAAAACATATATATTATGAGAGGAAAATGTATGAATACATAAAGAAATGTACTAAATTAAATGAACATAAAATTGAGTATAATCTTCATGAAAAGTACTCTGTAATAGTGGTGGTGACATAACAGCAACCAATACTGAATAAAGGTTCTCACCTTGTCTTCATTTAACATAGTTCCAAAGCTTCTATATTACTTTCAAAATGTGCAGCAAATCATACCTTCCTTACACTAATGCTTCTCCTGGCGGTTGGTGACATGAAGTCCTTTCCCAATTCAGGTCTTCAGAACTGAGTACACTTGCTGTCAACCTTTAAACTTCTGTGATCCCAGCTCTATAGTCTCTTTCCTCTCCATATCAAAGCATAGTATCCAAGCAGGTCTTACTCATAGTCTTAATACCTCAAAAAAATTTTACTCATAGCAATTCCTAAAAAATGGAATCAAACACACAAAGACACAAAAACATTCTGGAAGTATCTACTCCTGCTTTCTATACTAAGATTTATTTTTTATCTGTGACACATCCAACTTCAATCATTGCCTCTTATAATTATTGGGCATGATGCTCTATACTTGTTGATCTAGCTCTTGAGAAGTTAAGGTAAACATATTGCTGTCCAGTTTAGACCAGCTTGGTCTGAGCATTGAGTTCTGAGCCATCTGAAACTGTGTGGTGAAACAATGACACAAAAACAAACAAACAAATATATGAAATGTTAAAATTACTTACATTAATAGTTCAAATAAATGCGTGATTATTATTTAAGTCTAATATAACTATTTGTACTGTATGATCATCAAAAATTTAATGAGTGAAATATGAAAGTAGAATATAAATAATACAATATGGGCTATTCTACAAAATGGAAACAGATATATACTGATATGCTATAGTATTCTTTGTAAAAGTTTTAAAATTGTATTCATTTTGTATGTGTTTGTATGTGTAGATTTCTCTAAGTGCATACTAATGACAGAGGACAACTTTTGAACAACAGTTATCATTTGCCACCATTTGGGGAAGAGAGTTTGTACTTAGGTTGTTAGGACTAGAACTAAGTATCCTTTCTGAAATCAACCATTTGAATTGTCCAATGTCTTTTTAATGCCAAATATATCCAGAATGATTTGATAAAGATATTATGGAATGGAGATGAACATATAGATGAACTTTGCATTACATCCAATCTTCTTTATCTGAGAACCTCAGTGAATCAGGTGAGGGCATGACTAGAGAAACATTCCTATTTATATGAGTACTTAGATATCCTAAGTACACTTCTTCCTATCAAAACTAGAACAATGAATTTGCCTAGTTTTCTAGGAGCAGCAGACATTCACAGGGTTTCCAACTTGCTCTTCCATGAAAATGCTAAGACTTTCAGTACCTGGAGTTACATGAATTTGGCCATTAAAATCAATCTCCATATAAGTTTGAATGCTCTTAAAATATGTAGTCATCTCTCTGTGACTCTCTGTCTCTCTGTCTCTCTGTCTCTGTCTCTCTGTCTCTGTCTCTCTCTCTCTCTCTCTCTGTCTCTCTCTCTCTCTCTCTCTCTCTCTGTGTGTGTGTGTGTGTGTGTGTGTAAAGGCTCATATGTGTGTACATGAGCCTCCCATTAGCTTGCTTCTTTGGTGAGCACTAGTTTTGTATCTCTATCAGGAAAGAGAAGAAGGAATTTGAAAAGTTGTATAGGAAGATGGGTACAAAGAACATAGAACATTGTCATTGCTGTGTTGCAATTTTCTCAGAATGGAGATAATCTATACTGAAGTCCCCGAAACTGACAAAGTTCATTGTTCTCCTCTTCTGGATTATAGAAAAATAATCCTGTAAAGCCCAAAATCTATAGAGGGTGATGCAGAATTCCAGAATGGAATCCTTTTCTAAGGCAGCCTTTCTCTCATGCATTTGCAGCTGAGTCATCCATATTCTTGTAAGTAAATCTCAATTCAATTCCTGTTAGTAATAGAGTTCCTTCAGGAAGTAACTTTGCTAAGCTGAAATTGGTATGGATAGCTTCTTTGGTATTTTGTTGTTGCTTTACACATAATGAATAGATATGGTTTTTTTCAACTCCTCTGAAAAATTCACACAAAATAGTTAATTACCATAACTATAATCTAACAAACACTAGTTCAACTATTTTATGTTTCATGATGTAGAATCAATAGAAGCTTACAGAAGTTTTTCTCCCTGTACTGCCCTTCTTATTCAGAAAAGCAGATAAAGTGAGGAAAAGTATGTGACTATGTACGTGTAAAGTATTTTTTTCTGGCAGCAGTATTCATACTTTTATCAAATGTGTATTCAAAATTAAAGTACATATTCCCTTTGTCTTCTTTACTAATCAGGTATTTTATAGACTTTCAAATATGTTTTAATAGGATAACAGCATCCATAATAAAGTCAACTTTTTTCCTAAATGTTCTCTTATTACTGACAAAATTACAAAATGGATATTGTTTGAGACAATATAGTAACTAACCAGTGTGTAAATATATTAGAATGCAAAATATTATGAACTAAACATGTAATAATTAGAAGTAGACAATTACTGTTTGATATTTCTACCAAGCTTTGTACAATGATGTCATATCCCTCTTATCCCAAAGAAGAATCATTAATTAAACATCTTGCCTAATTATAAACCAAGAATGGGATGCACTTGCTTATGATCTTTTTGTTTTATGGATTAATTATTAACTAATATGATCGTCATTTGCTTAAACATATTGTGTGCAACTAGAGAAATGTGCAACTACCTTTATACACAATCTATCTTGCTGAGTGTAGTTTTTAGCTGACTATCATGTACTGAGTCGAAATCCTTGCAGTAAATAGAGATCTTTTCATAAAAGCTTTCTGTTCTGGAGTCAGACTGTCTGGTTCTTGCTTTTCAATTCAAGATCCATGGAGACTTTCAACAGCAACAAATAATATTAAGGGTGACAATTTACCACAAAAATCTATCATGAGAAATAATGATTAAACCAAATGCTATCATATTCAAAGGCATGAAATGAGAAGCAGGGCTTTGTATTCCTGTATGCCATGCATCCAATCTAATCCATCTCCGAGAAATTCTCCACAAATGGTGACTTAGAGAGCCTGGCAACACACTTTGTACAGAACATATATTGCAGGGAACTTACATTGCCTTGGAATAAAGAATGGGATTTGCAAACATTTCGATGGGAAAATCCACAAGGAAATAAAAAAGAAAGTCAATAAAGACAAATTTAGGATGAAAAATATTCTAGATTGGGAAGAAAAGACTTTTAGTGCTGCCTGGGTGGTAAGCTAACCATACCCAGTTTAATACTTCCACTTGAATGCCATTCTTCCCCAAGAAGGAGCCAAGTCATTCTCCTTAATGATCATTACTCCTCAAGGAAGTAAAACACAAGATGCCAAATTAAAAATTCCAAATGCAGAACACCTGAACACATCAAAGATGAAATGCCCCCTAGCTGTAATTTCATTCTACAGAAATTGGTAAGAATCCTTGTGGCTCAGGTAGGGCCCCACCAGACCTATTTCTACACAACACTTTTTAACACAGATGTACTCTGATCATTACCTTCTTATGGAAACTTCATGTCACCTTTTGAATATTTTAAGCTCTTTTAATAAAGCACGTGTTTTAACTGCACAGAAAGTCTACCAAATGGTATAAATTTTAATCATGCTTTTACACTTGATTATATGTTTGAAAATAATGTATATGTAAAAAAAACATATATAAGGTTCAAGTAAAAGTTGGTTTAAGTGTTTCCTTGATGGAAAATATACAATAATAATGAGCATTTCTTATGGGTTTTTATCTCTTGCTTTGATTTTTTTTTCTAATTTAGGCTTGAGATTACCTTTCTGGAGCTGTCTAGAATCCTGTGCCTTTTCCTGGCAGGATTCTAAATGAGTCATTGGGAAATAGTACATTGGGCCTCTCACAGAATACATCTTTATTATGTTAAGTACTTTTAATACATTCACAATAAATGAATTTAATAAATTCACAATAAAAATTGTGAATTTTGGTAGTCAGACTGTTGCCTTATTCTGATAAGGTTCCAGTGTTTCATTCTTATATCCATGCTGTAAGAGAGCCTTGACCAGAAGATATCATTAAGATAGGAGGGAAGTTTAGAGACATATCAGATCTATCACAACAAAACACATATGCAACATAAGCAGGTTTTATTATTTATAGATCCCAAGGAGAGTGAAGAACTCTGCCTCATACATCTATTGGTTATGGAAATTCCACATGTGAACATCAACCAGTAGTAGATAGAAAAACAATTCTACATTAGTTGGTTTCTACAGTGATTTTTCAAACCTCTCCCCCCATACTCCATCTCCTCCCAACCTCCTCGTGTTCCATAATATTTAACATTGCTTTGTTTCATCTTTACCCTTCCTCCTCCATATTGCCTCCATCCTATCTCCCCAAAATTGAAAGCACATGTCCCAATGGCTCTATTTTGTTTGCTTAATAAACTTTATTTCTTCATTTATGAAGGATAATTTTGTTAAGTATAAAATTCTAGGAAAATGACCCTTAAAAAATAATAAAATTATTTCACTCTACTTAAGCAGAAAATTCCTGGAAGAGGTTGTGTGTACAGAGACTCATAGCATGATGAAAATTTCAGAAAATGTGAAGAGGTGGAATATTGCATTTCCAACATCTAACAATAATTTATCTTGGGTGATTTTTGCTCTACCAAATAGCTGTTCCTGGCCCACCTTTGTGTCAGTACTAACATTCTGTAACTAGCACACAAAAATGAACCTAACTAGTATATAATAGGCACTAGAATATAATATTCTTCCCATATTATTTATTTCCTGAAATACACTTACTGAGAGCTTTCTACACAACTAGCTCTGTCTTCACCATGGTTCATGTTATGAAAATTGATTTATTAATCACATATATTTTGATTGAACAATGTGGTTATACTACTATTCCATATTTAATATAATTCAGATGGTCATCATTTAATTTTATCTGATAACATTGAACATTCTTATTCTTTAGTGTTTTGGTGTTTACTTTTACTTTCCCCAAAATTAGTTTTGGTACAGCATGTTATAAAATCATAATTGTTTTTAGAAATGAGAGATAACATCATCATATAAGAAGAAATGCTTATGTTGCATCATATGAAGACATATATGCTCTGTGTGTGTATGTGTGTGTATGTGCATCAGTGTCAGTGTGCGTGAGTGCATGCATGTGTGCCTGCCATAGTACATATATGAAGATCAGAGGGAAGTTGAATAAATTGTTTCCATCCTTCCCACATGAACTTAGGTTATCAGTCCTAGTGTTGATCACCAGCACCCATTCAAAACTTCAATTGTGAATCTTTTATTTTTTCTCTGTGTCATTATCATTATAGTCACTATGACAGTGATGCTGATTGATGCAGTACTGAGAAGTGGGACGCATATTTCTCATTCTACTGTTTCATGTGAGAAAAAAATGTATCATAAACACAGGACTTTGAATATTGAAGTAAAATTCATGGCATTTTATTTTGACTTTTAATGAAATTTTCAACTTATTTGGAAGAAAAGACTCACAACATATTAAGTCTTTTGTTGAAATTAAAATATACATTTGAAATATGCTTTCACAGACTGCATAACTGGTTATTTTAACTAAAATTATGAACAATCTGAATATTGTCTGTTAATGACAGGCAAATGTGGCATTGAATATTTTTAGTTCCTAGAGATCATCTGAAGGCATTACTGAAGGGAAAATAGTCCACTAATTTCATCTGAAATAATGGATTATCTAGTAAAAATATAATTTGATCTGAAAGCACAACATCATTTTTCTTTGTCCAAAATATATGCAACATTATAACTGTACTTTTCAGATAAGTACGGTGAATGATTTTTTATTCACGCTTATTTACTTCTTTAACTGAACTATCAGATCTGTTGGGAAAGAAAATAGGGTAAGCTATATTCAAAATTTAAGATAATGGTAAAAGTATATGCATGGAGTTTTAGAGATATTAAACCCTGTAAGCTAATCATAGTTTTCAGAAGCATAATGCAGATGAATAATGTAAATAATTGGTTTTCTGTGTGAGATGGGAGAAGGCAGATAGATATAGTATGCCCATGTGAAGATGTATATTTATGGCTTTCATGCTCTGCTATAGCCACAGTAGTAAGCTGTTAGATTTCGGTTCCATTTGAAAGATAGCTGGCAGAGCTGGCCGACTTTAAGCTGCCAATCATTTAGAAAGCTGCATTTGTCTCGATTAAATAAGCACTAGTTATTAGACAAGGGCTCTGACATCCAGGGAATCTCATGCTTGTGTACACAAGGCTCCCGAGGAGTGTGGGCAGTGCTCCTGTTGACACTGGGCAGAGTTCAAAAAGCACTAATAGAATTCAGCCAAACACTGGACTCACCCTTTTGAAGAAGCTGTTTTCAACCAGAAGTATTGATCAGTTAAAGATTCCTACATTTGTGTGATTTGTATATTCAAATAATTGATTAAATATACAGTCTGTCTAAAAATAATAACTATTGAATTATTGAATTTACTTTACTCAATAGTAAAGCAATGTCATCGTAAATTGGTCCAAAGCAACTTTCATTCCAACATTACAAATAAACTTGTCAGTTCTCAATTTGTAATCAAAGAAAAATTTTCCAACTAATCAAAATTTCTTCTTCCCATTTTGTAAAGTATATTGTCTGTGTCAAAAAAACCCCAATGACTTAGTATGTGAGTGTCTTATTGACAACTCTTTGAAAATAAAAAAAATTGTGATCATACTATGGCAATATTACTCTATGTATCATATTCTATGTGAACAAAAATAATAGCATAATACAAGTGCAATTTATATTATAATTTTATTTATATATTTGTTCTCTGTTGATTATGTCATCTGGATTTGTGAGTTATATGCTACATCACCAAACTTAAAGTGTGCTGTGGTTTTTATCCCTACTCAGTAGTATATGTAGTATTCAAAAATTTTATTGAAAATGTCAAAATCTGATTAAACTAATTATTTACATAAATTTGTTTTTAAGAATATATTGACAATTCATATAAAATCTCATACCATATTTTACCAGGAAATAAACTTGAACACATCTCCGATATAATACTTCTTTTGTAAGGGGGGATGGCTTTTTTTCTCTTTTTTTATTTTAATTTTATTTATTTATTTATTTATTTACTTACTTTTTGGTTTTTTTGAGACAGGATTTCTCTATGGCTTTGGAGGCTGTCTTGGAACTAGCTGTTGTAGACCACGCTGGTCTCGAACTCACAGAGATCTGCCTGCCACTGTTCCCACGTGCTGGGATTACAGGCGTGTGCTACCACCGCCCGGCTTATTTTTTTGTAATTAAATTTTTAGTTCAAATTAGAAACAAGCTTGCTTCACATGTCAAACCCTTATCCCTCCCTTCTCCCTAATCCTTCCCATAACCCCCCACCTGTCCCCCACCCCAATGGTCCTCCACTCCCCCGTCAGGGTAGTGCCCTCAAAGGGGATCCCCAAGGTCCACCACATTATCCTGGGCAGGGCGTAGGCCCTCCCCTATGTGTCCAGGCCAAGAGTGCATCCCTTCACATGGGATGGGCTCTCAAATTCCATTCTTATACCAGGGAAAAATACTAATCCACTACCAGGGGCCCCTAGAGTGCAGAGGCCTCCTCATTGACATCCATGTTCAGGGGTCTGATTCAGTCCTGTGCTGGCCTCACAGACAGCAGTCTGGGGTCCATGTGCTCCCCCTTGTTCAGGCCAACTGTTTCTGTGGGTATCACCAGCCTGGTACCAACCCCTTTGATCTTCATTCCTCCCTCTTTGCAACTAGGTTCCAGAGTTCAGTTCTGTGGACGTTTACCTCTGCTTCCGTCAGCCACTAGATGAGGGCTCTAGGATGGCATAAAAAGTAGTCATCCGTCTCATTATAGGGGAAGGGAATTTAGGTTATCCTCTCCAACATTGCCTAGATTGTCAGTTCGTGTCATCCATGTAGATCTCTGGAAATCTCCCTAGTACGAGATCACTCCTCGGACCTATAATGGCTCCCTCTGATATGGTATCTCTCATCCTGCTCTCCTCTATTCCGCCCCCCCCAACTCAATATTTCTGGTCCTCCATTTCCTCCTCTCCTCTCATCTTCTCCTCCTCTCATTCTGGCAGCTCCCTAGGTTATTTTATGAATACAAAGGTCTAGGTGTCTGCTTTATCAAATTACCTTACGGAAATGATTTTAGAAGGGGGGAGGAGGATGTTTTCATGCCTCCTTTGCTTATTTCTTGAGATAGAAGCAGAGTAAAGGCACTTTCTATAGGCACTTAACTCTTGATCTTGTGTCTTTGGTAGTTAAGAAATAGGGGTACAGGGGTCACTCAGGCCATGGAGCCACAGCTGGTTTGCTAACAGTAATCAGTGAATATGGAGGCTAACATGTTCTAGCAGGCTACTTACACAGTTTGGCAACTATGAATCTTAATACTTTATGAAGCTAATTTAGACCATGGACATACACTTCCCAACTGCTGCTTTCTTTTAGAAGCCACCTTCATTATACAGAATGAGCACTCATGACATAATAGGCATCATCAATGTTTAAATAGGGATTTTTGTTTCAGTCTTCTATCTGTCGGTATGTATGTATACCAAGTGTTTTCCTGGTGTCTGTGGAGGCAAGAACAGGGAGTTCTATTTCTCACAGCTGCACTTGCAATTAGTTGTGAGCTGTCATGTGCATTATGTGACCAAACCTGGACCTTGTGCAAGAGAATAAAGTGCTCTTAGCCACCGATACAGTACTTCAGCCCCCAACTAGATACACATCAAATAATTTTGATTAGTTTTAAAGTCAACAGCATGTAGACAAAAATAACTTTTATAGATCCTTAAATTCATAGAAACCTTTGGATTAAAATATTCAAATGGCCTATGTTAAAACTTGATTTTCCCCAAACTATGAACTCAATAATCCATATTTTAAAGATTAATAAAGGAAGACAAATTAGGATATGAATTCTTATGTACTAATAAATTAATTCATTGTGTCTACCAAATTCAAACTTGTTATCCATTTATTATCCAGTTTCTCTTGTGTTTAAATGTATAAGTTAGCACAAAGTTGTTGAAACTAATTTTAATGAATTTAGCTTGAATTTGATATTTTTAATTTTTATATCAATATCTTAAAGCCATACTTTTAAAAACTTTAATTACCATAAGGTATTAAGTCCAGGTTAAGTTATATATTCAACTGTGTTCACATCGTATTGATTTCAATACATTAAATATGTAAATGTAAATATGTAATGAGTATTTATGTTTATATGTTTAAAATTATATTTTTTCACATATATTGATGCAATTGCTGGTGAATGTGGCTTCATAACCTGTAATTCATTAAATAATAAAGAGAAGTTTCATAAGATATTCCTGAATGTTTTAGTTCTTAAAGTTATGCAACATTAGTATAATCTGCAATGGAAAGTGATTACTGTACATGTGCATTCATATCCTAGGCATCATGACAAAGCAGGACCATGGAGATTTTATGGAAAAATAATTGTTACATGCATCTAGTAGTTTAAAAATAGTACAAACCTTTCAGACTTAATGCAGTTTACATTTAGAGTTTATTGATGAAAGTACAATTATCAGTTGAGTCACACTAATATTTACCATCTTTTATATGCGAGCTTTATTTTAAGATAAAACACATCCTGAAAACTAAGTTTATGGATGAGCTAATTTATGATTTTTGAGAATGTGAAAAGGTATTTAAATGTAAAATGTTATTGGGCACAACATTCTTTTGTATGTACTGGTATATTTATTCAGACCCTATGATTGACAGCTAGATATTGTTTGTTGGCAGTTTCTTTGCAATTATCTATCATTTGATGTTGAAAAACATTTTTGTATAGGTATTCTAGTATCAAAAGATATATCTACTTCAAATCAAGACACACATTCTAATATGATTTCCATAAAATGATTCATTTAAGATTCCTAGATATGTCTAAAGTGATAACAAATTATTTCTCCTTCAAATCCCCATTCAAAGAGCATTTCACTGTTGCTATTATTTATGATCTTTTAAAGATTATTTGTATTTATAGATTTTTTAATTTCCTTTGAAATTTTTTTCCCTTCAAGTATATTATTTACAATTCATTAATATTGTCTGGATTTTTAAATCAAAAACCAGCGATTAGTATACTATTGTTGAGATTCTCTTCCTCCCTTCTAATGCTCCATGTTTGCCATGATTAATAAGCTTTTCAACCACAAATACAAAGAACAGTAACAAAGCAATATTCATGGTTTATGTTTCATAATAATCACTATTATTACACCAACATATGCAAACACAAATATGTAACTTACAATAAACATTGTTCTTAAAAACATATGACATATGTTTAGGTTTGACCACTTGGAATTGAATAATGTACAAGGAAGCTTATCCTTGAAGTAAACAGTTTCTCTCTCACCATCCATTAATTGCCATTGTTCTTCATTGAAGGGGGAAGCCATGTGAAATTTTATGGTTAAAGTTACCATATCAATTAGTAAAGTCATTTGAGTTCATGTTTAGGCAACCATATTGTTGAGAATTTATTGATGGACTTCCTCTGTCATGTCCAAAAGACACTATCAAGCAGCAGCAATCTTGATCCTCTGGCTCTTACAGTATTTCTGCTACCCTCTGGTCCTCAGGTGTAGGGGTTGTATCAAAGATGTAAGACCTGGAGATTAGCACCTAACAATTACTGATTCTCTGCATTTTGACCACATTTAGATGTCTGTAGCATCCTCTATCTTCTACAATGAAACATTATTTGATGAAGGGATCGAGTTGCACTTATCTGTGAGTGTCAGGATAATTATTTAAAACATACTTAGAAATTACATTTAAAACTGGCAGAAGTATGTTCCTTGCTAGATCTTGGGTGGGCAGTTAGGTTTAGGGTCCCAGGTATGCACCCTCATTCTATTCCTCCCTTCTTCCTTCCTTAATGTTATTTTATTCTCCCAGAAGACATATAATACTAATAACCATGTACCAGATCATAATTTAGTACAGGTTTCTGTCTTAATATTAATGTATGAGATATCACAACTTCTCTATTCTCCACAATAATTTTATTTTTATTTCTTGAGGAGTGTTGGCTAGATTGTTAAACAGTAGGCACACAGAACACACACTATATGTTTTATAATGAGATCTATTTCTAAATTTTATTTTTTCAACATACTTCTAAGTTCCACTTGAAACATTATTTTAGTCGTGTACATAAGTATTATAAAGATGTGATATCTTTTTATCTTTTTTTTCTTGCTTTTGTTTTTTCAAGACAGCATTTCTCTGTGTGGGATTTTAGACCAAGCTGGCTTCAAACTCAGAGATCAGCCTTCCTCTGCTCCCAAGTGCTGGTATTAAAGGCATGTGCCACCACTGCCTGACTGATTTATGTAACTTTCATTCATTATGTTTAATGTAATATGACTTTTATAATACAAATAATAATAATAATAATAATAATAATAATAATGTGTTGGCAAAAAGGTCAATGAATTTCATCAAATTCTACTGGGTTCATATAAACTGTCTTGGAATTATTTCAAATATCTATATACAGTAAAAAATGACAATATATTTTAAAGTGAACTGATATTATTAAAATCAGAAATAATGCTAGATCTTAAGTAACAATCTAATAGGTGAAAAACTGTGGCATATTTTTTAGGTGGAATTAGATCAACATAAAAAATTATCAATATTGTTATATGCCACAATATGGATGGATCTTAATATTTTGGTGAGTAACATAATGCACAGTTCATTTTCTTCTTCTTTGAATTTCATTCTATTTCTCTTCCTCTCTCTCTTTCTCTTCTTCTCCCTCACTGCCACCCTCCCCTCTCTCTCTCTCTCTCTCTCTCTCTCTCTCTCTCTCTCTCTCTCTCTTTCTCTCTCTCTCTCATGTGTGTACAGTTCTAGACAATATTCAGGGTAGGGGTGTGGTCGCCCTCTCTAGTAGCCCCATGTTGCTATGCCATATGTGGGATTCTGTCTTTGTGGGGCTTCTGTTTGCACCAGTCAGCTTGCCTGGTTAGTACCTGGGAGGGTAAGTGTAGACTGAGAAAGGGCAGATATGGATGTTAAGAGAAAGAGGGAAGAGGCTAGAGTAAGGAGGGTAATCCAGTGAACACTGAACAACCCAAGTTTATTCCTCAACATTCTTATATAACCCAACCAAAAGGGGGTCATGGCAGAAGACTTCTATTATCCTGTATAAGGAACAAACAGACTTTCTTCCCTTAATCCTTTAAGCATTTGGCAGCCACACCAGTTATCAGGCCTTGAGGGTCAAGAGTAAATACACCTGAGCCCAAGTCTGTTGTTATTTAAATAAGACATCTGCTACCAAGGGCAAAACACCTGCAGTAGCCAAGCTTTAGACCTTTAGGTTTTTTATTTATTAAGGACAGTTTTGAACTCTCTGACATTGAGGCTAGATGAAGCAGAACCATCTATATGGGCCCGAACATATGTGTGGTATTGTATATGCATATTTGTCATATAGAGGTCCAATGCAGATGTTTGGACTCTTAATGAGTTTTACCTTAGTCTATCCTTTGAGACAGATGTCCTTAATAAAAGCCTAGAGCTCTGCTGTTTGGCTCTTCTTGGCTCTCCCTCCTATAGAGAACCCTATCTTTGCTTTGCATGGCTAGAACTATAGGCTACTTAAGATTCCTTATGACATTTACATGGATTCTATGCATAAAAGCTCTGGTAAATTTTATGTACAAGGGGTTTCAAACACTGGATCTTTTCCATTGCCTAAGGTATTTTATTAAATGAGTCATTAGTGACATTTTTCATACTCTAACATGTTACAACTTTTTTAGTGGTACATTAAATACTTTTTATTATATTTTTCTTAGTTTTCTAATTATAACTTCCATTTTATTGCACATAGACTTGTGTTTTACCAACATAAACTAAGTATTTCAGTTTTTTCACTATATAGACACAATTTTGTATACTAGGAGCATAGTTCTCATTCCAGGTTATACTAAAAGTTTTGTAATAACAGAGAGAAAATGAGTAGGCACTGAAAATAAATGCTATCATATGTAAAGCATCTTACAAAAATATTAATTAATATTTGTTCAGTGATGTGAAAGCATGGGATGATTTTGCAGATGAAGGGTATTCTATGCTTACTTGAAATTCTTGTACTCCTCTGGATCTACCAATTGCCTCAATTGCAATGCCCTAAAGTAAGTATGCCAAATACTAAATTTCAACTATTGGATACCCAAGATCTCAGTTGGTGTAAATCACCTAGCCATTGAAAAATGAATGTAACAATGATGGATTACTCAAACAAGAATTGGAAAAATTCCAACCAGGAAATAAGTGTCTGGGAGAATCTGCAAGATCATGAAGGCCATGAAGAGCTAGATATAGCCCCTAAATTTAAAAGAAGTAGGCATTGTCAGGGTGTGATTTCTTTACAAAACATTAAAGAAGAGTCACCCAGTGTATAAAAGAGTGACTGTACCTCTCCTCTTTCCATTAGATATCATTATATTCCTGAGTGTGGCAGAGAACTAAGTCATCTTAATTCTTCCTCTTTCCATCAGATGAAATTAGATGTCTGCTATTGTATCCTTTTCTAAGCTACTTTTTTGTGGCTTGGTGTGACTCAACATTGGGTTACAGAAAAATATCCAAAAGTCAATGATAAATCAGAGCAGTCAACAATGCCCGTGTGTTTATGCGATTGTAGTGAAACTAAAGCTATCTTTAAATCAAATTTTACTAAGACACATTTGTCTATAACAATTTAGTGTCTCCCCACATAAGAGGATGTTTGATGGAAAATATATAAGGAATAAAAGGTTACATTATAAATGTTTACTCTTGCTAAAATATGTTCATTTCAATGTATAGCTTCAGTGTTCCTCCAGGAATGAGAGGAGGCTAGTGAAAACCAAGAACAATAAAATCACTTAAAATACAAACTTCGTTAACTATGATGAAAACTATTTATGGTTTGTGGATCAATAAATATTCTTCTATTTCACAGTCTATTGGAGCCTGGGTTTCTCAGTTCTCAGCATGCTTATATTCCTTGGGCACTGACTTTATCAACAAATTACCTATCAGAATATAACAAAGACTCATATCACTGTGATTTCAAAGTCACATACAAATGTATCCATGTGCCTGCTGCTTTGGTTTATTTTGAATTTCCATTATACATGCTTCTTCGGTTAAAGTACAAAAATAATGTACATTTTAATTTGATCAACTTTATCAAAATTAACTTTCTGAGAATTCATTAACTGCAATGAAAATACTCTATATAAAATTCACACTTGTCTTGAGGAATTGAATGTATGAAAAATAGATATTAAACATTTTGGGTGATCATAAGATCAGAATATAGATGGAATTTATTCTTTAGAAAGTTACCTTTATATTTATATCTTGCAATATTCAGATGAAAATATTCTGAGAAGTGAAGCTAAAATGATTCTACAATTGACAAGATTTTGAAACATGGCAAAAATGAGACGCAAAGATTGTCCTAGAATGAATCATTAATGCCACTAGACCTTCATTCATGACAATGTCAAAGTGCAATGTCAATGGATTGGAAAAGATATCACAAGGAATATTCAGGTTGAGTGTCAATGACACTTGCTTTCAGATGCAATTTAATAGCAGCCTACATGAACTGTGCAGGTAATAAAAGCTCAACTATAAAGCATATTTTAATAGTTTGATAACTTTTCCTAAAGTTCATTTATCTTCCATAAAACTTTGTCTCATTCTTTCAGTGTTCCTTGACTCATTAACTTAGAGTATTACCACTACATATGTTGAATATTTCATTTCACTTTGAATGCCTACCAGAGAATAGTCCTTCATTTGATAAGTAAATTAATATTGATGTATATTGCATATACATAAATAAATGCATAGTTATATGCATATAAGCATAATATAAATAGATGATATATAGATAGATGTGTAGACAAATACATATATACATGCATGCATGCATATATAGATATATACATAGATAGAGAAGCAGATGGGTAGATGAATTTGCTTATGATATTCATATAAGTATAGATTAAACCAGTGTTGCTTATAAGCTATTTTATATAGTAATATCTGAATTACTTCTTCTTTCTTGGGTTATTTCAATCTGAATAGGGTAATACAAAGTAATCTGTAAACTATTATATTATTAAAAGTACAGATAAGAAATCAGGAGTGAATTTAAAAAGTCTTCATAGAATTAGGGCATACAAAATCTAGAAGATGCTAAATTGAATCACAAGTGGCTTACTTAAGTCTCCTCCATGTGAAATCTTAGATTACAATGAAGCCTCATGAAGAACATTATTGCAATTTATGTGACACTATGTTAATGATGGCAGGAATAATAGAATCACTAATTATTTTAAGCTAATAATGATAAAAATATTATTTGGGGAATTGCGTTTTAAGAAAGCAACATAACCCATGTGCTATTGATTTGAAGATTAAAGACATTATCTTCAAATAAGTATTTTAGAATATTCAATTAAGTAATCTAACCCTTGTGTAAATCCATAGAGAAAAAATCATTTTTCATTTCAGTGATAATGGCCATGGGAACATACCTATAAAATCCGAAATGTTAATTATTACAAAGCTTGGGATGATTTTTGTGGTCTGCTAAGAATCTACAGAAAATATGAGTACATGGGAGGTTGTCATAGTAATGACTAGTACAACATGTGGTTGAGGAATCTCTGAGTGAATTTTCCTGAAAACAGAAGAGAACCTTTAAAAATGGGCTATATTTATTTAATTGAAACAAACTGTGCTGTGGGAGCAGAGATCTCACATTGCGATAAAACAGTTCATGGTAATTCAAGTGTAAAACACTATGTATGCAACATAAAGCGACAATGGCACTTTACTAATTAATTAATAAAGTGCATAATAATTGATAATTACTTCTCAGAATGGAGAAAGCTTTTAACAGAAAAATGAAGTTGTGCATGTATGTAGGACAGCTTTTTTCATTTACCTCACTTTCTAGACAAGCTTTATTATTAAATCATGATTAACTATGATTTAATTTCACACATGACAAAACTAAGATCAAATTACTTACATGTGAAAAGCCCTCTCAATACTATATACAGAACACATTTATTTTAGTACATATGATACTGTTTTGATCAGTTGTGTGACAGATTTATGCTAGGTGACTTAGATGCTACAATACCCTCTTCTTATATATGCATCTGTGCTATAAACTTTCCTCTTTGAACTCTGAGCAAAGCAAACCACTGACCAGATGTTTAACAATTTTGAGATTGGATGCATTTTTTTCTTTGGTACTTTTAGCAAGCTGATAAACATATGGCTCATTTCACAATGGTCACCAAGTTAATAAAGAAATTATACAATTTAGATCTATCATCTCTCTATTATCTATCTTTATATTGTTCTATCATTCTATCTATGATCTATCAATCATCTGTCTATGTGTCTATGAATGTGTGTATGTATGTATCTAATCTATCTATCTATTATCGTCTATCTAGCATGTTGTGGAATATTAATGTAAGATGTGTTACAATTATGTATTCTGTGGAATATATGATTAATTATACAAAGCTGTGTTGCATTGTTTTATGTTGCATTTGTTTAACTCCACGAAGCTGTGTTACTTTGGCTGACTAAAACATTTGATTGGTCTATTAAAGAGCTGAATGGCCAATAGCAAGGCAGGGGAAGGATAGGCAAGGCTGTCAGGCAGAGACTATAAATAGGAGGACAAATCAGGAAAGAAGAGATGTAAGAGTGAAAAAGAGGAGGAGTGGAAGACTCCAGGGATCAGCCACCCAGCTATAGAGTAAGCCACTGAGAAAGAAGTAAAGAAAGGTATTCAGAAGTAGAATAAAGATAAAATCCAACAAGCAAAAGATAGATGGGATAATTTAAGTTTAGAAAAGCTGTCAAGAAATAAACCAAGCTAAGGCCATGCATTTATAACAAAAGAGCCAAAATAGAAAAAAAAACAACTACATTATCATCTATCTATCTATCTCAATTGAATATCATTATTTTCCTGACTGGCTTGGAACTTGCTACATGGACAGGCTGGTCTTTAACTAATAGAGATCCACTTGCTTCTGTCTCAAGAGTGCTAGAATTAAAGGGATGTGCTATGATGTCCAGGAGTTGTTATGATTTAACGAGAAAAATTGCAAGATCTGTTATTTTTATGCACTTATAATTAGACATTCTAAAGGAAAATAGCACATATTTAATTATATTTTAACTAAACGTCACTCCACTGGAAAAAAAAAAAAAACTAACTTTTCCATATCAAGCATCCAACAAATGCCAATGAATCCTTTGAAGGCATCTGAATTTGTATCAGCTCCCCACTTCTGTGCTGAGATATTTTTTTGAGAGGGAGTTTAGTTTATACAAGTATTGTGCATGCTTCATAGTGTCTGTAAATTTCAATGTCCATCTTTCCTCTCTGGAAAACATTGCCTACTTGTAGCCATCTACAGATATGGCTCTTCAAGACTTTCTTTCTTCATCCTCTACTTAGATCTCTGTAATATCAGGAAAGGAGTGTGATATTAGTGTCCCAGAAGTTGTCAGTCCATAAAAGCATTGCATGACTGAGTCTAAGAGGGCATAGACCAGAATCAGTAATCTAGCATCTCTGGGGAATTTTATCCTCACTTCTTAAGAAGACGGAAACAACGTTGTTCATCAAAACCCTTAAAACTGACAGTTCTTTATTTTGTGCTTAAAATGTACTAATTGACTGAGGTTTTCATTTCCAAAATTCATTTTCTTTAAACCCTTTATAGAAAATAATTTTGAATGTAGTGCAAATGTTGGGTAGATCAATTTCTTGAAATTATCAACATGCCCCAAAGATGCAGCACTGTTCTTTAATCAGAGAACTTCCAAAACTTTTAAAGAAATCGTGCATACTGCAAAATCTGTGGGATGTGATATGGGTGGGTGGCCACCCCCACCCTCGTGACATAAATTACATTAGCAAGGGTGTCATGGGATTCCAATATAGTTAAAATTCAGTGTGAGAAGCTATCTCAATAAAAGATCATCTAACAAAAAATAAAGACCAATGGATAAATAAAAAAACAAAAACAAAAACAAAAACAAAACCTAAAGAAAAAATTCTTAGATTTTATCCAGTGGTATAAAAGCAGTCAATTATTACATGAACATTCATTATCTAATAGTTCATAGAACTGAGTTTTGTTCATGTCACCACTCAAAGTCTCCCCAAATATATCCCCCGCAAATGCCTACCAATCCAAATGTGTGACCATGTTTTATATTTAAATCCTTAAAGAGCAGTTTTGCAACACAAAATATTCTTGAATACATGGTCTTCCACTGGAAGTAAATGTTCCAGGGAATACAAACTTACAGAAAAGTTATTCTTACCTTCTCAGTAGCTAACAATGGCTGGTTTTGTATCCAACTCCCCTTTCCATAATGGGATTTTATCTGGCATCTATTGCACAGTTCAAATGGATGTTTTAAACCACTGTAAATTCATATGTACACCTTCCCTATTGTGTTTGGAAGCGACTATTTCCTTAAAGTCAATCACCACTGCTGGATTTCCCATCCTTAATATCTAAATACTATGCCCTTATAATAAAGTACCCATGACCATTATATTAAATCTACAAGTGCCATGGTTACTGCAATAATTTGATAACTCTTCTCCAAACACCCATGTGTTAAAAACTCCTAATTTACGTGGCTTTATTGGGAGCTGGTGGAAGCTATAAAATTTAATTTTTTAAATTGTAAAATTAATGTGCTCAACAGAGAAATTAATAGTGTGTCCCTGTACTCTTCATTTCACTCATCTGCTACAAACTGACTACTGGTTCTTCGGCCCATTGTAAGAGTCATTTATTCAACCATTCTCCGTCAATGCTTTTTGGTATCCAAATCTGACTTCTGAGAACTTCATTAACCAAGTATTGAATTTGAACCTCCATTACTTTGAGTTACAAACAGTTTATAAAATTTAAAAAATCTGAATAATTCTAGAACATTGACTAAGACCTAATATGGATATATGCTACAGAACAATAGTTCACACTACTTGTCTCTTCCTTCTGGTAAAACTCATATACATGTAACTGCATTTGAACTAAGGTGTCAGGCAGTCTTTCAAAGAGTCAGAAGCCATCCATACTTAAATTCTATTAGATAGATTACCTTCAAGAAGATTCCTATTTACTTTTGAATAATCTCCCAGACAACAATATGTGAGCTCTTTCATTAAGGACATATGATAGCTATGTCCTCTCAGAAAACAATGCACTATTGTTTTCAACAATCAAACCAGCATTATTCATGGAAATATTCATCTTTTATTCAAATATAGCAAGTGCTGCTTACTTGCCAAGTGCTACACCTTTTCTAGGAAGATAGTATGGTCTTACCAAAGTAAGTCAGGCTGACATAGGACAACAGGCAGGAAGGATGATAAAAGAAGCTATTGTATGTTTTACTTAACATAATCAGGAGAAAAGGTACTTATGTGAAGAAATTCACTTAGAGAACACATAGATTGAATCCTCCTTAATGTTTAACATTTATTTACTTGTGTATGACCCTACACATGAACATTCATGCATTTTTATGTACATGTGCATTATTTATACACCTATCGGAATCTGATGACATTTGCTTGAGTAATTTCTGTCCTTCCACTATGTGTGGAATTCAGATCCAGAGCAGATTGTCAACTCCATGCCAATCACTTTTACCCTCAGTGGTCCTTAATCCTCATTTTACTGAGTACATGGACTACAAAATTCATGTGTGCCAGGTCTACATGAAAAAAGTGAAGAAGTAGTTATACAGTTTTACTTACATGTGACAATGTTTACAAGAATATTGTGTGATGAACCAGAGTGAAAACGTCAGTAGAGATAGTCATGAGGTTGAACCAAAATGAAATATGTTCATTTAAAAAATATTCTGAACCTTGCTTAATTTTTATTATACTTTTATCATTATGAATGAATATGTATATGGGCATATATGTGAAAGAGGACAACTTGTGGAAGGTGGTTTTCTACTTCCTACAAATGGTTTCAACCAGTTCTTCAGCATCAATGGCAAGCTTCTTCAGCCATTGAACCATCTAGTCTACCCCACTATGCAGTTTTTTAAGAGTTGTTGAACAAATGATTAATGCAAGAATTCGAGATAAATAAAAAAATTCTAAAGATATATAATGCAACCTTCCTAAAATTAACATGAATAGATGAACTAAAGATATCAAAATATCAGTGTGAACACTAATGCTTCATAGAGTATTTGATTAACTGATACAGTGTATAAATTCATGTAAATAATTCAGAAATTTAGCTAGTGCATTAAAAAAAATTCATGACTTGACATAGAAGCAGCAATAGTCTAGTTGGGAATTAAGGTCACTGAATGTAACTTGTGAAGGTAACAGTACAGCTCTAAGGGACATAGAACATGGGTTGAAATATTTGTTAAGCTATTTCTCTACTGTATCTTGAGAATATATGATATATATATATATATGTGTGTGTGTGTGTGTGTGTGTGTGTTTGTGTGTGTGTGTGTGTGTGTGTGTGTGTGTGTGTGTGTATGTATGTATGTATCTTAAAACATATCTCCAAAGGGAAAATGAGGAATTCACACCTCAGAAACATTAATCCAGTGGAAACTATAAAATCTCCTCAAATATCATTTTCAATAGCATCTTAAAAAGATATTTAAAATAGTTTAATAATATCAATGATGTCTTGGATTAATAAATGAATAAAAAGAAGGTGACTATTTGAAAAAAATTTATTTACCTGTTTATAAAAATTTAAATGCAAATTTTCTTTAAAACATTTAAAACCTAAAGCATCATATTATGAGATATAATCATATTTCTTTTCCTACAAGGTTTTCAATTTTTGCACATAAAATTTTCTGGCTCATGTAGATAGGATCATTTGTCTGTGAGAAACAAATAAAACATGTTGAAACTGCTCTTAGGTAAAGACCTGAACCTTTGAAAGTTTCAATAATATTAAAAAGTTTAAATAAAGTTTCAAGTTGAGATTTTTTTTAAAAAATCTTAACTTTTTAATGACTATGAGGCCAAATGTCTCAAGGATTTGATTCTGAAAGTAAATGTAACCAACATTATTATTGAATTTTTAAGGATCAAAAAGTCAAAGATAGAAGAATTCATCTCTTTTCTCCTTTTTATAAGTTTCTCTCTAGTAGACTTTATACCATCCATTTTCAAACATCCCACCCAGCATTTCTAAAATTTCCCAAGGGAAATAATATGGACTTAAATTAAAGGTATACAACAATTCTCATATCTAGCAACTGTTTGGAGATCACAGCAGTGAGGGAGATATGAGCCTATAAACTGCCTTGGGACATAGCAAGCAGAAAAATAAACTCTGGGCTTCCATTTTTAACCATTCACATTCTGTGGCAAATCATAGGATATGGTGAAAGTTACAATCCTGTATCAGGAAACTTTCTAATTTTCCCTTCTTTAACTCTGTTGTGGACTGGGTCCATGTAAAACACAGTAAAATTTGATGGCATCCCAGCTGAAAGAAACTGACCTTCACAGATTTTCTGTTAGAAACCACTGACATTCTTTCTTGGTGAGAAACTACAACCTGCATGTTCACACACATTTGAGGCCTCAAATAACTATTGTGTCCCAGGCAGTATTCAAATAAGACAAAAAGAACCTTATTTCAAAGTGGATATATATGCCTACCTTTTTAAAATTGTTCATGAGACACTATCAACATGATGTGTAAGTGTTCAGACCCAAACTTTACAGATTTGAAATAATATGCCCAGTGTAACTGAAGAGGAAGGATCAATTTTATTTTTTCTTCTCAAATTTTATTTTATTACTTCTCAAATAACTCTTAAAAGAAATCTCTGGGCTTTACAAATACCAATACAAACTTATTCAGTGAAGCTGCAATGTGAAACAAGGTTCTTCACCTTCTAATCTCTCTATGGTGGCATTATTTTATTGCTTACATTGGTAATTTTTTATTTCCAATTTATCTTTACCATTTTCTTACTTTTGTACTAAGACTGAGTAGAAAATCATTGGAGAGTTAATACATATGCAAGGCTTTAAACAGTATAGTGTGATTGTAACTAAAGTCACTAAGACTGTTTAAAAGATAAAGAAATCCTTTTGATTTTAGCCTACTTGAGTGAATTGCTACAATAAGCTTTTGGCTAAAACTCTTGTTTGTAATGGCAGATAAAAATGGACTAGATGCTGCCACTTTTCCTAAGTCCCAACCATAATATTGTGAGGATCACAATAACAATGTATATAGATTGTATGTAAAATCAGAATTTTCTACAAATCCATCCCTACTAAAAAAAAAAATCATATGATCTATTTCATTGAGAACCCATTGAATATAAGAATAGCAAGTCTTGAAGGTGAATGAAATCTTTGATCTACTTTTCCGTCAATGGTGATGGAAGATAAAACTTGGCTTTGTAATGAGGACAATATTTTCCTTTCTATGTGTTATATTCTTCATTCCCTTGCTAATAATAAAATTATTTTTGGTTTTCTATTTGAGTTATTCTGAATGTCACTATTTCAGAAGTCAGGAAGTTCAAAGATGTCTTAGAAGTATATTGAGTTCCGCTGGTGTTAAAATATGACCCAAATTAATAAGACATACATACAAATAACACAACGGTGAATTTTTGTTTTGTTTTCCTGAAGAGTGCAAAGTCTTGAGGTAATCTTGGAAAGAAGGGAGAGGATTACAAGTAAGGGGTGCTGTTAAATGATATTGAATTTGACAGGGATGTAATAGAGGCAGGAAAAGTATAGAGGCTGGAATCTGCAACTTACTGAAGAAGACATAATGCTTGAGTTTCTTGAAATAGGGGGCTAAAAATGAAAGTAATGGGAGAAAGTTCATATAATATAGGTTCTGTGATAGGATTCTGGGAAATGAGACAGAGAGCTTGACTTTGATACACAGACAAAGAAATAAATACAAAGAGCCAAATACTTTGTTGGGGTCAAAAGCTTACTCTGGGAACACTAGATATAAATATATTCTATTATTTTTGGATGGGATTTTGAGACAGGGTTTCTCTGTGTAACAGTCCTAACTGTCCTAGAACTAGCTATGTAGAGCAGGTTGACATTGAACACATAGAAATATCCCTTTGTCTGCCTCTGACTGCTGGGATTAAAGATGTGCACAACCACTGCCTAGCTATAAATATATTCTTAAGGATAAACTCATATATTATATACTTTTCTTATTTTAAATATGCAGAACTATGAGAACAGCTTAGGGAATATAGTATAACATACACTTAATTCTCTGTGAACTTCTTAAACAAGATAAGACTCAATCACAGGACCACATGTCTCATTATATGAAATATTTTAAAGAAAATTTTAAGATGGTATGATTAATGTAGTTCAGAGAACTAAGATATTGTAAGGAAAATAATTGACTAACAATGGTATAAAGCTACAAATCTCTAAGCATTGCTCTGCAAGTAGCCTTCATTGAAAATCTAGAATGTTTTCACCCAAAATGGAGAAGGTTTTGTTTCACACTCAGCAAAGAACGTGTTTCAGTAAGCATTTTAAAAAATTCCTGACAAATGAAAAAGCATTGAAGAATAGGCTTACACAAACTTATTATCTATATCATTTCCCAGGAAGCATATTTTATTTTTCTTGATTTTGCCATCTACTATTCTGACATATATTACTAGAATGGATTCTTAAAGTTAAAATTTTCAAATAATTTATTCATATGGTATGACAGTATAAATATTAATATTAAAATCTGCAATTGAGTAGATTATACTATGATAATTTTTTAATAAATTCATTCAAATCAATCAAATATAATATGATATATCTTGACTAATTTTTGTACCTATCCTTGTTAAGAAACTAATACCATCCACATATGGTGAATAAGTTATTTATACCTGTGTGTTCTACTGAATTCAGTCTTATGATTGTTCCATACTTTTATAACCATCACTATTCTACTTCAAGAGCAGAAAGCAGATGATTCAGCATTGTGATTTTAAATGTACTTATAACAGAAACTCTAAAATATTATGTCACATCATTGTATTAAAATCAGGCTCCAGATTCTAGGAACGTCATTCTAAAATTTTTAAATCTAATGAAATTGAATGAAGTAAAAAAACTTCCAAAAATATTTAAAAGCAATATTTTGTCTGTCAGATCTCCAGAGACTTTGTACAGCAACATAATCATACTTCATGTTAACGTATTTCCTAGTTCACTCTATGGAAAATAATGGTGACTTTTAGATACCAGAGGCTATTAAAGAGTCCAATGCTTAGAACACTTTACTTCTTTTGGAGTTGCTGGACAGTGTGGCTCACAAACCCATAAACATTATACCATATTGTCATTGCTCTTAGTCAAGAACTTAAAGGTAAGCGTATATTACTGAATATTTCTTATAATTGAGCTATAGCACATGATGAGATTAAAGTTATGCAACTTTAACATTCAAGTTGTTATAGGCCTGGCATTACTGCTTCTAGCTTTCTGTCTTGGACTATCTGTATTAGCCCCTTGTTGGGGGGCCATATGCCCCAGACTAGTGTTTGCTGGGCTGTGATCAGGACCAGCTGAAAAGCCCCGTGTCCATTCTTGAGTGGGGGAGTGTGGATGAGGGAAAGCTAGCTATAGGCATTAAAGAAAATATAGAGACATAAGATCATATCTGAAGGGCAATGTCAGTTAATACACGCATTGATATTAAGTAACCCACCAAAGGTGGTGACAATGGCAGAAAACTTATATTGTCATGTATAAAGGACAAATAACAATTACTTGCCTTAATCCTAAAGACATTCAGTAGCTGCACATCCTAATCAGCCATCAGGTACTCCATAGCTACAAGTATCACCACATCTTCAGGATGAGCTTAAACTCAGCTGGGCCTACATCTAGTCTACTGTTATTTAGATAGGAGCCATTCACCACTAAGGCCAGGATATCCTAGAGCCATCAAGCTTAAAGACAAAAGGAGTGACTTGAGCTCTCTGAACTCATGACAGGATGGAATAGATTTTCAAATACAGGCCTTGACATCTTTCATAATGCTTGAAGATGGGAGAAAAAATTATCATTGGCCATACCCTGCTATGAACCCTGAAAGATACAAGAATGAGTGGCCTAGCATGGCATAACCACTCATTGGGAAAATCAATCACATTAGATTTAAGTTAGCTCCACAAGTTAATACTCACACCTGGTACCAATTTTGGGCTAAGAAGCTACGGCTAGATTGGTCATTTTCCCTAAGGGAGAACCTAATATTATTGCATTGTTAAATGGACATAGTATTAAACTGACTCGTAATGAATATTTTATTTTATATGCATAGGTAAATGTATTTTTGTCCAATTTTTTTATTTGAATTAGAAATGGGATTGTTTTACATGACAATCCCAGTTCCTTTCTCCTTCCTATCCTCCCCTAAAACCCTGCCCCAAGCTAAAACCCTATCTGTCACATATCCTGTCTCCTCCCCCTCAATGGTGAGGCCTTCCATAGGGTGTCATGAGAGTCTATTGTACCCTTTGGAATAGGGCCTAGGCCCACCCCTGTGTTTTTTGGCTCAGGGAGTATTCCTCTATATGGAATGGGCTCCCAAATTCCACACCTATGCTAGGGATAAGTATTGAACTCCTACAGGAGGTCCCGTAGATTTCCAAGGTTTCCTCAAAGAAACCCATGTTCCTGAGGTCTGGATCAGTCCCATGCTGGTATCCCAGCTATCATTCTCAGGACCAAGAGTTCCCTGATGTTCAGGTCAGCTGTTTCTGTGGGTTTCACCAGCCTGGTCTGGACCCCTTTGCTCTTCACTCGTCCTTCTCTGCATCTGGGTTACAGTTCAGTTTGGTGATTAGTTGTGGATGTCTGCTTTACTTGCACCAGCTGGTGGATGAAGGCAATAAGATGGCATTTAAGTTATTCATCAATCTCATTATCAGGGGAAGGCATTTGAGGTAGCCTCTCCTCTGTTGCTTAGATTGTTAGTTGGTGTCATCTTTGTAGATCTCCAGACATTTCCCTAGTGCTTGATTTCTCTGTAAACCAAAAATGCCTCCAAGTATTATGGTTTCTCCATTCTGTTATCATCTATTCTTCCCCTGACTCAACCTTTCTGCTCCCTCATATCCTCTACATCACTCCTCTTCTCCCCTTCTCATTCTCCTAGCTCCCTCCCCCTTCTTCCCCATGTTCCCAATTTGCTCAGGAGATCTCGAACCTTTCCCCTTCTCCAGGGGACCATGTTTGTCTCTCTTAGGGACCTCCTTGTTTATTAGCTTCTTTGGCACTGTGGATTGTAGGATGGTAATCCTTTACTCTATGTCTAAAATCCGCATATGAGTGAAAACATACCATGTTTGTCTTTTTGCCATTGGGTTACCTCACTCAGAACGGGTTCTTCTAGTTCCATTATTTTCCTGCAAATTTCAAGATTCCAATGTTTTTTTCCACTGAGTAATATTCCATTATTTAAACCTACCAAATTTTTTCTATCCATTCTTCAGTTGAAGGGCATCTAGGCTGCTTCCAGTTTCTGGCTATTACAAATAGTGCTGCTATGAACATCGTTGAACAGATGTCCTTCTTGTATGAATGATTCTTTTGGTTATATGCCTAATAGTGGAATTGCTGGATCTTGTGGTAGACTGATTACCATTTTCTTGAGGAGTCGCCATACTGATATCCAAAGTGGCTGTACAAGTTGGCACTTCCACCACCAGTGGAGAAATGTTCCCCTTTCTCCACATCCTCTCCAGCATGAACTGTCATTGGTGTTTTTGATTTTGGCCATTCTGACAGGAGTAAAATGGTAACCCAGAGTTGTTTTCATTTGCATTTCCCTGATGGCTAAGGATGTTGAACACTTTCTTATGTGTCTTTCAGCCATTTTAGATTCCTCTATTGAGAATTGTCTACTTAATTCTTTACCCCACTTTTTAATTGTATTGTTTGGTGTTTTGGAAACTAGCTTCTTGAGCTCTTTGTATATTTTGGAGATCAGCCGTCTGTCAGATGTGGGGTTGGTGAATATCTTTTCCTAGTCTGTGGGATGCTGTTTTGTCTTGCTGACTGTGTCCTTTGCCTTACAGAAGCTTCTCAGTTTCAGGAGGTCCCATTTATCAATTGTTGACCTCAGAGTCTGTGCTACTGGTGTAATGTTCAGGAACTCTCACTATTTGCAGACGATATGATAGTCTACATTGGTGACCCAAAAAACTCTACTAGAGAACTCCTACAGCATATAAACACCTTCAGCAAAGCTGCAGGATACAAGATTAATTCAAAAAAATCTGTAGTCCTACTATATATCGATGACACATAGGTGGAGAAAGAAATCAGAGAAACATCACCCTTTACAATTGCCACGAACCACATAAAATACCTTGGGGTAACAATAACCAAAACATGAAAGACTTGTACCATAAGAATTTTGAGTCTCTAAAGAAAGAAATTAAAGAAGATACCAGAAAATGGAAAGATCTCCCATGCTCTTGGATAGGTAGGATCAACATAGTAAAAATGGCAATCTTGCCAAAAGCAATCTACAGATCCAACGCAATCCCCATCAAAATCCCAGTACAATTCTTCACAGACCTTGGAAAAACAATTCTCAACTTTATATGGAGAAACAAAAGACTCAGGATAGCCAAAACAAAGGAACTTCTGGAGGGATCACCATCCTTGACTTCAAGCTCTATTACAGAACTATAGTCCTGAAAACAGCTTGGTATTGGCACAAAAATAGACAAGGAGACCAATGGAATAGTGTTGAAAACCCTGATATTAATCCACACACCTAGGAACACCTGATTTTTGATAAACAATCCATATTTATAAGATGGAACAAAGAGTACATCTTCAACAAATGGTGCTGGCATAACTGGTTGTGGACATGTAGAAGACTGCAGTTAGACCCAAGCCTATCACCTTGCACAAAACTTACGTCAAAATGGATCAAAGACCTCAACATAAATCCAGGTACACTGAACCTATTAGAAGGTCAATGCATTTCTCAATTCACATGTGAAAAGCTTTTATTTGCAGTAAATAGTGATCAATATAGAAACTCACAACTCGTAGAGTTACCAAGAATATATGTACCTACAAATGATGTACCTACAAATGCACATTGAGTGAAACATCACATAGCAAACCATGGCAAGCATAAATCAGATCACTACATATTTCACGTGCGCTCAAATATTTAAATAAATAAGGAATATATTATGCAAGTTGTGAATAAACCAAGTGGCCTACATAATTCTGTTCTCCACATCCATGGGTTTCTGTAATGGGGAGGTTAGTTTCTGTATTTGGGAAAGTTAGTTTTTAAAGCAAAATGTGTGTCTGTGTGTGTGTGTGTGTGTGTGTGTGTGTGTGCGCGCGCGCACTAGTGCTTGCATGTGTGTTTAAAACTCAAAATGAATGAAAATAAAAATCAGTAAAATTGTCAAGGTCATAAACTTTAAAGAATTAACAAGGCAGTGGTGTTACATGCATTTAATCCCGAACTCAGGAGGCAGAGGAAAGTGGAAGTTTATGAGTTTGAGTCCAGCCTGGTCTACAAAGTGAGTTCCTGGACTACAAAGTGAGTTCTGGGACAGACAGGACTCTTATACAGAGAAATTCTATCATATAATCCAATTATAAGACTTATGCTTCAAATACTTTGCATTATAAAATCATTAAAATAATAGAATGTCTGATATAGATGGAATAAATATATAGCTGACAATGCAATGACTTTCTTTACTTATGAAGAAATGAGAATATAAGACCTTCATACAAACAATTATAATTATGTATGTGAAAGGGGAAATTTAATAAAAGTCTAAAACCCAGACTCCAAAGCCCAAATGGAAAACTGTGAGTTGCCAAAAGACAGCCCAGCAGACAATGTTAAAAAAAGGTTCACTGGCTGGGCGGTGGTGGCACACGCCTTTAATCCCAGCACTCAGGAGGCAGAGGCAGAGGCAGAGGCAGAGGCAGAGGCAGAGGCAGAGGCAGAGGCAGAGGCAGAGGCAGAGGCAGAGGCAGAGGCAGGTGGATCTCTGTGAGTTCAAGACCAGCTTGGTCTACAAGAGCTAGTTCCAGGACGGCCTCCAAAGCCACAGGGAAACCATTTCTCGAAAAAACAAACAAACAAACAAACAAACAAACAAACAAAAAGAGGTCTACAGGACTCAAGCCCTTAGAACAGATATCACACCCTAGAGTGGTGTCAACATTTCTCTCCTCCAGAAAGGATCAGATAGTTATCAATTGTAGAAGTCCCCAGCCCAGGAGATAATTAGCAAACTCATTTCCTCTGCAGCATCCTGCTAAATTGCACCTTGCCTGAAGCACACAACCATTATCCTGTCCTGTGTAACCATGGAAGTTTTGGAATCTGGGGTCTTCCAGTGTTATAATTTTCCCTTAAAAAACACCCCTCAGGCCAAAGTGGGTACTCAGTACCCACCCCCCCCCCATGAATGGGGTCCTTGCTGCAACTCGTATCCTTGAGTCAATAAAGAAATCTTTGTCTTTGCATTCAGTGAGTCCTCTCCTTGTTGGTGGATTCTTTTGGGGTTACGCAATCTGGGCACAACATATTTAAAACATGGACAAAAATTAAATTCATGTATCCAAATACCCCCTCCCAATGAAAGTCTCTTATGGATATAAACGAATTAGTCAGGATGATGGATTTCTATTACCATTAAATATGCATGTTTATTTAAAAATAGTGTATAATATTTTGATCAGATATTTGTATTTATATTTAAGTATTTTAATGAAAATTCATAAAATGTTCAAATTAATAATGGGATATATAAGTATTAAACTCCTCTTCAAAAGTGAAATTAAAACTAAATTTATATAATGATATGCATATTGACTAAAAAGTTACTTTCTATAACAGTCTTAGATACAGATATTCTCTGCAGCATATTCAAAACTCATATTCAATATTGTCATTTAAAATAATTTCTTGACTGAAATCATGTAGCCAGTTTATATCATGAATCATAGAATATGTATCTACTATGAGTGATATTAAACTGTGCATTTTAACTTCAGGAGGACAAGGCATTCTCTGGGAATACACTACCTAGGTAGGCCAAAGAAAACAGGGAACCTAAGTGGAGACCTTCAACTCCCCATTCCAAAACCAACCTTGCAGTCTCATCTGTAGCTTAGGAACAGAACACCTGCTGCAGCCTTCTTTAACCTCTGCCTCCTAATCTCTCTCCCCCTACTAGTTGCTTTGTCCCAGCCTTAAACTCCAGCAGAGAGCCCCTGCTAACCTATATACCACTCTTCCAGGGACCCAAGTGGGTTGACTCCAGATGTTCCTCCCCCATACCCAATGGCCCCAGTCTTGTTCCCAGTTGTGTAGCAGAACATTTAGTCTCTCTTTTTTATCTGACCCAGTCCCAAACACATCATAAATATATTCTCCTCAAATCTGCTTCCCAATTGTGAACCCATTATTCCAGTTTCCAAAACCACTAGGCATTCCCTAGAAACACATTGTTTATGCAGGCCAGGGAAACAGAGGAAACAGAAACCATGGAACAGAGCACCAATCCCACAAAAACAAAACTATAAATCAGCACCTGGACCTATAATCATCTCACTTTCAGATAGTTAAGTGCCAATATAAAAGAAGAATATATAATAGCTAAGGAAATATGTATCCTCTAGAGCCCAGCAACTCTATCACAGCAGTCTCTTAATAATCCAATATAGCAAAAGAATAGGAAAATATATTAAAACTTGTCTGTATGAAGATGAGAAAGATCAATAAAGAGAAAATGAAGAAATCTCATGAAGAAATCCAGGTAAACAGACACACACACACACATATGCACACCAGAAACAAAGAAAGAAAGACACAGGAAGGAAGGAAGGAAGGAAGGAAGGAAGGAAGGAAGGAAGGAAGGAAATGAAGCGATTGGGCCCTCACCCAGAACCCCTGCTTTAGCAGGCATGACAGGCTGCAGAAAAGACATGTAGGCCTCTGACTCAGTACATGTCTTGCTAGTCCTGCCCTAGTCACTAGGAGGTCAGATAACCTCCTCATGGCAAGAAACCAATCAGAAGTTAGCTGGCAGGACTCTGGATATGCTTTACAGAGCTGGGCGTGCATTATGGTAATAGTCCTGTACCAGTGATGAGCAAAGCATGGCAACAACCCAGGGAGGGCCTTTAGGTAATAAAACCAGTTGACCAATCAACATAGGACAGGTGACCCAAGCCCAGAAGCACACTAATCTTAAAACTGTTAGACTCTCCACTTACACTGCCCAATACGTTCCCTACCTCGAGGTTCCTCTTGAGACCTTCTCCTGCCATATGCTGTGATGAACTTAGGAAGGGCCCTGGTTAAAGACAGTTAATGCATTAAACAGTAAAAGACCCTCTGCTTTTGCATCTGTGTGGATCCCTTAGTGATTTGGGGGTTCAGAATTTGAGCACATCATTAAGAAAGAAAGAAAAAAGAACAAGGAAATAAAAAAAATAAAGAAACAAGCAAAGAAACAAAGGAAGAAAGAAAGAAAGATGATGGGAGGATACGCAAAATTCCCATAAAGCAACCCAAGAAAACAAAAAACAGTGGAAGGCAACAATTAAAACTTTTGTAAACACGAAAGAAAGTAATAGAATCAATATAGAAAACCCAAGCTGAGGGAATTCTGGAATTGAAAAACTTAGAAATTTAGAATAGGAAATAGTGAGGCAAGCTTCATTAACAGAGTACAAGAGATGGAAGAGAGAAACTCTGTTGTTGAAGACAGGATAAAAGAAATGGATACCCTGGCCAAAGAGAATGATAAATCTAAAAGACTCCTGACATAAATCATCCAGGAAATCTGGAATATCTTATAAAAGGACAAATCTAAGACTAATAAGAATAGAGGAAGAAGAAGAAACCCAACCCCAAATCATAGAAAATGTTTTCAATAAAATCACAGAAAAAACATGTTCATAATCTAAAGAAGATGCCTATGAATGTTCTAGAATTAGAAAAACAATAGAATGTATCAGAACAGAAAGTCCACTTGGCAAATAATAATAAACATATTAAACATACGGACCAAAAAAAAATACTAAAAGCTGTAAGCAAAAAGACCAAGTAACATATAAAAAATGACCTGTTGGAATACACCTGACTTCTCAATGGAGATTCTAAAATCGAGAAGATCCAGGATGAATGTCCTGCAGATTCTAAGAGAAAACAGATGCTATTCCAAATTACTATGCCCCATAACATCGCGATCGCCATAGATGAAGAAAGCAAAATAAACCATTATAAAGTGAAACTCAAATAATATCTACCTACAAATCCAGCCCTACAGAAGTTGTAGATGAAAAACCCAACCTAAGGTAGTTAACTACAAACATGAAAGCACACCCACCTCTTTAATCTTAGCCATGCTGTTTAACAGATTAAAGACTCATGTACTCATGTAGTCAGAAAAAGACATATGCAGTAAAGACTGATTCAGATGAAGAAAAACCTCTAAATTGTTTACAGTCTGTTTAAAAATACACATAGACTTGGGAGAGAAAAATAAAAGGATTAAGTCCTTAAAAAAGAAATAGAGTAACTGGGCATGGTGCATACACGTTAATTCCAGCACTCAGGATGCAGATGCAGGTGAATTTCCTGGATTTCAAGGCCAGCCTGGTCTACAGAGTGCGTTTCAGGACAGCCAAAGATACAAAGAGTAACCCTGCCTCAAAAACCAAAATATAAAAGTGAAAGACATAAAGAAATTTTAAAAAGGCCACAAAAGCAATTCTTCTAAAATCAAGAAAAGGACAAGGTTGTCCACTCTTCTGAAAACATTTAAATATAGTACTTTGTAGAACAATAAATAAATGAACCAGAGACTGATGTTGGGATTCAATCTTCAAACTGACAATCAGAAAAGCAAAGCAGCTGGTCACTAACTTGACCACTAGCTCAGGATTAAAGGCAATCCTGGCTCCATCAAACCTCAGACTCTAATGCCAGACTGCTATGCTCTCCTCAGCATGACTGCAGAATCCTGAAACTGAATGTCTTCCTATCTTCAACATGACTAGAGAATGAATGTCAGCTCTGAGACCTTGCTCCTGTCTTATATACTTCCCTAATGCTGGATTAAAGGCATGTGATCCCAGGTGCTTGGATCAAAGCTATGAGCTTCCTTACTCTTCACTCTTTTGTAGGCCATCATGGCCTTGAATTAAGAGAGATCATCTATTTAATCCTGAGTACTTCGATTTAAAGTAGTGTACCAATACTGCCTGATCTCTACAGTTTGAGACTGACTTTGCTTTCTGAATCTGCAGGCAAGCTTTAATAAATCATAAATAATTTATCACCACAGTACTTGTTATCTTAGCTAATGAAATAAGACAGCCGAAGATCAAGGAAATTTAAATTGTAAAGGAAGAAGTCAAAATATCCTTCTTTGTAGATGTGAAAGTATGAAAAAATGGCCATAGAAATCAACCAGAATTTTTTCAGCAACAAAGCTAGATACAAATGGCAAATGGTCTGAGAACGAAATCAAGAGAAACAATGTATTTCATAATAATCTCAAATATTTTAAAATATTTGGGGATAACACTAGCCAAGCAAGTGAAAGACTTATATAATAATTTTCAAGTATTTAAGGAAATAAATCTCAGAAGATATCATATGAGAACACAGATCCTGTAGCAATAAAAACAGGGCTGACTAGGGTCTGAATCAGGTCCTCTATGATTTTTATTTTAGCTTTAAGTTTAGTATTTTTATTGGACTTCTGGATATATGAACAAGTGGTTCTTGGGTTCTTGTGATTTCTCTTGGGCTGCTCTTTCTTCTATTGGTTTCCTTGTGCAACTTCTATGTGATGGGTTTTGTTTTTTTCTTGTTTTATTTAATTGGTTAATAAATAAAATTGTGTTCATTGCAGTAAAATAAGTTTAGGTTGACAAAATAACTCATTGGTTAATCATTGTAAATCTATAAAGGTGATCACATAAAGAACAAAGTATGTAAAATATTTAACTCTCTAAGCTATAGATGTGAACATGTTGGTTGGTAGTTTGCATTTCCAAATATCTTCATGTTCATAATAATTAAAATTCCTGTTATCAATTTTAATATGTTGTTTTGTACTATTCATTAATACCAAGTCTTCAATGTTTAAATTTGTTGGGAATAAAAAAAAAAAAAACATTAAGCAGAGCAAGTGAGAAATAATTAGAAAAACAACAACAAAAAAAAACCTTTTAAAAGCGTGTGTTTCCCTGGAGGCTTCCATATCACTTTTCCTCTCACAGAGAAATCCCAATGAGTACTTTCTGATTAGGAAGAAGTTCCATGAGATTTCCCAGTGGAGAAAGATCTTACCTGGAAAAAAAATGTCCCAAGTTAGAGTGGAGAGCCACAAGGAGAGGAGGCTCTCTCAGATAATATCAAAGCAGGTTCATATCAGATTCCTGGGTAGATTAAATAAAAAAAAAAAAAGCCTAACTCGGGACATCCAGAAACACACAAGGAAAGCAATCCTCCATAGTCCTAAAATACTTACAATTTTCTATTCATTTTAGCTCAGTTGTGAATATTTATATAAGTGGAGAAAATGTGAGATTTTATTTTCATCTTTAAAAGTTTGTAAATAAGCTATGTATCAAATTGGAGATTTTTTTACCTTCAATAATTAAATTTAAAACACTCAAATCTTATTAAGGAATTCAAGTTTATTAATTGAAAACATTGTGATTATGCATTTTAAAGTAATATTAACTTTTCTGTTTAATTTTTACTGCTTTAATCCATGAACATAATTAATAATTCTGTTACTCACCGGGACCTGGTTCCTTGATCTGGATAATGAATCATTTATAAAGGAATGAGCCCCTGGGAAGTAAATTAAATTATTTCTCTACTATCTGAAGAAGATGGCTAAGATATTTTAGATTGAAAAATATTTCTGGTGGGTCCCAAAAAACTCCTTTGGGTATATTAGCCTCAAGCTACACTTGAGTGAGTGTAAGCCTTTTTAATTGGAAGAAGAAAATAAATTATAATTTTTAAATTTTCAAAATTAGATGGATGCCAAGTATTTCAATATTACCATGAATATTTTACATATACACAATCCATCTACATGTAGATGTAAGTGTGTGTGTGTGTGTGTGTGTGTGTGTGTGTGTGTGTGTGTGTACAAGCTTATAATATATTATCAGGCAAATGAGAAGCAGCTTTCCATATGAGCATGAGGAATTCAGATGGGATCCCTAGCACCAAGGTTAAAAGACAGATGTGGGGGAAACAGAGGTGGCTCAGTGGTTAAGATCACTCACTGACTGTTCTTCCAGAGGACTGGGGGTCAATTCCCAGAACCCACGTGACAGCAGACAACTGCAAGAGGTAACACCATCACATACATGCAAGCAAAACAATAATGTATATAAAATAATTAATTAAGTTTTTTAAAAAGACAGATGTAATGTGTACCTGCAGTAACAGCACTTGGTGACCAGAAATAGGAGGCAAACTGGAACTTTTTGGCAGGTCACTCTTGATAAATTGATTAACGACAGGTTATGTGACAAAGTACATTTTAAAAGCTGAAGTAAAATAAATAGATAAATAGAGGCAGACACAGACATGTATGTAATGCTGCCCAACAAACCGTGTTACTCATATATATATATATATATATATATATATATATAATATATATATCCCCATGCACACACATTCTGCAAAACCCATGAACATAAACATTATTCACATAGTCTTATAAAAATAATTAAATGCATCAATATGTGTAAATAAAGATATACAAAAATAACTCAGACAAAGATATAAAATATAATACAGATGTAGTAGTAGAAACAGGTGGGTACATAAATTCTGGATACAGTTTGAAATCACAGTGGTAACACGCTTCTATGGTTCCCTGCGTCATTATTCGAGTCAAAGTTTTCTCTCCATTTCATTGTCTGTCACTGCAGTAATGCATTAGGTCACATTACAACATCTATGTAGAAATCATGGCTTCTTTAAATGGCTTTTAGTATGTCTGGAAATGCTCCCCTGCCATACAGTCAATGATGAAAAGCTCATGTATTTTATTATTGAACATTTTTAAATGTGCTTTAAGATCACTTTAAGAAATATCAAATTGAATATCCATTAGTATTTCAACAGTCAGCCAGAATGAGTGTACTAGATTCACCTTAATCTATGATTTTTATCAAACCTAGTTAGCTTCGTCTTTTCCTAATGGAGACCCCTTCCAACTTATTTTTTACGTATTGCTTCCAATATATATCAATTATGTTTTCAAAGTTCTTTAAAATGTCACTAGATTTTTTTCACTCCTCAAATTTTACTCTTTAGATGTGGGAAATATGTTATAAACACTTCAATAATACAAATATGCAACACATTTACAAACAACAATTTCTTCTTTAGGACTGATTTTCCTTTCCAGATGTAGCCACTGCTAATAATATGTTGTTTACTATGTTTTGGACTTTATTTTAATTCAATTCCAAACAAAATGTATGGATATATGAACATATTTGGGACATGAATTTGTTCTTCTGTTAATCAGAGGCTAATACCTCAAAAATTTTGATAAAATTTTAAAGCAATAGGAACTCAAAGGAATAGTCAATTGCAACTTTGAGAAATAATTTTAAAAAGTAAATACAATATCTTAAGTGTAAGATAATAGTATATAATATAGTATAATACCACATATGAAATGTATTATTTGATTTTTGCAAGGGGATATTATTTGAGATTTACTCATTCATAAATAATAATTTTCTGAAGTTTTTGATTGTTCTGTACACATACAGTATACAAAAATCCACTTTTTTCAGATGTGGGGTTGCTGAATATCTTTTCCCATTCTGTGGGCTGCTGTTTTGTCTTCTTGACTGTGTTCTTTGCCTTAAAAAAGTTTATCAGTTTCAGGAAGTCCCATTAATTAATTGTAGATCTCAGTGTCTATTCTACTGGTCTTATGTTCATGAAGAGGTTTCCTGTACCAATTCTTTCAGGGTACCACCTACCTTCTCTTCTAAGAGGCTCAGTGTGGAAGGATTTATGTTGAGGTCTTTGATCCATTTGGACAAGAAATTTGTGCATGGCCATAGGATATGGTCTATCTGTGTGCCAGCATCCAATTATGTCAGCACAATTTGTGGAAGATGCTTTCATTTTTCCATTGTATAAATTTAGCTTCTTTGTCAAAAATCAGGTGTTCATAGGTGTTTGAGTTAATATCAGGGTTTTCAATTCGATTCCATTGGTCTACCTGTCTATTTTTGCACCAATAACAAGCTGTTTTCAGGACTATAGTTCTATAATAGAGCTTCAAGTCAGGGATGGTGATGCAGCCAGAAGTTCCTTTATTGTACAGGGTTGTTTTGGCTTTTGTTATCTGACAGAGGCCAGATTTCCAAAAACATACAAAGAACTCAAGAATCTACTCTCCAAAGCATCAACTAATCCAATTAAAATGTGGGGTACGGAACTAAATAAAGTATTCCCAATGGAAGAATCTAAAATGGCTGAAGGACACATGTGCTCAACAACCTTAGCTATGAGGGAAATACAAATGCCAACAAATCTGAGATACCATCTTACTCCTGTCAGAATGGCTAAAATCAAAAACATCAATGACAGTTTATGCTGGAGAGGATTGGAGAAAGGGGAACATTTCTCCACTGCTGGTGGAAGTGCCAACTTGTACAGCCAATTTGGATATCAGTATGGCAATTCTTGGTGGGAGTGCAAACTTGTACAGCCACTGTGGAAATCAGTATGGCGATTCCTCAGGAAAATGGGAATCACTCTACCACAAGATGCAGCAATTCCACTCTTAGGCATATACCCAAAAGAAGCACATTCATAAAACAAGGGCATCTGTTCAACCATGTTCATAGCAGCATTATTTGTAAAAGCCAGAAACTGGAAGCAACCTAGATGCCTCTCAACTAAAGAATGGATGGAGAAAAGGTGGTACATGTACACAATGGAGTATTACTCAGCAGAAAAACAAAACAAAAGAAAACAAAACAAAAACAATGGAGTTTTGAAATTCACAGGCAATTAGATGGAACTAGAATAAACCATCCTGAGTGAGGTAACCCAGTCACAAAATGACAAAAATGGTATGTACTCAATGAGATCTGGGTTTTAGATCTAGAGCAATGAAGTAGCAGCCTACATTCCACAACTCCAGAGAAGCTAAGAAACAAGGAGGACTCTAAGAGAGGCATACATGGTCCCACAGAGAAGGGGAAAGGGACAAGATTTCCTAAGCTAATTGGGAGCATGGAGAGAGGGTAGAGGGAGTTAGAAGAAACAGAGGGGGAGAAGATGAGGGGACAGGAGGACAAGAGGGAGCAGAAAAATCTAGTCAAGGGAAGAATAGAGGACAGCAAGATAAGAGATACCATAATAGGGGGAGCTATTATACTTTTAAAGAGAATTCTGGCACTAGGGAAAAGGTCCCGAGATCTACAAGTTTGACCCTAACTAATAATCTAAGCAATAGTCGAGAGGCTACATTATATGCCCCTCTCTGATAATAAGATTGATGACTACCCCATGTGCCATCCTAGAGCCTTTATCCAGTAGCTGATGGAGCAGAAGCAGACACACACAGCTAAACACTGAGCCAGACTACTGGAATACAGTTGCAAAGAGGGAGGAGTTATGAGCAAAGTGGTCAAGACCAGGCTGGAGAAACCCACAGAAACAGCTGACCTGAACAAAGGGTTGCTCATGGACCACAGCCTGATAGCTGGGAAACCAGTATAGGACTGATCCAGACCCCCTGAACAATGAGGTCAGTTTGAATATTTGGACAGTCTATGGGGCTACTGGTAGTGGATCAGTATTTACCTCCAGTTCACAAATGGGCTTTGGGAGCCCTCTCCACATAGAAGGATACTCTCTCAGTCTAGATACACTGTGGATGTTCTAGGCCCTGTTCCAAATGATATGAAAGACTTGAAGATTCCCCCATGGAAGGCCTCCCCCCCCTGAGGAGCAGAAAAGGGTTGGGACAGGGGATCAGTGAGGGGCAGGGGAGGAGGGGATCGAGAGGGAACTGAGATTGACATGTAAAATAAGCTTGCTTCTAATTAAAAAAATAAAATGAAAAAAATCCACTTTTTTCTATGATTTTAATTTTTTTTCCTTTTTGCTTTTTTGTCTACAACTCAGTTTCTCCATCATATCTATTTACATATACTTTGGTGTTTATTAATTTTCTAATTGGAGTTTGACATTGAAACAACTAACTCAGCCACTTATCTTTTGACATTAAAAACTAAAGTGAGTCACAAATATGATGAGTTGAAATGTACATTGTGTTACAGCTCACTTGTCTAGAAAACCCAGTATGGAAAGAACTGTCAGTATATTTACATGAATTATTTAAACCTGCACATTCAATTTATCTATTTAAACTCTATATTCAACATAGGTATGCATATTTCTGTATTCTATATATTAAAAGTAGAAAAGAAAAGGATTTAATATCTTTATCAAGTATGTATATGGTATGATATACAAGGAAGATAAAAGAGAAAGTGGATGTGACAGTAAAAACTACAGGTTAAGTGCATAGAAAGCAATAAACATGCAGCAAATTTGCTTGTGTGCCTCAGGGTTAAACTTTAAAACTTTTGAATAAATTTTAATATTGTTTGCATTTGTATACTTGAAAATATAATGAGTAATTCGAGCAGATACATAGTCAGAGTGGTGATATACCAGTATTCGATATTTTAATATTCAAAACACACAGAGGAAAAACTAAAGATTGGCTTTTCAGAGCAAATACTCCTTGAACAGGACAATTATTTGATTTCTCTGAATTACAAATGGAATGCCACTTATTACTTGAGGATCAATGGCATAATATAGCACCCACTTGGCATGCTATAATAAAATTGTATATGCCATAGATTATAAATCAATTCAGCTCTGCTTCCAAAAGCCAAAAGCTTTTTTCTTAATTCCTCAGCTTTCTTAAGTCATATTCCTGCTTTCCATTTCTCATCATATGTTGTAAGAAGTTATGTCTAGAATTTTACAAGTGCAGGGTTTGTGATGTTTTCTTAGTAGATGCTAGGCCTTAGTTTGATTTTGATTAATCTTTTAATATTAAATACTATACTAATGGAACCTAAATAAACAATGCCATAATCTGACATCAGCCTTTAAATCCATTCCTAACACTGTTGATTTTCAGTGTGTAAATGCTCTTGTTATAGAAAATCAATTCTTTACATTCCAATATTTAACCTACTTATATTTTTACACAGACTGTGTTATCCTTCATTCATAAATAACATTGATTATCTTTCCAGAACACATCTAATTTAAATGGTTTTACACTAATTATAATATATACTTACTCTAAAACCATATCTGGTGAGGTTTGAAATTTCCACTACTGATGGAAAAATGTTCATTTTTCCTTATTACTGTTTTTTTTATGTTGCTATTATTTTCATACCATTTCCTTTAAAGTAGAAAAACAAAAGGCCAAAAGTGGAAACCAAAGAAGTGAATGCCTGCTAGTGATCAAATGTGAGTGATAGAATCTCAAAGATTTTTGCAAATAATGGTCATTTTATAAACTATATTTGTTAAAAATGAACTTACATTTTGGGTTTTAGATCACAAAGCTGAAATGCTTGTTTTCACTCTAGGTCTCCTTCTAAATTTTGTGGTGTGTGTGTGTGTGTGTGTGTGTGTGTGTGTGTGTGTGTGTGTGTGTGTGTGTGAGCTTAGAGTTCATTTGTTAAAATGGCTCATCCATACTTACAAATGCTGGTTCAAAATAATTGATCCCAAAACAGTTATCAATAGAAGCAAGCATACTGATACTCATTATCAGTATGGAATGTTTTTAATAGAAATGTCATGGGATTTAGGAGATCCAAATAGAAATTGTAAATGGCCCATCAAATTTATCATTCATTTAACAAAGAATAGTCTATATATGAATGCATTTGTGCGTGCAAACCAAGGGTGTGTGTGTCCATATACACAAGAAAGTTCAGTGTCATTACTAGCTCATACTTTTAAGGTAAAGAAGAAAATATAAGATGTTCACATTATTGTATTTCCTATTGATTAGAAATACAGTTTTCATGCACAAAAATTGCTGTTGTTTTTGTTGTTGTAAAAAAAGAAACGTAAAAGACAGCAACCAATTGGGAATCTAGGAAATTAGCAAAGGGAAGATAGAATACTGGGGAAACTCTAGGTGGTTATTGTGAAAGAGAATGAGTCGTTTCTACATGCCACTCAAATGACATGAGCAGCTGGTTGTGCTTTCCAAGAGCACATATCTTTGCATCTTTAGAATACAATATCAGGCAGAAGTTAACGGAACTATATAAACATTGAAATTCATAATAGTTGATGAACTATATTGCTTTCCTCAACATTGGACTTGATGTTGCTATTTTATTCAGTTTCTGCAAAAGAAAATTTACCAACTTACAGAGCAAGAAAGCATTGATTTCACATTATCACCTCCACTTCAATGAGGACATTTGCTTTTGTCTTACCAGAGAAAATGTAACATCTACAAAAAGGAAAACTAAACCAAAAAAAAGCATGTAATTTTGAGCAGAACTCTTTTAAAGACCATGGAATGCTGACGTTTAAAATATTATTCTGTAAAATTGATGAAGCCATAAAGAATAGAAATGCAAGAGTTAAAATGAGGGTGATGTAATGAAGCAGCTAAATTATCATGAGCTTAAAATAGCTTCCTTTTATACCTTTTGTTCCCAGTTACAAGAGCAGTAGTATAGCCACAGAAGGTGAATAACATTCATCTATGTTTAAATACATTAAAATTTATTGTCCAAAATTAAACTTTTTAAAAAATTTAGATATGATTTGTTCAAGACATTTATTTAGTCAGTTAGTTCTCCAAAACAATGTGAAAACTTTCTTAGAAGTAAAATAATGACTCAATATTGCCAGTGTCATAGAATTACAGACTAAATATAGGTACTTAATTTGGTGAGGGAAGCAATTCTTATAGGCCATAATTATTAGCATATTGATTTTATGTTTGTTTACACTTAAATAAAAGTGTCACATTTAATGAAATATGTCAGATTCATAAAGCAGTCAAAAAGTGTGACTATTTCATCACTATACTGCAGTAGCACATAGACAAAAAAGAAAATTTGAAAGTATCTTTCTGTTTATTTCACTGAAAACCCTAAGTATAAATTATTTGTAAAACTTTCAAAGTATCGCTGATAAATATATGGTCTCATGCTGAGGTTAATTTTCATTTTTTCTAAGATAATTTCTATATTTAAATACTTCTGCAATAGATGTTTCTTTCTATAACTGAAAATAGATTTTTTCCCACATATAGGTCTAAGGTATGGCTACTGTAGGATGTTTGGTCTTAGGTATGGATGTTTTATCTAAATAACAACAGAATTGGTCTCAATTGTGGTTACTCTTTTTTTTCACTTTTTTAATGAATGATCTCTTATTTTTCAAGATTGTTAGAGCTATCTGTTTTTTTTCCCATATGAAATTGTGTATTGTTCATTCAAGGCCTATAAAGAATTGTGTTGGTATTTTGATGGGGATTGTATTGAATTTGTAGATTACTTTTAATAAGATGGCCATTTTTACTATGTTAATCCTACTGATCCATGAGCATGGGAGATCTTTGCATCATTTGATGCCTTCTTCATTATATTTCTTTAAAGACTTGAAGTTTTTGCCATAACAAATCTTTTACTTATTATTTAGAAATACCCCAGGCTATTTAATATTATTTATGGCTATTTTGCAGGGAGTTTCTATGCTGATTGCTTTTTCAGCCTCTTAGTTCTTTATATACAGAAAGACTAATGATATTTTGAGTTAATCTTATATGCAGCCACTTGGATGAAGGTATATATCAACTGCAGGGATTCTCTGAAAGAATTTTTGAGATATCTTATGTATGCTATCATATAACCTGCAAATCAGGATATTTAACTTCTTACTTTCCTAATTTTATCCCCTTGATCTTCTTTCATTTTCTTATTTCTCTAACTAGAATGCCAAGTACTACATTGAATAGATGTGGAGAAAAAGGACAGCCTTTTCTTGTTTCTGATTTTAGGAGAATAGCTTTGAGTCTTTTCTCCATTTAATTTGATGTTTGGCTATCAGCTTGCTGGAAATTGTCTTTATTGTGTTTTTATGTATGTCCCTTGTAGTTCTTATGTCTCCAAGAGTTTCATCAATAAGAAGGGGTTAGATTTTATCAAATGCTTATTTCGTATCTAATGAGATGATAATGTGTTTCATTTGTAAGTTTGTTTTATGAGAGATCATACTGATAGATTTTTTATGTGGAAACATCCCTGCTTCTCTGGGATTAAACCTAATTCATAATAGTGAATGATCTCTCTGGTGTGTTTTCGGATTTATTTTCTTATTATTTTATTGAGTATTTTTACATGAATATTCATTTGGGAATTTGGTTGATAATTCTGTCTTTGTTGAATCTGTACAAATACATATACTTCATAAAGATGGAAAGGTACAAGCAAATTTGGGAAGGATGAGAGAAAATAGAATATGATTATTAATTGTCTGATATATCATACAAGCCAGTCAAAAGAAGTTATTTTACAGTATCAAGCAATAACAAAATAGTTAATATAAAAACAAGTTTAAAAAGCAAACCAACATGGAAAGGAAATTTGGTTCAGAGGTTAAGAGCACTTAAGGTTCTTGCAGGCTTCTCAGGTTGGATAAATGAAATTTACATCAAGGAGGTCCTGGGTGTGACTAGAGTATGTTCCTGCTTGTTCTTTCAGTCCCAGGGAGTATGATAGAATCTCTGGTTATGCAGCACCTACAATCACAGGGTAAACTCACCCAGGGATACACATATACATGGAAAATAAATATATGCTTTTAAAAAGGAAAACCAAAAATATAACTGCCTACATCAAAATGAAAATCTTTTAACACTAAATACTGAAATATCTTTTGAAGTACAAATACATAAGCAACGATGGAAATAACAAATATAACACAGAATTACAAAATAAGATGGTATGGCATATTTTAAAATAACTCAATTCATTGTGTCATTAGCTGTAATATGGAATTAACAAGTTAATACAAAATAAAGAGACAAAAATAAGATCTTCAAATGTGTTCATAAGGCAAAAATAATATTGTGCTCTAATCATGAGAACAATCTGAAATTGTCTTTGGGGGGATTTTGAGACAGGTTTTCTCTGTGTACCTTTGGAGCCTATCCTGGCACTGGCTCTGTAGACCAGGCTATCCTCGAACTGACAGAGATCCACTCGCCTCTGCCTCCAGAGTGCTGGGATTAATGGTGTGCGCTACCAACGCCTGGACTTGAAATTGTCTTTTAAACAGGGTAAAAATAAAGCAGTAAGAACAAGCATGCAAGACAGTGGGAAACAATAAGAAAATAAGAGGTTGTCAACTTTTTAGCAAAAAATTTGGACCACAGAGCTTCAATGTAATAAACAAGTTAATGTATGTAGCTGCATCTTGCAATGAAAAATAACTATTGTATCTGCAAATTCAGAGGGAGACATGTCAAAAGCTTATATAAAACCTGCTGCTAAAGAGATATTGTGAACGAGGATCAGTACACACTGCAGAATGTATTGAAATTGTATTCAATGATCTTAATATTAAAATGGATAAATTTTAAATTAAAATAAACCAACTATAGGAAATGTACGATAACCATCAACTTTAATCCTTTGGATATTCATCAAAAAAATGTCTCAGTCAGTCATAAAACACATTGTATTTTTGCTCACACATGGAAAGACTTAAACACTGTATATGAGCATAGGAGTAAAAAGTGATATGCATCATAATAAAAAATAAGGCTAAACTGTCATGGATTTAGAGTATGTCTTTAGTTTCATTGTTCAGAAGACAGAGGCAGGCAGATTTCTATTACTTCAAGACTAGCCTGGTGTCCATAGTGACTCTCAGGCAAACAAGAGCTGCTTAGAAAGGTCCCATCAAAAAAAGAGCTGGGGAATAATGATGATAACAAAATAATCTCCATATAGAATTTCAGCCCATAGTTATTAATTTTTATTTAGGAAAGTAAAAAAAGAAATAATAATTTTCATATGTACAAACATAATGAAGAAATAACTTTAGCCACCATGGAACATATTAAAAGCAACAGTAAAACACACACACACACACACACACACACACACACACACACACACACACACACACACAAACATTCAACATGAATAGAAGCATACAATACACTAACATTTATGCATCAGAGTTTCTATGTTTTAGGTTAATAAGAAAAACATACTGCATTCATAATTTGTATTTTTTACAAATATACATTACTGATAATATCCAAACAATTTCCATATTGACTTTGTCATGCTGATAATCTATAGCAGATGATAATCATCTCTTATTATATTATCTTGTTTGCAACTTACTTTCCAGATGCAAGAGAAACTAGAGTGAGAACATTTAACCTATTGACATCTGAAAATATTTATTTTTTCCTTCTCCTCTGTATCACACTTAGGATCTTCACTGTGTCCATGCTTGGCACTTAGAAAGACTTACATAGTGCATAGTCCAGGTTATAAGTGAAAATGGTAGTTATCCAAAAGTGGCAATGTTTCAGTGTTTTTCCAAATATTGACTGCACATGATTAATATTATTCATTTTGACCATTGTAAAACTGGAATGTAAATGCTGAGACAATACTCAATCGGTATACAAGTTGTAGTTGGAAATTAACTACGCGTGTGTGTGTGTGTGTGTGTGTGTGTGTGTGTGTGTGTGTGTGTGTGTGTGTGGGTGATACAGATGAGTGGGTGTGAATGTGCTGTTAGACATGAGTCAGGTAGAGGATAACTGTGGGTGTCTATTTTCTCCTTCCACCCTGGGCATCAAATGCATGTCATCAATTTTGGCAGAGAGTGCCTTAACCAGCTAAGTAATCTCACTAGAGCAGGTTTGTTTTCTCTCATGTATGAAACACTGAAGATTACAAGGATAAAATTAAAAATTGTATATCGTTCATGACATATATAATATTTTGTGCCATGAGATAGGAGCAACTCATCAAGAGATGTGCATTGTTCACACTAGCAATAATTTTTGGATGATAACTAAATAAATATATAGACTTTATTTTATTAACATTGTACCAGGCAGGCCTGTACTAGATTGCATCCCTGTCTCAAAATTCAAAACAAGTACAAGAATAAATAAACAGTATGTCAAAAGTTGACATTTCCAGGATTCCCTGGTCATTTGAAGAGAGTTTTTATGCCCATAGTATGCCAACTTTATCTCCCAGCTGCTTCTAGCCCCAATTGCACTTGCACTGATTTATCTAGCATGGCATGTAATTAGTTGTTTGGGTTGTTGAATGGAGCCTGGCTGTGCCTGATTGTGATTCAAACACATTATTTATATTGTTATGAAGGCAGTTTCAGGTAAAGGTGCATATCCAATACAATTTTACCTGAGGAAAAGATGCGGAAGAGCTGGAACATAAAGGCTATTCTAAAATGCTATTAATTATGTCCTGTATATACTTAATAAAATTGTCATTTGTTTTTAATTAATAATGAATGTGTTTAGATTGTAATGAAATATCCATACCCACAAAATCTTTCATAACCTTTAAGGTTAGCTTAAGAATTATGTATTTGGGAAATATCACTGTGAGTTAAATGATATTAACTAGTATATACATTGAACAAAGATATGTGTGTGTCCATCTGTGAGCATGCATGCATGCATGGGGTGTATACATATTTATGTATGTGTTTGGTTATCGAGACTGAAAGTCATAATTAGGTGTCTTCCCCAATCACTTTTCACATGGCTTTTGTAGACATGATCTACCACTGAACTGGACTCAATCTTCAGAGACTAGCTGCTCAGTTAATCAGACAGATTCTCTGCTCTAGATACTCTTAGTGCTGGGATTAGAAGTGCATGATGCCACATCTAGCTTTAACATAGATTGTCATTGTTCAAGCTCACTCTTCATGCCATCACAATAATCATTTTACTTATCTTGTCATCTCTTCAGCACAAGAAACTTGTATTACAATTCCATCTACTGGTAAATAATAGATCAAAAAATAATTGCCAAAGAGCAAAGGAAATGGACAGAAAAATCTCCAAAGAAGTACACTATACACGCGGATTCCTTTTCCTTCGGGTCTCATGTTGGCGCTCAAAATGTTCCTGGGAGTATGACACAGTACCTAAAATTAACTGTTAAATATTTTTTATCTTAGCTGTCTAGACTATTGAGTATGGCTTGAAACTCTTGTTCTTTTGTGTTCTTTCTAATCACTAATAAAATGTCCTTGTATTTTTTAAAGTAATATTACCATCTAAAGGGCAGAGTAGGACTGCCAATAGAGAAAACTACTGGCTATATTTATCTAAGAAACTGAATTTAAACAGAATTATTCATAAAAGTTATAAGTACATTGATTTCTGTTGTCCTTCTTCATGGTTTGTTTAGTTCTTAATGCTAAACAAGAACTACTGACAAGCAAGGAATGCTAAAAGGTGAAGAAAATAGTTCTTCCCAGGGAAGATCACACCAATTGGTTGAATCAAGTGATGCCCTGGAATTAAATAAATGCAAGTAAGATTATATGCAAGGTGTGAATTTGTGTATGCAATAATTAAGCATAAATATGTCTAGAAGCCCTGAATTTGAAGGAGAGGAACTCAGGAGCAGGTACTTGGGAGCAGTTGGAGTGAGGAAATGTTTTAAGCAAAAGAATATAATTTAGCATGTAGTTTTTCTTGCAAGTTTTCAGAGAAGAAAGTCCTGTTATAATTTAAAAGTCATAACATCTTTATTTGTCAAAGTCTTCTTCAATTGAGACTAGCATAGATCCTAGCCACTTACCAACTGCTTGTGCCAACTCTGTGTCCTGAGGTCATTTGCTATTATTCTATGACTGCCCAATCTAAATACTGGAAATGTCAAATGAAGACTAGCTAAAATTATGGGCTATTCTGGCAGAATGAAGCTACAAATTGGTCAGCCCTGAGGTCATATACTTACAAGTAACATAAAACATATTGATGTATTAAACAAAATTTCCTTTTATATTTAGAAATGTATATTTAGAAACTATATTAATATCAATTGTTGTATGTATAAAACAATAATTTAAATAAAGAGGCCATAGATTTCACAAAAATACCAAACCAAACCAAACCAAAAAACTTAGAGGTGAGTGGGAATGTATATATTGAGCAAAAGAAAAATAGGATGTGATATAATTATAACTTCAAAAATTTTTAAAAATTAAATTATTTTAAGGAAAACTTACTGGAACTGTTTATCTATTGAGTCTGACGCTCATGAACTGTTTAACATTTTCATATTTTTGTTTTGCAATCAGTGTCCACAGATTGTGTTTTACAATGAACCCATTGTGACTGTTTATTTGGATAATTTTATTAAAAGCTTAGCAGCAGTTTCCTCACTACATGAAGACAGTAATTAGAGATTCCAGAAATATAACACTGCACATGAAATCTCTAAAATAATAATCTCATGAAATCACATTGTAATTCCATGTGTGTGAATAAGAAGTTGAGCTGTTCTCTTGCCAGATAGTGTGATCATTCAAGATTAGATATAAACAAATGTTATAGAGTAAGAATCCTGTTTAAACACCAATGATACAAATTCATGTAACTTTTCCTTCCACACATAGAAAGGCGATAATTTCAACTGTGAGTTACCTTGTCCTATAAAAGTAGCACACAGACCCTTTGTCCTTTAAGGATATCCGAAATGCATAAGAATTCTAGCACTGTTGTTGAAAGTCTGTGGACTTGATATGTTAATAGAAACCTCATATATCACAGATTTGATAGCCCAGAGGAGACAGTAATATGGTTCAGTATTATGTACTCAGTATTAACGTCCATTTCTTCCATTACTCCCCAATTCAGGAATGGGTCATTATGTACTCAAACTGACACTGTGGTCAGTTACTTCTACATATTTAATGCATCCACAAATAATACTTGTACAAATTTCTCATCTGTGATTGAAAAAAATGCCTGCTACTTCCTTTATACTTTGGCTTTACCATTCAGAGTTAAGATAAACCACAAATAATATTGGAGCAGTCATTGCTAAGGGTAGAAACATCACCATGATTGCATACTTCAAAGCATGATGATAAGTGAAACAAGAATGAGTACATCTCTTAATTCCAAAATATTCTTAAAGAAACAAACAAACACACAAACAAACAAAAAACAGAATCCTAGGAATAGCCACATCATTTAATGACAGTCTCCAGGTTCTTAATTCCACATTCAAGGAAAATATCTCCATTTATTTAACTTTACATGGATATCTTTCATAAAGACTGGACTCTCAGAGGTACAGGGAACATGGGTCCTAATTCATGTAGTAAAGGACCACGTAGATAGTTATGGAAGTGACCATGGAATAAATGTGGCTATTCAAAGAAAAAGAAACTTTAATAAACATGCATTTGCATTATCTGCAATGCAAATAAATATGCTATCTTAATGATCATGCTTATTTGCATCAAAGCAGAATATGTATTCCTTTTGCTCATAGAAAACCGTGTGCAAAGCATCTGCTGTCAGATAGATTGACAATCAGTAATAATTAACATCCAGGACAATAGAATGTGTCTCTTACTCCTACTGAGGAAACTATTCAAACTCACTGAAGCTGTTTGAGGGATAATAAGAAATGGAGAACTTTCAGGTGTTCCACATGGAGGCTACAAAATCTGCAGTCATTACACCCATCAACTCCACCAAACAGTTTCCTGAACAGTTGCAGTGGAAGATAATGGAGAATCTCTTTGAGAAGGAAGGTTCTTAAGTGTAGCCTTGAGTTATAAACCTTTAAAAGCAAGATTAGTAGGCAATCTTTGGTCTCATAGTTATAACCTTTATGGGTGATTTCACCTGGAATTTGGCTCCTGCTTAGCTATGTCTAGGATCGCTTCAAACACCTGTACACCCCAGGCTTGCTACAAGGGTATCATTGCTATTTTCAACAGATGAATTAGGCCAGCTGTTTTGGAATTGGTAAGGGATCTATTTCAGACAGAACAGCCTAGGAAATAACAGAGAGGGAGGAAGCAGAGAATGTAGTTAAGAAGTCATGGTTTTCATGTCGCAGAGATGAGCTTTTCCATGTCACAGAGAGGAGCTTTGAATTCCCCAAGTTGTCATTTTGAATTCCTACTTGAAATAGCAGAGATACTCAATTTTGATGGAAAAACACCTGTTCCACCTCCAGGGCAGGCTTTCGGGCAGTAATCCTTTTGGATACCAATTCATTCATGTCTGCTAAATAATTAGTGAGTCAAGTTTCCTGATTTCCATTCCTCTAGGCAAAGCTAACTCTCCTCCAATTTGAAGCAGTTCGTGAAAAAGTGCTAGAGTTCAGCTTCTGACTAGAGAAGTCCTATATCACCCCAACCTTACAGAAAGCACTCACTATTTTGAACTTTAAGAAATAGTAAACTCTAAATTAATAAAGTGCTCTCATATGTATTTATCTGCCTTTCATAACTGTGATGTAATTTTAAACACAGTAAATAAGGTATAACAGGCATCAAATTCAGTAGAAAGCTTGTATGCTAGGTAATTTATTACTTATTTCAAATGTCAGTTATTATTTCAACACACTTAACACTAGTAAAAACATGAAACATATTTATAGATTGTCTAAAGCTTTTAGTCAGTCTACAATGTTTTCTCCCCTTTTTGTATGACAATACATGTGCTCTAAATATCATGAACAATACATAATTAAAATTTTGAACTAGCAAAAAACAAAACAAAACAAACAAACAAACAAACAAACAAAAAAAGCCAGGCAGTGTTGGCATATGTCTTTAATCCCAGCACTTGGAGGCAGAGGCAGGCAGATCTCTGTGAGTTTGAGACCAGCCTGCTCTACAAGAGCTAGTTCCAGGACAGCCTCCAAAGTCACAGAGAAACAACCCTGTGTCGAAAAAACAAAACAAAAAACAAAAAACAAAAACAAAAAAAACAAAACAAAAATATTGAACTAGGCAATTTTTAAAATATAAAATCATGTGACAAATAATTTTCACATTTAGGGGCCTGTAGTTGAAGAATATAAATGACTTCTCTGTAAACTAAGGTCTTCTAAACACTTGGTATACATTTCTGGCATAATTCAGTATAGTGGGCACATCCTAAATATTGAACAACTATATGTGCCAGTTTCTCCACATTGTAGACTTAGGATGACATGCACAATACCCCCAAGAGTAAAATCTCACTTGACCCATATACATGATGATAGCTTTTGGGGGAAAAGTTCTGGCCCACTGTAAGAATAGATATAGCAATTCTGAAAGATAGTTAATCCCAGTGTTACTTTTTGTCAACCTTGCTGAGCAATTACATAGTGGAGCACACCTTCATTAATTTTCCTCAATTCTCTTTATTGTTGTTACTCAAAGTTTTCTTTCATGGTTATTTAGAAACAAATTTAACAAAAAGTACATAAATTATATCCAGTAGATGATTGTATAAGTATATGTTGACAAGATTGTGACACAGTGAAACTATTGATAAGTGAAATGGCTTAAGAAAGTAACTAGTAGGTTCTCCTCCAGGTTCCATTGTCTCATTTTGTCACAGGTAATGGGCTATGTGTTCAATTCCAGGCATAATATTCCTCCTATTGGACAGGAATTTATTCCAATTAGATAACTATCCATTACTTCCAAGACACATGTGCCACTACTACATTTTTAGGGATATCTTGCTCAGATAATCATTGCTGTGGCTCACAGAAATCACAGTTGAATAGGACATTTATTGCTTTTCTCCCATGGCAGTTTGCATAATTTCTACTATGAAAGCATTCCCTAGAGAGGAAGATTATAGTTCAGTTCCATCTAAAGTCCATAGTTCAAAGTGTTTGGTATTTTTGATACCAAGGATTTGTCTTCAAATTATTGGAGACAACCAAGTTCAATACCAATAGGCCATCTTATTTTGGGGATTTCTTAGACTTCCCTGACTAACAATCAAAAGAAAATATTATGCTTGGTAGAGGATAATTTATTAATCTATGTTTTTTTTCCTTTTTGATTATGGTAATTTTCATATGATATAAATTTGATTACACCCTACACACAAACTCCTTCCAGCACCACACCTCTCATTTAGATAAACACCCTTTTAGTCTCCTTAGAAAACAAATTGGTTTTTAAGAAATAACAATAAAAGAATAAAAGATATAATAAATACTTAACCAAATAAGACAGCTGACCTGAACAAGGGGGAGATCAGGGACCCCAGACTAATGGCTGAGAGGCCAGCATGGGACTGATCCAGACCCCCTGAACATGGGTGTAAGTGAGGAGGCCTTGGCAATCTGTCGGGCATCCGGTAGTAGATAAGTATTTATCCCTGGCACACAAATGGACTTTGGGAGCACATTCCACATGAAGTGATTCTCTCCCAGTCTGGATACATAGGGGAGGACCTAGGCCCTGCCTGGGATGATATGAAAGACTTTGGAGATCCCTCCATGGAGGGTCTTACCCTCCCTGGGGATCAGAGGGGGAAAGGGGCTTGAGAAGGTTGGTGGAGGGCAGAGTAGGAGGGGAGGAAGAGCTGTTATTGACATGTGAAGCAAGCTTGTTACTAATTTACAAATAATAATAAAAATATTCAAAAAAAGAGCCAAAGAAAAAACACACAAAATGCATATAGAGACAAAGTTGCACATGTTCTGCACTCAGGAATCCCATAGAAACCCAAACCAGAAGCCATACTATATACCCAAAGGGCCTCCAAGATAGGAAAAAAAAAACACTAAAATTTCTCTCATTTAGCATTCTTGGACATGGAAGCTCCAAAGTTGCCATTGATATTTTTTTCTTTTTTCTTTTTTTGTGAGTTGGCCATCTAATGCTGGAAATGCAGCCTACACCCAATAAAAAGCAATAGTTTGTTTCCCTAGGGTGTTACTCTTGGTTTAAACTAATTTTTCATTTGTGCATTATTATCAATTGGAGTTAGAGTTGAGAGTGTGTGTGTACTTTTTCTTTCAGCTCTGGGGCTCTATCTGGTGCAAGTTCTGTGCATGCTGACATGGTAAATGAAAGTACATATATACTACAAACTTGTTGATCCATAGGGCCTGGTTTCCTGGTGGTTTTCATCCCCTATTGTTCTTATATTATTCTTTCTCTCTCTTCTTTCACAGGATTCCCTGAGTTCTGTGGAGGAGGATTTGATGAAGACACCCACTATGGAGCTGTGTGTTCCAAGTTCTGCATTCTCCAAGTATTGTCTTTGATCTTTATTTGTCTGTTGATCTTTATTTGTTCTCACCTGCTGCAAGAGGAAACTTCTCTGATGGTGTCTGAACAAGGCATTGATCTATGAATATAGCAGAATATCATTAAGGATAATTTTTTTGCTATGTCCCTTCAGCAATAGGACAATAGTGTTTGACTTTTCTCTTGGGTCCCTGGCCTGCCTAGTCTCAAACAGCCTTCAGTATGGGTTCCATCTAATGGAGTGGGTCTTAAGTCAAATCAGATATTGGTTTATTACTCTCACACGCTTTTTGTAACAATTTCACCAGCCAATTGCAGGCTAGTTACTCTTTTTGATTGAAGGGTTTGCAGGTTGGTTGTTGGTTGCCTTCTTCTTTTGGTAGTAAACAGTGTAACTTTCCAAAACTATGAATACCAGTACATTGGGTAACAGATACCAGCTAAACTTCTTCATACTCAATGAGATGTGTAGAAGTTATGTTCACCAGTAGGGCCTTACTGTCATTTTATTAAGAGCTGGGTTACATACGAATTCCTGTAAGACTATATTGATCCAAAACTCAAATAGATTCCTAGTCCTGGTGTGTTCATTTAGTGATAAGAGATATCCAGCTGGGGCTGTCTTTCACTTTATTTTAGCAAGCTCATATTTACACATGAGCATCTTATATGTAATGTAGGTAAACATAAAATAATATTCTTTATGGCTTTTTCAGAGTTAATTATTGCTGTTTATGCCTCATCCCTCTTCCCCCTCCAAGCTTTCCTTCTTTGTTTTCAGCCTTCTTCCCTCCCTAATTACCTCACCCCTTTCCCTTCATAGCACCTTGGTCCCCTCTCTAGAATACTTTCTTTTGGGGCATAGTTACCATTTTGCTTTTCTGATTTGTGCTGTTGCTCTAGGCAGCATACTAATCTCTGAAGACAAGAGTAAACCTGTGGCATTTTTCCCTGTGCCTGGATCATCTCACTATAATAACTATACATTTCAAAATAAGTTCATAAAATGATGCCTACAGAAGTTTGTATTACTATCATCCTTATCTTCCAAGTATTTTCAAAGAGATATCATTTGTTTTTAAATAAAGAAAACATGCACATATCCAAAATTAGCAGTTGAACTTGGCTGATTATGCTGCATACAGCTAATCAGTTTTTGTCTCCATCAAGATCCCATGTGAAAATATTGTTATCATAACAATAGAGGTATCATTTAAGAAAAGCAGCTTAGTTTTTGGATCAAGACCCTGTTGCTGGCTATTGTTTTGTTTGATTTTCAGCTGAGCTGTTTAAAGATGACCTGCAGAGGTAGCTAGAGAATTATTAACAATGTCTTTGATTGTATCAGGCATATGCTATATGTAATAACAACATTTTAATACCCAGATGTAAAGGAAGAGTTCAAGCACTTACACCTTGATATTTCTGTCTGAAAATATGTACTTACTTGGCATTATTTCAGAATAGTCTCATTTCAACTTTAGTAAGGAAAGAAAACATATTTTACTCACATCAGCATAGAGTATCATGAAATTAAAAGCTTTTTCTCTAAATAATTCTGTAATAACTTCAGGTGGTCTTCAGACCAAAAAGCGTGTTCATTACTTTTCTTAAACCATAAAACCTAAATATTTGCTATGATATTTAATATAATCCAAATATTTATTTAATGTAATGAAACAAAACACTATATATTTTCTTTGCATTATATAAAATGTAAATAAAGACATTTAATAATGATAATTCCAATATATTTGATTTATAAAATTAAATTTTGTGCCACATGCTGACAAAATTGATTCATTTCAATTTTGATCAAGTGTCCGGCCTTGTTTTTTTAATCATTTAAGTGAATATATTCTTTAGTGTTTTGAGGCCTACAGCTACTTGGAGTTTATTCTCAAAGCTTCAAAATATAGCATTATGTTCTTAGCTTCCTTTTGATGTTTTATTTTATGGAAGTATAACAGATAGCCTATGGAAGTTCTCATCTGTGATCAGGGAATATTAAATCCCAAGAACAGATGTGAATCTCTCAAATGTTCTGCCATGTGCAATTTGGAGTTTACAGATGCTATTCTTTTTCATAATTTCACTCTTGCTTTTTCAGCTGTACTTTGCTATATATGTGGAGATCGTGGACACCTTTATTACAGAAAAGGACATCATTTTTTAGGAGGTAATTCAACTTACAGCACTTACTTACATTTTGTTTTGTTTTTTGTTTGTTTTGTTTTGTTTTGTTTTATTATGTTATGTTCAATTTTCAAAATACTTTAAGGACAATTTAATATATTTAAAAGCACTTAGAAAAGTCATGGTAATTGACATTGTTTCAGGTAAAATACAATGTTTGAGTATGCCATTGCTGAAATATTTGACACAAACTCCAAACAAGGGTATAGTATTTAAAAGACTGTCATTGGACTTTTCACTTGAACTCAAATAATCCATTTCTAGTGCTTGTCATTTTCAATGCAGCTACGGCTGAAAAAATAGCAAGAGTGTTTAAGTCATAATCCAGGAAATTCACTAAATATCGAGTACTTCTTTTTTCAGATTTATAGAATAGCAGGCATGTGTCCACTATTTGCAATTCAGAAGAAACATGGAGTGTTACTGACCAGAGAAACAGTTTTGGATTTGTCACTTACCCTTAGTGGCTTATGTTAAATCTAAGCCTCTGAATATGTTGACATTTTTAAGTTCCCATCCTTCTGAGGGCAGAACTTACAGTATCTGTTCCAAAGAGCCCATCTTAAAACAATCTTTGACTCTCTAGTTGCCAAAATCCCAGGAAAACAACAACAAAATCCTCTGATGCATGAAATGGCTTTTCTGAGACTAGTCCCATCTTGGAATAAGATTGTTTACTGCCTAATAGTTAAATTGCTTCAAACTGAAGCATATACATTTAATCCAACAGGCATGTGGCATAAATATTCCATCACCGTTTATGGCAAAAATGGAATTTCTAAGAACACATTTGCTTTAACTAAGATAAAGTGCTTCTAGAATCCAGGGGCACTGTCTTACACAGAGTGGAGACTTTTATCTGTTAATCTATACAGCCTAGATACCTCATGTTACATCAGAAAGTGAAGTATTTTTACATCATATATTCAGACCTATTCACTGAAATTGAGGCAAAAGTGCAATGTTTATAATCCTCAAATATCAAGTTGTAAAGATCTTATGTATCACCAACATAGACAAAAGTTTGTCCTTGGGGAAAAGTCACAAGGAAGATCTGAGGAACCACCATTTTTTTCTTTAAACACTTCTCTCTGTATCTCCCCTTCTGGAATCTGAAGTTGCTTTTCTGCATATTTATAATAAATTAATCCACAATTGAAATTTGGACATTTCATCATCCACATAAAACTAAAAATCTATTTTAGCCTCTATCTATTTAGTAATTGGCCACCAATTATTCCTTAGGAAACAAAGTCCCAGGCTTAACAGTTGTCATTTGTACTTTAATCTCACATTAGGAAAGTCCATTTAATTCAATTGCAACTACTGGAAATATTTCACGCTAAGAATGGAAATTATCATTTATTTTTCTAGTGAGCAGTTTCCCAATATAGAAAGAGCATAGAAAACAAAACTCCAAATCCTAGTGTCTAAATTGGCATACTGACTTATTTCTATATCACATGTGATGGAAGCTTCTGAAGCCTTTATAAGCAAAGTGAAGTGTATACTAATTAGAAACATGGAGATTTTACTGCATTTGCTTTTAAACTGTGGCCTTCAACCATTTACAAAATGCCATGTAGGTGGAAAGCAGATTTAAAGTGGGATGTGCTCAGAATGATTGAGTGCTTGAATCCAGGTAGAGCAAGATAGCTTTATTCTCTCTATCTACTCTTATTATTTTAGAAGAATAGTTTATATCCAAGTAAATTACTCTTAGTATTCATCTCTGTCGTTTCCCTGTTCTCTTCCTGTCAGTCTTTATCTGCTTCTATCAGTCTTTATGCAGTATGTGCTGAAGATTGGGTATTCATTGCAGCTGTCGATTACCAGGGCCTGATTTGAAAATCAAATCTAGAAGCTGGAACTCAGAGTACATAGAGTTCAAGTATCTACTCAAATAATCACTCATATGCTTATGACTTTCCTCTAACTTTAGCAGATCATTTAAATATTAAATCAACTTATAGGATTAGAATATCAGTATGATAAAACAATGAAAGACCTTGTGTAAATTCGTTTAGCATCTCAATTAAAAAATACAAAATAAGTACAATTTCACAAGTGCATATGAAAAGAACTAGAATGCCACAAACTCATAGTAGCTGGAAGGCTGTTTCACTAACTGTAATATTAAAACTATTTTCACTGAAAACTAAGTCACAGGCACACTATATGATGGTCTTCCCAAGGGCAGAATTCTCCCATTAGTTACCTAATATCAAGTGTATGGCTCTCAAATTAAATTCATACAAAGTAGTATTATATGAACCAACCAAGTTGTTCATAAACACACACACACACACACACACACACACACACACACACACACACACACAGAGCAGTGTTTGTGTGATAACAATTAAAGAAAAAGAAGTCATGAATTTTCGAGACAGCACAGAGGCTACATGGGTGGGGCTGAAGGGAGGGGAGAATGATGTACTTATATTTTAACTTCCTTGTTTCTCATTTTATTAAAAATTGATACTTTTTTTAAAAATTGATACAATGTATTCTGATTATACTGTCCTTTAGTTGGTTTCATTGAAGAACAGTGACCTTTAGTTTGCTCTTCTCTCTAGGCTATTGGGTTCTTCTGTCACTTATCCTTTGCTCTTGTGGAATACAGCACCTGAGAGCCAGCCACACAGTCTGCCTGCTGCTATGCTTGCATGTACTCTCAGGGTGGCTTATGATGACTTCATTGTATTGCATATCAGGTGTTCTGTTTCAAAGGTGTCATCTACAAGTCCAGTTGTCTAGTGGGTGAGTCATTGACAAGAATGTGTCCTTCATTGCTTATGCTTCCTAGCACTCCTCCCTGACAACTTCAGTATTTTTTGCAATAAAAATATTATTGAAAATATTTTATAAACTGAAAATGAGTATTCTTGTGAGAGGGTGTTTAGTATGCTAGAACAACTAATATTCCTTGTAGTTCTTAAGTTTGGAAATTCATGATCCAGGCTTTGTAAGTTTCTCTGTATAACATGTACAGAGAGTTTGATTTCACATGGCAGAATAGAATTCTCCACAAGCACTTTGAAAGATATATATTCAGTCCATTACAAAAATAGAAAGTAGTTTACAACTTGATTTTTTTATTATTACCTCAGATATGTATCTAATTTAGGATGACTATTATCTCTAGCCATATAGTTGCAAAATAGTTCACCCACCAGACATTAATGATATAAATAACCATAGCATAAAAAATTGGGTCAGATGACAATATGTCAAAGGTTATATGTATACAGAAGTTTCTTACCTGCATGATCCTGCAGCCATTCAGTCCCAAATAAAAACAATGAGGCTTATGTTAATTGAAAACTGTTTGGTCTATTGCTCAAGCTTATTACTAACAAGCTCTTACAACTTAAATTAAGATATAACTCTTATATCTTATGTATAAATGACTTGGTATCTTTTTTCAATAACACATTCTCATCTTGCTTTCTGTTGCATCTAGCTGGTGCCTGCATCTCTGCCTTTCATCTTCCCAGAAATCTTCTAGTTTGCCCAGCCTACACTACTGCCCAATCAGTATTTTATTAAACAAATATGAGTTGACAAATCTTTATATTATACAGAGGGTTATTCCACAGAAGTTATTATTATAATGTGATGTTTATCATGATATTCAATAATTGAAATGCCTTTAATCAAACCAACATGGTTTGAAAGCACTTTAAATAGATTATATACAATGTGTTTTACACTAAGAAATTCTGAGGCATGAGAAGTATATTTTGTTTAAGTATTGGCAAGCTTATATGAGTTAAAATTGTGCCAGATGTTGTGAATAAAATGCTACGCACATAATCTGGCTTTCTGAAGAATTTTTAAAAATATTCTCAATCATGGGATATGTAACTATGATGAGGACCCAGGTACCTAGGCACGTATATTACAATTAATAACTTCAAATGTTAATATTGGCTTCTTTGGTGGATAGAGGGAAAAATACCCCAATTATAAATGATATTGGTAAAAAGAAAGATAAAACTATAATTTTAATGAATTGTTGAAGGGAAATAGGTATAAATTAAGAGATACTTGATCATTGAGGAATATTCCTTTAAACTCTATGAATATATGTTGTTGTGATTGGTCTAATAAAGAAGCTGACTGGCCAGGAGCTTGAAAGAATAAGGTTAGGGGATGAGTCACAGAGATTGCTGAGAATGGCAGAGTCTGAAGATTAGCAAGCAGACACATATACAAGCAACATGAACACACTGTACATAGACAAGCCATGTGACAAAGTACAGACAAAAATATGGGTTATTGAAAGATGTAACAGTTAGCTAGTGACAAGCCTATTCTACTGGCTGACTGAGCTCTTATAATTAATGTTGAATCTCCATGTTGATAATTTGGGAACTGGTTTTACAATAATTTAGCATCATTTTTTTCATATATACATTTCCTGATTATTATTATTCTATCATATATTACATCCCAAAGCACATCCCTCCCTCCTCTTCCCCCAGTCTTTTCCATATCTTCCATCTCCCCACAATCAATGCTCCCTCCAACTCCTCTCAGAAAAGTTCAGGCCTACTAGGTACACAAGACAAACATTACATAATATGCTATGATAAGAATAGGTGCAGGCAGCCCAGCAGGAGGGAAAGACTCCCACAAGTAGGTCAAAGTGTTAGCCACCACCACAACTCCCACTATTCTGAATACCACCAGAACACAAAGCTACACAGCCATAAGATAACAACAGGAGACAAACACAAACCCTTGATCTCTTTGAGCCCCATGAGTCCTAGTCAAGTGATTCTGTGAGCCATGTTCTCTTGGTGTGACAGACCCTTCTTGTTCCTCCAATCCTTCCTCCCCCTACTCTGTAGAACTCTCTGAGTTTCACCTAATATTGGCTGTTGGACTCTGAATCTGCTTATATCAGTTGCGGGAAGAACTCTGTCTGGTTTCTTTTATGATCATTCTGGTGTGCTCTGGTCCCACAACACTATGCAGGCTGGTCAAACTGTAGGTCAAAGGTTTTATGGCTGGGTTGGTGTTGGGAGCCAAAGATCTCAGGGCTTGGCATGAGATACAAGGCCACTGTTGGCCAGCCACATAGTTGTATATTAACCTTTATGTAGCAGCTCCTTAGAACCTCACCTCAAAAAAAGAAACAACTTGAACCAGTTCTCCACCCACAGGCTTAGTCACCTAGGCAACCCTTCCTGGACTTCTTACACATAAACTCTTTACCCTGACAAACATTCTGTTTGTGGCTTCCTAATATCCTGCCTACACTAAAGCTGGCTCGCAAACAACCCATTCTACCCCTCCCCATATCCTGCTCTGCTGACTATATAAGCTAGCCTGAGAGAAAAATAAAGTTTGCTGCTTGATCAGAATCCTGTCTTGTCATTCTTTCTGTGTCTCTTGTCCCCATTCTCTATCCCTGAATCTCTTGCCCAGGTTGACATCCTATGGGTTGGGAGAGGTTGGTGTCATAATCCCAACACTTGAGGCCTTTTCTGGATAGAGAAAATGATCAGTTTAGGCTCCATCTTACCCAGAGTACTAAAGTTGAATTTGTGAATTCCAGGGAGTTTCCATTGCACTAGGTTTCAATGTTGCCCTTGAAATATACTCCAGTTGCAGTCATTTCTCCTTTTATTTTTCATTTCACTACCTCAGTTGATCGATCCATCATGTTCCCAATACTACCCTCCCCCAGTCCACTCACAAAGACTATTTCCTCTTCCCAAGGAGATACTTGTATCCCCTAAGAAAGATTATCATTTATTTGTAGTTAATATTCACTTATAAGTTAATGCATACCGTGTTTGTCTTTCTGGGACTGTGATACCTCACTCAGTATTTTTTTCAACTTCCATACACTTGTCTATAAATATCATGATGTCATTGTTTTACCAGCTGAGAAATACTCCATTGATAAAACAATCAGATTTTCCCTATCCATTATTTGGTTGAGGGGAATCTAGGTTGTTTCCAGTTTCTGCCTATTATGAATAAAGCTGCTATGAAGATAGTTGATCAAGTACCCTTGTCATAGGATTGAGCTTCCTTTGGGTATATATCCAGGAGTGGCACAGCTGGGAAATCAGTTATATATAGAAATAGAAAATCTATTTCTAATTTTCTAACAGACAGCCGAACTGATTTCCAAAGTGGCTGTATGAATTTGAAACCTTACTAGCAGCAGAGAATTGTTCCCTTTATTTTATACCCTTCAGTGTATTTTGAAGTCTTTTATCCATTTGGACTTGTATTTTGTCCAGGCTGATAGATAGAGATCTATTTGCATTCTTTTACATACAGAAAAGCAGTTAGATCAGCACAATATTTTAAAGGTGCTTTCTTTTTTCCATTTCATATTTCTAGATTCTATATCAAAAATCAAGTGTTCATACATGTGTAGATTTACATCTGTGTCCTCAATTCTATTCTATTCATCAAAGTGTCTGTTTTTATGTCAATACCAGGCAGTTTTTATTACAATAGCTCTCTAGTGCATCTTGAAATAAGGAACAGAATGGAAATTCTTTTACTGTACAAGATTGTTTTAACTATCCTGAGGTTTTGTTTTTCCATGTTAAGCTGAATACTGTTCCTTTAAGCTCTGTATAGAATTTTGTGAGAATTTCAATGGACATTGCACTGAATATATAGATTGTTTTTCATAGGACAGCCATTTTACTATGTTATTCTTAAAAATCCATGAACACAAGAGATCTTTCCATTTTCTGATATTTTCTAAATTTCATTCTTTAAAATAAAGAAGTTTTCATCATACAGGTCTTTAATTTGCTGGATTAGAGTTACACAGATATTATGTATTAGTTGTGGCTATTGTGAAGTGTGTTGTTACTTTGATTTATTTCTCAGCCCATTGTTTATCAACTACTGAGAGTTGAATTAATCTTGTGTCCAGCCAGTTCCCTGAAGATATTCGTCAGCTATAGGACATAATTGGTAAAAGTTTTGGAGTAACTTATGAATACTATAATATCATCTAGAAATAGCAATACTTTGACTTCTTCCTTTCCAATCTGTATTCTTTTGATCAATGTTAATTGTCTTATTGCTTTATGTAGAACTTCAAGAACTATTGTGAATAGACACACAGAGAGAAAGCACAGACTTCTCCTTTTCTAGATTTTAGTGGAACTGCTTTGTGTTTTAGTTTTCCATTTAAAATGATGTCAGCTATAGGCTTGCTGTAAATTAATTTTACTATGTTTTCATATGTCTCTTGTATTCCATGTGTTTTACTATGAAGGCATGTTGGATTTTGTCATAGGTTTTTTTCAACATCTAATGAGATTTTTTTTTTTCACTTCAGTTTGTTTAGTGGATAACGTTGCTAGCTTTTGGGGTTCTGTATGTTTAGTGTTTTGATTATGTGTCCCAGTGACTAGCTCTACTGATCCAATCTATTTGGTGTTTGTATTTTTCTTTATCTATATAAGCATGTCCTTCTTTAGATGAGTATTTTTTTCTGATTTTGTTAAATATATTTTATGGGTTTTTGAACTTGGATTCTTCTATTGCTTTTATTCATAGGTTTTGTCTTTTCACAATCTTTCAGATTTCTTGGACATTTTGTGTTAGGATTTTTTTAGGATTAACATTTTCTTTAACCTTAACTTAAGAATCTATGTATTCTATTATATCTTCAATGCTTTGAATTTTCTCTTCTATTTCTTATATTCTGTTTGTGATGCTTGTGTCTTTCATTCGTGTTTGCTTACCCAATCTTCCATTTCCAGAGATTCCTCAGTTTCTGTTTTCATTTTTTTCCAGATAGGGTCTCTTTGTGTAACTTTGTAAACCAGGCTAGCCTTGAACTCACAGAGATCCACCTGCCTCTGCCTCCCAAGTGCTTGGATTAAAGATGTGAGCCACCACCACCAGGCTTCAGTTTCTGATTTCTTTATTACTTCTATTTCCATTTTTTGTACTGCAACTGTTTTAATTTTTTCTCTAAGAACCTCTATCATCATAAAGTTGTTTTTAAGTTCATTTGTTTTTGTTCTTTAGCTGCAAAGGAATGTGTAAGTCTTGCTGTGGTATTATAGCTGGGATTTGGTATGGTCATATTTCCCTGGATGTTTTGATTATATTCTTAAAACAGCATTTAGGCATCTGGGAGTGGGATGATTATAGGTATAGTTCCTGATTTCTGGGTTTGTCTTTTTTGGATCAGTGTTTTATTTCCTGACTTCTGTTTCTTTCCTCTTTGCTATTATTGTCTTTGTTGTCTAGATTTCTAGAAGCTGGTGTGCCTTCTGTTCTAGTAGGGAGTCTCTTTCTAAATGGGAACCTGGTGTTAAGTTCAGCAACTGGTCTCCTGTGACAATTCATTCAAAGGTACTTTTCACTTTCTCTTCTAATAGGTTCAGTGAGGCTAGATTTATGTTGAGGTCTTTGATCCATTTGGACTTAAGTTTTATGCATGGTGATATCTGCAGTCTTCTACATGTCAGCATCCCATTATGGCAGCACCATTTGCTGAAGATGCTTTCCATTTTCCATTGTATATTTTTAGCTTCTTTGTCAAAAATCAGGTGTTCCTAGGTGTTTGGATTGATATCAGTATCTTAGATTCAATTCTACCTGTCTGTTTTTGTGCCAATATCAAGCTATTTTCATTACTATAACTCTAATAATAGAGCTGGAAGTCAAGGATGTTAATGACTCATGCTTTGGGATGACCCTTTATTGTACAGGATTGTTTTGGCCATGCTGGATTTTTTGTTTTCCTACATAAAGTTGAGTATTGTTCTCTCAAGGTCTGTGATGAATTGTGTTGGGGATTGCATTGAATATGTAGATTTTTTTTGGTAAAATTACCATTTTTACTATGTTGATCCTACCTATTCATGTATATTCTCATTCTTAATTCAAAGTTATTTGCATATGTATTGAAAACATTTCTGGCTCATCCATTTTCAAATATCAACATAACGTTTTGAAACTAAAAGTTCTATATTTTTGATGCATTTGTGCATGAAATAACATTGTATTATATATCTTTCATATATATATTAAAACTTATTGACAACCCCCTAAACTTGTGTATGCATATGCAAAGTCTACATATATGGCACAATTTAATTACATGTATTATCATATTTGCTTTCTTTTCTACCTTTAGATACATTGGGTACAAAAGTAAATTATTTCCTTTCAAAATAAATTGTCAAAATTTCATTGACTTTTAAATTTATGAATTTAATAAATTATGACACATATTATTATAACTGTTTTAATTTAATATTTGTGTATAATACTCACTTTATTCCAGAGCAAGTTGTTAATCAAGTATTGTGAGATCTATTGGAATTAAACATACAAAAAATCCACCTCATTTTCTTCCTGTGTTTGTTATATATCCTATTTAATTCTGAAAGTCTCTCCCACTTTCTGAGAAATGGTAAAATTTGTGACATGGTTTTGAATATACCTAAGACTTCTTTAAGGTTGATGAAGTTCATGTTTCATTTTCTGAATAGATGTAAGTAGTTTCAGAGAACTTTGAAATAATTCTATTTATATTTAAGTAATGAATCAATTTATAGCTTATGATGTATATTACTAAAAATAAGTTAATAACATAGAGCTAATTTTTTACTGTTTGTAGTCTAGTTATTTTAATTATATATTTAATTTATTTCTTGAGATCAGTATGTACATCAGTCTCTTCTGACTGATGAATATTTGTGTAGTTCCTGTGCAGGGAAGCTTAGTAGCTGTGACTCCATGTGTATCCTCACTGTGTCATGGAGGCTTGCTTACAGTTTGAGGGGGTTAGTCCATTATCATCAATGAAAGAAGCCAGGCAGCATACAAGCACCACATTGCGCACCAGCTAGGGGTTTATATCCTGGTCAGAAATGACAAGTTAAGTAAGATTTAGTCTGGTATTGGCCTTGATCTGGGCTTTTGTGGCACAACTCTGCCCCCAATAATACTCCTCCTACAACAAGATCATACATCCTAATCCTTCTGAAACAGTCATATCAACTGGAAACAAAAGTTCAAATACATTAACCTATATTGAAATCACCACCGTTTCTAACATCAACTATCTAGTAATAAGACAACTTCCAAAATAACATTCCATGTCACAGGGTTTTGTGAGATGGACTAGGTGAACTTGAGATAACTTTTGCTTTCCATTATGTGAATTGAAATGATTACATTTAAGATCAAATAAAGGGTCTTGTTAGCAACTGTCTTATAGTAGATAAGTAGTTTTTCAAAGGAAGACAGTGGCCATCTGTTCTCTTTTCCACTGAGAATAAAATGAAGGTGAGAGAAACTTCTGTTTGAGAAAGGGAGAGACAGGTTAAATGTTAGAAAAAAAAAAGTCTTATTGACACTGAGGTTTGTTTAAACACAAAAACTCCAATATCTAGGGAATATATGTGATCTATTCCTCTGAACATCAGTAAGAATAAGGTAGGAAACCATCTGTGTTAGTGTTTCAGTCTGCAGGCCTGCCTGAAAGCATAGTACTGGTTTCAACACTCTCTAGAGAAATCTTTCATTTTATAAAGATATGCACAAACTAGAAATGGAAAACGATTTTTTAAAATGTACAGAACAGGCTTCTCTTTAAAAAGAACATCTGGTGGCCCGCAGGCCGAGAAGGCAACATTAGTAGCTTCCTTCTCTGCCCTCTTCCCTGGGGGCCAGATGTTGGGGCTCAGCCACCTAGAGACTGAGCTCTGCCATGACCTGCTCGGCCTGCTGGACAACGACGAGATCATGGCCCTGTGAGACACCATCAGGCTGCCTGGTGCAGCCTGTGGACCGCCAAGTATGCCAAAGGTCATTGGGAAAACAGTCACCTAACCTGAAGGAGGCTGCAGAACCAGTTACAAAGACAGAGGATATCCAGCTCTTTCAACAGCAGGCAAAAGAAGATAAAGAGGCTGAGAAGGTTGATTTCCGTAGCTTAGGAAAAGAGTTCTGTCAGTGGTTCTTCGAACTTCTTAATTCTCAGAATCCTTTTCTGGGACCACCTCAAGACGAATGGTGTCCACAGAACTTCTGGAATGATATCAAGCTTAGGTTTTAGTATAGTACCTCAGAAGAAAACGTGATAGACTACCATGGAGCAGAAATTGTGAGCCTTCGTTTTATGTCATTAGTGAAAGAGGAATTACTTTTTCTCAGTCCCAACCTCGACTCTCAGGGACTAAAATGTGATTCTTCTCCTCATGGATTAGTTATGATGGGAGTTGCAGGTACTGTCCACAGAGGAAATACTTGTTTGGGCATCTGTGAACAAATTTTTGGACTTATCGTAGCACTTTTGTGGAAAATACTTGGAAAATCAAATTTATCAACCTGAGAATTATTGGCCACAGCTCCCTGTCTCCTGGAACATTACTGAAACCAGCTGTTACATTTGAACAGAGTGACCTCTGTTTTATAATGTAATCACTTTGTGTTGTGTAATAACCCTGAAGTAAGACCTAATGTAAGGCAGGCATTAGATAGTGGGACTGGAGGCCAGGTTTTATGTAGTGGAGATGAGACCATGTTGAACAAAAAGGAACTGAACTTGCCTAACCCTATAAAGCACTGAGCTCTGACGGTCAGCCTGAGGTAGCTGCAGAAACTGCCCAGCACAACACTAATCATCTGTCAGCAATTGCAGATGTGAGGATTGAGATATTTTAGATGAAATAACCTTTGGACTACAGACTAATGTGAATACTTGCCTATTTCTACCCTAGTTACAACAAATGTTCTGAGAATTTATTGTGGTCCATCAAATAAATCCCACTTAAGATGTTGTAGATAAAAAAAAGGAATATAAAAAAAGAACATCTGAGTAGACTATAGCATCTCAATTTTTAAAATAATTATTATTATGGGCTTTTAAACATGATAAAATATTATATTCTGAGATGAATATGTTTGCTCAGAAGAAAACAAAGAAGACAAAACTTTGAAGACAAAGTTTCTTGGCGCAGGAATTCAAGACATTCATGAGAATATAATGAGGTATTTGTTTCAAAAATCACTTAATGAATTCATTGTTTCTTAATCTTTTAAAGACTTTGTTTTCTTTTAAGATTTAGACTACATATTACTCTTGTTAATTGGTGATTATCATATATGCTGCAGTTTGTCCTTATTTAATAAGCTATAATAAATTATAATTTGAATGTAATAAAATCTTAAATGTATGTCAATGCATCAAATATCTGATATCTGACACTATCATAAATCATAAGTACAAACCAATAATCTAGTCTTGAAAGTATTTTTTACAATTTTGACCAAATTTGATTCATTTGCTATAGAATTTGCACATGAGGAATACGTGAATCCATTCCATCCTTCCTATTTTTTGTCATATCCAGTTCATTCACTGTATAGTTCCAATCTATAATCAAGTGCAGAGACAAATGAACACTGGAAAATGGAGAATATTTAACACCATGTCTCTGAAGTTTCTCATTTCTCTGCTCAGATCTCCTGCATGTCAAAGAGGCAAGGAAAGCTAACCAATGTGTGAACATTGACACAATGTTTTCATGAGAGTCATTGTGCCTCTCTCATATGAAGTAGGACCTGGAGCCAAATTGAATAATCTGTAGAGAGCTTGTGCTCTTATACAGTCTTAGTCTGCACCAAAGTTTGTAGAGGTAGCGATGTCACTACATATAGAGTCTAACTGATGAAAGATAGAGAGAAAGAAAGACAGAAAAAAGAAAGAAAAGAAGAAAGGAGGGAGGAAATGAAGGAATAAAGGAAGGATAAAAGAGAAAAAGCAAGGAAGAAAGGAAGAACGATAACCCTTTCTTTGAAGTAAGCAATGTGATAAACTCTGGTCTAGCTGGGCATGCATGATTCTTTGTGCACTTTAGGGACTGTACTCATATCACTGTTAGGACTGTATTTGTCCTTCATGAACTGTCAGTCTTAGTATGGTCATCAATGAATATTGGACACTATGCATGTATGTCATTCTTGTTAGCTTCTCTATTACTAATGCATCTCCATTGTTAATTTCCCTACTAGAAATTTTCAGTAAACCTAATGAGATACACTAATGCTCTACAGCACCTTGGTCATAACTAGCACAGTAAGGAATAAAAAAGGTATCTATTTCAGATTGTTCTTAATGTTTTTCTTCCACAGAAAATACCTGTTTCATTTTAGGTAGCATCATCTTTCTTTCTTTCAGTCATTCTTTCTTAAAGCTTTCTTCTACTTTTCCAGGATCCTCTACACCTCCTTTTCCATCACCCTCCAATGTCTTTCTCTCTCTTATTAGAAAAGAATAGGCTTCTTCTATAAGATAACAACTAAACATTGAAAACTAAGATATAAAGAAAGATAAAACAAAAACCATCATACTATAATTGGACAGCCAAACCAAAAATGCCACAGAGAAGGCAAAGGAATTAGAGACACATGTTGTGATTACACATTAAAGTGTCCTGTAAAAGAACTAAATTGACAGTTATAATATACATATACAGGGGACCTGGCACAGACCTGTGTAGGCCCTGTGCTTCCTGCTTCTGTTGAGAGACATCTAGTTTTTTTTTTCTTCATTCTGGCTATTACAAATAAAGCTATTATGAACATAGTTGATCAAGTGTCCTTGTGGTATGATTGAGCATTCCTTGGGTTGATGCCCAAGAGTGGTATAGCTAGATCAGTTTTCTAAGAAATTGTCACATTGACTTCAAAAGTGGGTATAAAGGTTTGTACTTCTACCAGCAATATGGGAGTGTTCCCCTTGCTCCACATCCTCTCTAGCATGAGCCATTACTTGTACTTTTTATCTTAACCATTCTGAAATGTGTAAGATGGAATCTCAGGGTAGTTTGCATTGCCCTGATGAATAAGGATGTTGAACATCTCATTAGGATTCATCTTATTGTTACCTTTTGGCTTTTTGCTTGTTTGTTTGTTTGTTTTTCCAGTAGCATTTGGTTTTACCCTAGATCTCTAGCCTACCTAATCTCTGCTTGTTACCTAAGTAAAGCAGGTATAGGTTCCATCTCAGGGAGTGGGCCTAAAGTAAAATCATACATTGATTGGTTACTCACACAAGGTTTGTGTCTCCATTACCGTAGCTCATTTTGTAGGCAGACAAAATGTAGAATAAGGGTTTTGTATGTAAGTTGATATTTGCATTTCTGATAGTCTACAGAGAATGTTTCTGTATCATAAACATTTGAATATGGGGCTGAAGGTTCTATGTAGTCATAAACTCCACTTTTCCATGTTCAGTGAGTTGTAGAGTTGTTTTCTTCTGCAATCAGACCTTGCAGTCAGTTTGTGGAGCACAATCTACTGTCTTGGCAACAGCCTGTGTTGTTTGAGGGTTTCCATTGGACCTTCTCAGGCAAAATTCAAATGGATGAAACCCAACCCCAGCACTGGAAGTTTTGTTTGGTGACAGGAGAAGGCCACCATTAGTTCTGTCTCCCTCGATATTTGGAGACTTCATTGGGATCACCTCCATATATTATAGAACATTTCCACTGCACTAGATTTCCATACCACATTGCAAATGCCCTTTTAACTCTAGCTCTCTCTCCCTTTATTCCCTCCCCCAATTGACAGGAGCCATGTGACTTTGGGGGCAACAAGTCCTGAGAATAGCATGAAGAGCTCTCATTGTGGCAAGGCCCTGGAGAACCTCACTCATTTGGAAAAATTTGTGGATAATTATGGATTTAACCCCAGAAGCAAATGTTCTATCTGATGTTTGTTTTCATCATGCTAGCCATACTGCTAACTTCTTTAATTTTATGTTCTCAGTCACAGATAAAATTCCTATTACAAAACAGAAACGTTCCCCTGATCACTCTTTTTTGAGTGAACTAAAAGGAATGTTGTTAAAAAGTATATGGTAGACTTGATTCATCCCCTAAAGCCTTTGATGTTTCAAGTATGACCATGAATTCAAGCTTCTTAAGAACAGAATATTGCCTTTCTGATGCACCCTGTAACTACCCTGAAAGAATTACAGTAGCTCATAAAGTTTAATACCACATGTTTGTATAACCATTCTGAAAAGAATAATTTCAATCACAAGAGTCTTAGAGAAATGTTAATAAATACATGATATCAGGAGTTAAAGGGATGAGTCTAGAGACAGAGAATGATGTAGAATCATAGAAACCCACAGTTCTCTCATTTCTAAAAACTGTGCCAATACAGTAAGAAGTTTAGAGAGATGGATATAAGGATAAGGGATAATGAATGCGAATGATTAAGAATAAGCTTCCAAGTTATTTTGTATATAGGATAATTGGAAAAACTTGGTATGTCCGCAGAGGAGGTAGAATAGTATAGAGTGTAGAATGGATTGATACAGCTTTGGCTGTTGAGTTAATTGTGAGAACACAGACCCTACTAGACATAAATATTAACCACTAGAGACAAAACTGTCCCTCACTCTCTATGATGCTGTAACCACAAATGCTACCAACTGGGCACTCTGTTCCACCTGTAGGTATGCCTAGTTAGAAAACTGCCTTTGTGGCATGTAACACTGCTTATGCTTTTAACATCAGATCTATAGATCAAATAGGTAATAGTTACCAGTGGGAAAGTTGGGGGATGGAAGTGGAAAGAGGTAAAGGAACAAACCGTTAATTTTTGTATTCATTTTCAGAAACTTAGGAAATAAAAGCTGATTGTAAAACTGTTCATGCAAACTCCTAAAACTATCTAACTAAGTGGCTATCCAGGGCCACTTGTTTGAATACAAAGTAGTTTCAGTTTCTTTTTTGTACCTACTTCCCTGGTCCTCAAACACATCTTGAGCAAGGTTTCCAGCATTCATTCATATTGCCCTGTGGTGATAAGTTATTTATGACTCATTATAACTTTCCTGAGGGCACAAAAAGAAAAGCCAGTTATACTGATTAGCCATAGAAGCTAGGCACACACATTTAATCCCAGGACTCAGGATTAAGAGGTAGAAGGATCTCTGTCAGTTTAAGGCCATGCTGAATACACAAAATTGATCCACTCCCAAAACAAACAGCCCACACAAAGGTGATTTGAGAACTTGGGATCACAAGCCTTTAATACCAGCACTAGGGAGGTAGAGAGAGGAGTGGTATGGCTGTGTGGAGAAAGGAATGTAAGGAGGAGACAATATCTGAGAGCCTTTTGCCTGTGAGGATTTGTGGAGACAGGATTGCCATTTCAGCTGGGTAGAGGTAAAATCTACTGGCTTGGTTTCTTTGCTTCTGTGATCTTCAGCTTGAAGCTTAAACCCCAAAAACAGTCTATGGGACTTTTATTTATTATATCACCCTCCCCTCCCCTACCCACTTAACACCCTCCCCTGCATTGCCTTTGGTCCACTTTCATTTTTATTGCTTTCAATGTGGCATACGTGTTTCTTCTTTCTTTTAGCTGGAATTAGCTTCTCTTCTATACTAAAATAGAACTTTTATAGGAAGCTTGTGATTTGTGTATTTCTTGATTTAATACTTCTTGCCATTGTATGTTTTATTATTTGAAACTTAGGACATGTTAAATAATTGTTAGTATAGCAATATTCTCTTAACTATAGTCATTGTTTTGTTTTTATAACTTATTTATTTTATATTCCAAGCATAGTTCTCCCTCCCACCCTTCCTTCCACCCTACTTCACCCCCCCATCAGCCCAGTCTACTCCTCCTATAAGGTAGGGGCTCCCATGAGTAATCAACAAAGACTGGCACAATAGGTTCAGGCATGTCTAAGCCCCTCCACCATGCATTAAGGCTGAGCATGACATCACACCCTAAGGAATGGGCTCCAACAAGATAGCTCATGTACTAGGTTTTTATTGTGGGTCTCCTGCCAGAAGCCCTACAGATAGTCCTAGCTTCACAAATGTCTCCCATATGAGGAGGGCCTAATTCAGTCCCATGGAGGCTCCACAGCTGTCAGTCTACAGTTCATGAGTTTCCAGGAGATTGGTTCATCTGTCTCAATATGTTTCTCCATCATGATCTTGACCTCCCTTGCTCGTATCCTCCCTCCTCCCTCTGTTCAACCGGATTTCAGGAGTTCAGCCTGGTTCCTGGTTGTGGATCTCTGTGTCTTCTTTCATCAATTACTGGATGAAGGATTTATGATGATTGTTGGGATATTCACATATCTGATTACAGAGTAGGGCAGTTCAAGCATCCTCTCCACTATTGCTAGGAGTCTTGGCTTGGGTCCTCCTTGTGGATTATGGGGAATTAACCTAGCACCAGGTTTCTCCCTAAACCCATAGTGACTCTCTCTATTAAGATATCTCTTCTTTTTAAAGATAATTTTTATTTAAATTAAAATCAATCTTATTTTACATAGCAATCCTAGTTCCTGCTCCCTCCCATCATCCCATTCCCCCACCAACACCCCATCCCACTCCCCAGGGGGATGAGGCCTCCCATGAGGGATCATCAAAGTCTGACACATCAATTGGGGCTGCACCTAGGCCATCCCCTGTATATTTAGGCTGAGAGAGTATCCCTCCATAGGGAAAGGGCTCCTACAGCCCATGCGTGAACTAGGGATAAATACTGATTCTACCGCCAGAGGCCCCTTAAACTGCCTAGCTCTCCCAGATGACACACAGATTCATGAGGCCTAGTTCAGTCCTATGCTGGTTCCCTAGGTGTGAGACTGGAGTCTGTGGACTTGCACTTGCTCAGCTCAGCTATTTCTGTGGGTTTTTCCAACATGACTTGACTCCTTTGCTCCTCACTTATCCCTCTCTACAACTGGATTCCAGGTGTTAGCTTCACTCCTCCATTGTTGGTGGGAATGCAAACTTGGGTGGCAACTTTGGAAATCAGTATGACAATTTCTCAGGAAAATAGGAATAGTCTACCTCAAGATCCAGCAATTCCACTCTTAGGCATATACCCAAAGGATGCACATTCATACCACAAGGACATCTATTCAAATATGTTCATAGCAGCATTATTTGTAATAGCCAGAACCTAGATGCAACCTAGATGCCCCTCACCTGAATAATGGATAAAGAAAAGGTTGTATGTTTACCCAACGGAGTACTATTTGGCAGGGGGGAAAAAAGAACAATGAAATTTTGAAATTCGAAGGCAAATGGATGGAACTAGAAGAAACCATCCTGAGTGAGGTAACCCAGATACAGAGAGACAAATATGGTATGTACTCACTCATATATGGATATTATACATGGAACAAAGGATTATCAGCCTACAATCCACAACCCCAGAGAAGCTGGGGAACGAGGAATACCTTCAATTGCTCTTCTACTGCATTCTCCACCCCTCAACCATCCTGTTCCCTAGTGTTTTCATTGTCTTACCATCCCCATTGCCACCCCCTCTTCTGTCCCAAGTTTACCCAATAGATTTTCTCTAATTTTCCTTCCCAGGGTGATCCACTAGTCTATAGCAATAACATTGGACTCTGTAATCCACATGTAGCACTCCACTCCCAAACCCAGCTACTGTTTTCTGACCAATTAAATTTGTTTTCTTCTTGGTTTTTTTTTTCAATTTTCTCTAGCTTGAGTTGAACTTATTATATAATTTGAATTCTAATTTTCACTTTTTATATAACTTATGCTTCATTTATGGTATTCACAGCCTTATAAATTAAACAAAATGTAAATTATTTGTATTAGAACAGGAATTCATCTTTATTCCAGGTACTATGTTTTAAAAATAAGAAAAAAAATGTGATTAAAATATTTTACATTGTCTTCTTCATAAGAAAAGTTATCTTTAAACTATTATAACATATAATAAATTTTAAACTAATGATTTCAAAGTATTTAGCACAGAGAAAATTAAGTTGCGTAATATTATAACAATTATGATTATCCTTTAAAAAGAGAAAAACTAATGTATATGTAACCATTTTAAAATGATTTAAATGTTATGTACATATCAACTTTAAAAATTAATTTTTGATTTATGTCTTCCTTTTATTTCTACAATTAGATTTATTTCTAAAGCCATTTAGAAATAATTTAAGCCCATAGAGGGAAAAATAATGCATTAACTTGATGATAGACCCATTTTATCATAAACAAGGTCAGAAGATCAACAAGATTTGAGACAAATGTTAATTGCAAATGTGTAAACTCAGCTTTATTAGTGCTTTTATCCTAACTAGCACATCTACTTCTAATCAAAGGCTTTAATTTAATCATCAGGACTGCTTCTCATATGGGTCAATAGCATTCATTGCCACTCAGTTTGTGATAAATGTCACAGACAATTCTGAAACTGAAATCTAAAGACACAATGAAGTTAGGATGCATAATTCGAAGTGAATAGCAAATAGTTGAGATTAATCATAGGACTTAACTTTGAACCCAGGGCTTGTTGTAGTCACCAGAGTAGCAGAATGGTATTTTCACTTCCAGTGCATTTACTGGAAGGAAGGGCCATGTGTTTTATGTGCACAATTGTCACATGATTAGTTAAATGTACATCTGTGAACTCTGGAGCAGAGTGTATTCTAATCATCTGTTAAGCTGATTATAACAACTGGAGAGTAAAATGCTGCCTATAGATGGCCTTGTTTCCATTATCCAATAAATTATCCTGTGATCCATCTGAAATATTTGTGAAAAATCCTACTAAAAGGGAAAAAATGTTAAAGAATGAGGTATCTTTTCATGGAGAGTAATTGAGGCTCTTGAGTTTCACGCTAAACTTCCCCAAGTGTGACCAGTGAGGCCTTTGTGCCCTCTTGCAGGTGTCATCAATTTCTGGTCTAAGTGACATCTCACTTGTTTTCCAACATGTTTCAGATTTAACAATCCTTTCAGAAACACCTTGGATCACTTAATATTTTCAAGTGGCACAATGCTTTTATCACAGAAATTCCTTTTTAGAGTTATTCACAAGGAACAAAGATCATCAGTGCAAATAAAAATGAGTTCCATGATGTGTAATAGCTAATAGTTTGCAACAGGATTGGGATGGCACAGAGATGTTACTGTGTGCCATTACAGAACATACCTTCAGAAGCTTCTTCAATGATCAGCTGCTGCTTCCACTTACTTTCAAAGAATTCATACTTATACATCTTGCAGAAAGCAATAACCCTGGTCACATTTGCAATGAGCTCTTTTATTCATAAGTTATATTTCATGAGCAATGTTTAATAGCTTCTTCAGACACTTCCATTTCCTAGATAAATGAAAAACAGTGCAAATGAGCAAACAGATATAGACAATGCAAATAGCACTCGGGAAAGATATATATTAAAAAATAATCATGAATATCATGAGACTTGGTCAATTCACAGTGTGCTTAGTGATCATGAAGGTAAATAGTTAACATAGAAGCAACTAATCCTTTATATAGATATACTAATTTTTGTAGTTCTGTTTTTATGGGATAACTCTATGTCTCTGAATCTAGAACTATTTCTTGTGGGTTTTTTTGACTCTTTTTTATTTGTTTGTTTTATCTTTTTCTGTGTTCTTTTTACTTTATCATAATTCATTTATTATTATTATTATTGTCATCATCATTATTATTATATACCTATTGATATTCTAATGAGAAAGAGAAAGGTATATTTTGGTGGGTGGTATATGAGGAGGGGGAGGGAAATTGTAATCAGAATATATTGTATAAATAAAAACTATTTTCAATTAAAAAATAAAAATTATAATTACTTTTATGCTCTTGATAAAACATACACATTTAGATAAATAACATTACACATAACTTTTTTGTAGAAATTTTAGTTTCATGATAAATTTTATGGTTTTTGAAACTAAATGTGTGTGTTTATTTTAAAATTTCATTTCTTTGTAATTTGTAGAAAATTCCTCTAATTCAGTAAAAATTTCAGTTATGCATGTTAAGATTTTGTCTTCCTCAGCCATGATTTTTTCTGAGAAATATTTTATTGACAGATTATTCCAAATTGAAAATACTAAACTCTGAATTTTCAGAGGAGGCATTTAACAGATTTTAGTGTTTGACAATACAAAGATATCTCTTAGAAGAAGCATAAAAAACTAGGAAGAATAGGATTTGATGGCAAACTCTAAGATTCCAGCAGCCTGTAAATTGCCCTGCCCATTTCATGTAATTTGATAAATATATTGTCCATGCATATAAATAATAATATATAATATATCTGTCCTCTGGTCTTGAAAAATAACATATAACATGACATTTTATTCTGGATTCTGCTTAAGGAACTTGGAAACTGTAACCAGTTGATCAATGTACACAAACTAAGGGCTACTGAGAAATCTCAATAGGAAAGAAATTGTCTACAATATTGAAGCTTCCAATTCCCAGTCACTGGGCCTAACCAAAAACAATACAGAGAAACCATGTCTTGAAAAACAAAACAAAACAAAACAAACAAACAAACAAACAAACAAAAAAACAAACACTGGGTCTCTTATCAGGTCTTAAAATCAATACCAGTGTTTGGATCAGAGGGGGATTTTGGAGCTTGTGAGGCAGCCATCTAGACTGAAGGGTGAGTCTAGATAAATGTTCAGTCCTGTCTCAAAAATTAGGTAAATGTTTTTCTTGAGGATGGCTTCAAAGTTATCCTGTGCCCTGCACATGTGCATGCTCACATACAGATACACTTACTTCAGTTAAGACAAACTGTTTTTAATACAGTATATTTATTTATTAGTTATGCTTTCATTATTGTCCATTTTTGTTCAGTATTTTCCCATTTTATCTCAACCTCCTTTTCAATGTCCTTCCTTTGAAATTATTAGTGAGTCTTTGTATTTACAAATCACAGAATTTCTCCTGACACATAGGAAAACAAAAGCTGAATGAAGAGCTGACAAGATTTAATTCTGTTTGGAAAGTGTGCTCAAGAGTTTTCTTAATATGCATATTCCCTCAGAATAAACACTACATTGCCCTCAAATTTGAAAAATAAAACTGTTAAAAATGAAAAAGGGATCACAAAATACAAAAACATGATTTTCAGAATGAATTCTTGATTTACAATTAATTTCCATCATATTTATATTTATTACTTTTATGTATATGATCTATCATGGGTGTGTGATACAATTAAAATCTTTCAATTGATGAATTTCAAATTATGACATTAAAAACCAAAGAATTACAAAAGAAAAATAAGAAGACCTTACAAAAGTACTGTCTCTTTTGTGGTCATTCCACATGAGATATGGAAATTTAATTATTGTGAAGAGTCCTTGAAATTCTAGGCAGAGCAATAAGACAACAAAATGAAATCAAGGGGATACAAATTGGAAAGGAAGAACTCAAGCTTTCACTGTTTGCAGATGATATGATAGTCTACATAAGTGACCGGAAAAACTTTACCAGGGAAATCCTACAGCTGATAAACACCTTCAGCAAAGTGGCAGGATACAAGGTTAACTCAAAAAAAAAAAATCAGTAGTCCTAATATATATGGATAATAAATGTGCTGAGAAAGAAATCAGACAAACATCATCCTTTACAATTGCCACAAATGACATAAAATACCTTGGGGTAACACTAACCAAAAAAGTGAAACACCTGTAATATAAGAATTTTGAGTCATTAAGAAAGAAATTAAAGAATATACTAGAAAATGGAAGGATCTCCCATGTTTTTGCATAGGTAGGATCAACATAGTAAAAATGGCAATCTTGCCAAAAACAATCTATAGATTCAATGCAATCCCCATCAAAATCCCAGCACAATTCTTCACATATCTTGAAAAAGAATTCTCAAATTTGTATGGAAAAAAAGAAAAGACTCAGGATAGCCAAAACAATCATGTACAATAAAAGAACTTCTGGAGGCATCACCATCCCTGATATCAAGCTCTATTATAGAGCTATATTCCTGAAAACAGCTTGGTATTGGTACAAAAATAGACAGGTAGACCAATGGAATAGAGTTGAAAACCCTGATATTAGCCTTCACAACTACGAACACATGATTTTTGACAAAGAAGCTAAAGCAATACAATGGAATAAAAAAACCATCTTCAACAAATGGTTCTGGCATAACTGGATGCTGGCATGTAGAAGACTGCAGATAGATCCATGTCTATTGCCATGCACAAAACTTAAGTCCAAATGGATCAAAGACCTCAACATAAATCCAGCCACACTGAGCCTTCTAGAAGAGAAAGTATGTAATACCCTTGAAAAAATGGTACAGGAGACTGCTTCCTGAACATTACACCAGTAGCATAGACACTAAAATCCACAATTAATAAATGGGACCTACTGAAACTGAGAAGCTTTTGTAAGGCAAAGGGCACAGTCAAAATGACAAAACAACAGCCCACAGATAGGGAAAAGATATTCACCAAACCCATGTCTGACAGAGGCCTGATCTCCAAAGTCTACAAAGAACTCAAGAAGCTAGTCTCCAAAACATGAAATAATCCAATTAAAATTGGGGTACAGAACTAAATAGACAATTCTCAATAGAGAAATCTAAAATGGCTGAAAGACAAATAAGAAAGTGGTCAACATCCTTAGCCATCAGGGAAATGCAAATAAAAACAACTCTGATATACCATCTTATACATGTCAGAATGGCTAAAATCAAAAACAGCAATGACAGTTTATGCTGGATAGGATGTGGAGAAAGGGGAACACTCCTCCACTGCTGGTGGGAGTGTCAACTCGTACAGTCCCTTTGGAAATCAGTATGGTGATCCCTCAGGAAAATGGGAATGCAGCAATTTTACTCTTAGGCATATACCCAAAAGAAGCACATTCATACAACAAAGACTTCTGTTCAACAATGTTCATCGCAGCATTATTTGTAATAGCCAGAACCTGGAAGCAACCTAGATACCCCTCAACTGAAGAATGGATGGAGAAAATGTGGTACATGTACACAATGGAGTAATACTCAGTGAAGAAAAACAAACAAAAAATAAAAAATAAAAAACAATGGAATCTTGTAATTTGTAGGCAAATGGATGGAAATAGAAACCATCCTTAGCGAGGTAATACAGTCACAATATGACAAACATGGTATGTACTCACTCATATGTGTATTCTCAACATAGAGTAAAAGATTACCAGCCTATAATCCACACTGCCAGAGAAGCTAGTTATCAAGGAGTACCCTGGGAGGATCCTAAGAGAGACATACATGGTCCCCTGGAAAACGGGAAAGGGACAAGATCTCCTGAGCAAATGGGAGCATGGGGGATGCAGGAAGGAGCTAGGAGAATGAGAAGTGGAGAAGAGGATGGTGAGGAGGACATTATGGGGCATGAAGGTTGAGTTGGGGGAAGAACAGAAGAGAACAAGATAAGGGATACTATAATAGAGGGAGAAATTGTAGGCTTAAAGAGAAATCAGCACTAGGGAAATGTCTTGAGAGCTACAAAGATGACACCATCTAACATTCTAAGCAATAGAGGAGAGGTTACCTTAAAGGCCCTCCCCTGATAATGAGATTGATGACTAACTTATTTGCCATCCTATAGCCTTCATCCACCAGCTGGTGGAAGTAGAAACAGACATCCACAGCTAAACCTTGAACTGAACTGGATGAGCAAAGTGGTCCAGCCCAGGCTGGTGAAATTCATAGAAACAGCTGACATGAACAAGGGAGAGCTCTTGTTCCCCAGACTGAGAGCTGGGAAACAAGCATGGGACTGATCAAGACCCCTTGAATGTGGGTATCAGTGAGGAGACCTTGGAAATCTATTAGGCCCCTGGTAGTTGATCAGTACTTATCCCTAGCATAGGAATGGACTTTGGGAGCCCATCCCACATGGAGGGATACTCTCTGAGCCTAAACACAAGGGGGTGGGCCTAGGCCCTATCCCAAAGTATCTGACAGACTCCGAAGACCCCACAGAAGGCCTCACCCTCCCTGGGGAGCAGAAAGGGAATGGGATAGGAAGGGTGTTAGTTGGGGGTGCAAGGGAGGTGGAAAGGGAGTGGAACCTGGGATTGACATGTAAAATATACATATATATATTATTAATTCAAGTTAGGGAACAAGCTTGTAAGTCCCTTCTCCCTCTCCCTCCCCTTGCCCTATACCTCCTCCCCCACACCCAACCTACCCCCACCCTATCCACCCACCACTCCCCAGGCAGGGTAGGGCCCTCACCGGGGGCTCTGCAAAGTCCACCAAATCTTCCTGTGCTGGGCCTGGGCCCTTCCCCATGTGTCCAGGGCCAGAGTGTATCCCTTCATGTGGGATGGCTCTCAAAGTCCCTTCTTACACCAGGGAAAAAAGCTAATCCATTTTCACAGGCTCCCTGGAGTACAGAGGCCTCCTTTTTGGCATCCATGTTCAGGGGGCTGGTTCAGTCTTCTACTGGCCTCCCAGACAGCATCTGGGGTCGATATTCTCTCCCTTGTTCAGGCGAACTGTTTCTGTGGCTTTCTCCAACCTGGTACAGACTCCTTCAATCTTCATTCCTCCCTCTCTTCAACTAAATTCCAGATTTCAGCTCACTGTATTTCTGTGGATGTCTGGCTCTGCTTCCATCAGCCACTGGATGAGGGCTTTAGGATGGCATAAAGAGTAGTCATCAATCTCATTTTAGGGGAAGGGCTTTTAGGTTATCCTCTCCTCCATTGCCTGGATTGTCAGATCGTGTCATCCTTGTAGGTCTCTGGAGATCTCCCTAGTTCCAGATCTCTTCTCAGACCTATAGTGGCTCCCTCAAATATGGTATCTCTCATCCTGCTCTCTCTCCTCTATTCTCCCCTACTCAATATCTCTGCTCTTCCATTTCCTCTACTCTACTCCTCTTCTCGTGCTCTTATTGTGTCAGCACCCTCTCCCCTACCCTCATGCTCCCAATTAGCTCATGAGTTCATGCCCCTTAACTGAAGAATGGATAGAGAAAATGTGGTACATTTATACAATGGAGTACTACTCAGCAAAAAAAAAAAGCAATGGAATCTTGAAATTCGCAGGCAAATGGATGGAACTAGAAGAAACCATCCTGAGTGAGGTAACCCAGTCACAAAAAGACAAACATGGTATGTACTCACTCATATATGAATTTTAGACATAGAGCAAAGGATTACCAACCTATAACCCTCTTCACCAAAGAAACTAGGAAACATGAAGGACTCTAAGGGATAAATAGACCCCAGGAATGGGAAGTGGCAAAATTATCTTTCTAATTCAATAAAAAAATTTAAAAAAACGAATTATGAAAGATCCATTGAACCAGCACAAACTCTTAAGTTGGGGACAGGCAAAAATCAAAAGATGCTTTAGGAATCTGACTCTAATTCAGATAAAACACACAGTGTAAATTGAGAAAATTAAGCCAATTCTTTATTATACAAAATTATTGTTAGCCTGCAGTACTGGGTGTATTTCAATATCTAGTTGTTTCTCTTTGCTGCCTTTTCTCAATGATGCCACGGTGTTCAATGAAATACAAGAGAACATTTAAGACAGTCCTGGTATATTTCTTCAAATTTCTGGTACCTACTAGCACACCGGAGACTTCAGTGAGAATAATTATTTTCATTGGTATCACTCATATGCAGAAAATATGTGAATAATAATGTAGCTGGACATGGGTCCTACAACATACAAAATATTTCTGGAAGGAAAAACACTAAATGGTTGTTGTCCAGGAAATTCTGGACTTTGGGAGTCCATATCACCCAAAAATCATCAAATGGAAACATTAGTGTTCAGATATGACGATATGTTAAAACTAACCAACAAGCGAAGAAAACAAATGGTTTCAACTTAAATGTAAGTTTTTAACCAACAGAATGCTTTCATTGAAATCAAATTATATCATGAAGAATAAATTGCATATAAATGAGGCAACTTTAAAAACCCAATATTATAAGCAGATAATTACTATGAAATTAATTTGTTTCTTCAATTTGAATGCCTAAGTTTTCAAAATCTCAAATACACACAAAATTGGTAAACTACAAGTACATGTTTTCTTTGCAGGTATGTTATAATATCTCTATTTATTCATTTTCTGGGCCCATAGTTACTTTGTTTTAAAGTTTAAAGATAAATCAAATGTAAAATCCAATAAGCCAAAGGAAAAATGCGTAAAGGAAACTCAAAAAATATATGTAAGTATCTCCATTCAGAATATGACAGTGTTGTCCCTGTTGTATAATTTGGATTCTGTGGAATGTTGTCATCATTCTCTAATTTTATATGTGACATAATACATATAATGATGTATTAATGTATAAATGAGTCTAAAGTAATATACATAATTAACATAACAAACACAGACATGTTGTTACCAGCAGGTAGTTACTACTTTGTAATTTTCTTAAATGTCTCCTTGTGAATCTATTCTGTTATCATCAAGCCAATTAAAATGGATTGCATTTGCAGCAATTTTGTCTCTACATATGCCTACTCCAAGCTGTTGCTCTAATAGTAACAAAACTAAGCAATGAGTCCTAGGATGTTGGATTATGAGATGTCTTTCAAATACGACCTAAAAGTACCCCATACATAAAAAATGTAATGGGACTGAAGAATGTCTGAACAAAATATCCTCCAACCATACAGAATTTACTGATGCATTCTTTCATATAACTTGTTACACATTACCAAACATCCCAGATAGTGACAATAACCTGTAGTTGTATCATAGGATAATTTCATACATATTATGTAAGGAAAACATGAACCTGATGCAAGATTTTGGTAACAGCTAGGTTTTGCCATTTCATTTTTAAAATAATAATAATAATAATAATAATAATAATAATAATAATAAAATAACAACACAAAACATAATCTTATCTCTACATCTTATATATTCATTTTAATCAATAGGTTTTTATATCTATTTATTCATGTTTTAGTAGTATTTAACTATTTTAAATTATGTGGAGTAGCAGAATAAGATAGCTATTGGTGATATATATTATATAATATATATATATATATATATTATAAGAACAGAAAAAGGCGCCATATTTTTAAAGAAAGCAAGGAAAGACATATGAGAAAGTTTAAAGATTGGGGCCTTGGTGGCCCACGCCTTTAATCCCAGCACTCGGGAGGCAGAGGCAGGCAGATCTCTGTGAGTTCAAGGCCAGCCTGGTCTCCAGAGTGAGTGCCAGGATAGGCTCCAAAGCTACACAGAGAAACTGTCTCGAAAAAACATACAAACAAAAAAAGAAAAAAAAGAAAGAAAGTTTAAAGGTAGGAAAGGGAAGAGAGAAATATAATTATACTAATATCAAAATCTATAAATAGTATAAAAGACATTAAGAAACTTGCAGTAAAATGTTTGAATTTTGAATTGCAAAAGATATCCCTGTGTGTGTGCATGTGTGTGTGTTTGTGTGTGTACATACATAAACTTTTAATGTCAGATCATTTTGGAAATTAGACAGTCCTTGAAGAGTATTTAGTTTCCCCATGGGTACCAATATCAGTAAATAGATTTCATTGTAAATTTTAAAGCACAGATGAAGTCTTCAACTTTGAAAAACTAGTCTTTCACTGAGCTGAAGCAGTTTCAGAACTGGAGCGATGAGGGAGCATCAGATGTGTACTTAATGAGTAAGCAGAAGACATGCTGAATGTGATGCTATTCATTCCTTCATACACTGAGCTAAGGCTATTGTATGCTGTCTTATCCTTCATTTCTCTCCTGACTGTGCTGTGGAGACATGGCGTTCTCACTTGTCATCTGACCACGTTCCTTAGGATCTCTGCAACACTGGCATTCCAACCAAAGCCACCACAATATACTTACAAAAATGACTCTTTTAATAGAGATCACATTTTACAGTTCTGAACAGTCTTTGGAAACTTAGAAAAGTTTGGGTTCATCATAGTGAGGACAGAGCAGATTCCATTCTGTCCATAGTCTGGTTCAGGAATTACCTATTCAAAAACACTAGCCATTGCTTCTGGAAAACAAGGCACAGACTCTGACTCTGACTCTGACTCTGACTCTGACTCTGACTCTGACTCTGACTCTGACTCTGTCTCTCTCTCTCTCTCTCTCTCTCTCTCTCTTCTCTCTCTCTCTCTCTTACACACAACACACACACACACACACACCACACACACACACACACACACACACACACACACCGTGTGTGCATGTATAAATAAATGCAGAAATTAAAATACACTGGAACAAAAGTTTCTGCATTGTTTTAAAAGCAGGTCCCAAATGTCAGTGCTTTATTTCTAGCTCACTAATTTATTTTCCATCTTTCTCTGTGTCAAGATGTCTATCAGCATGCCTCTTATAATTCACCACCTGACTAACTTGTCTTATCTAATACAAGGTCTACATATGGCGATGGGAAAAGTGCTGTAAGAATTTCTGCCTCACCCTCCCACCCTCATGCTCAAAGCTCTTCAAATAACAAGATAGCCAAAGAAAAGAAACAATGTAACAGATGCTCAGTCTACAAATCCAGCAATAGAAAAGATGCAAAAACACTCTAAGCATTATAATCTCAAAAGATTTCAATGGATTAGGAAGACATCTTAATTGTTTAAGTGCTGTGAATATAAAAGGAATAGAGTTCAAATCTCCAGGACCCACATAAAAGCCAGGTATTTCAGGATGTGCTTGTAATCCTATTGTTTGTTGGGCAGTAGTTTTCTCTTTCAAAAAAAAAGAAGAAAGAAGCAAGGAAGAGAGGAAGAGAAGGAAAAAAGAACAGAGAGAAGAAGGAAGGAAGAAAGAAAGGAAGGAAAGAAACGAAAAGGTAAAGGAAAAGATGGGGCTGGAGATATGGGTCAGTGGTTAAGGGGACTGACTGTTGTTCCAGAAGAGCCAGGTTCCAGTCCAAGCACCTATGTGATGGCTCACAGCAGATGTCCTCTCCTGGTATCTGTGTGCACTAGGCACACATTCATATACACGAAGAGAAAATAAATCTTATACACAATATCAGTAAATCAATCAATAAATAAAAAGGTTTAAAAGGACAAGACACAATTTGTTCTAAAGAAACAGCTTTGACTCTTGTCTTCTAGGTACACATGAATACCTACTTGCATTTGCATTTCTACAAACAAAGGGCACACATACGCAAAACTGTTAACAGGTTCATCAAGAAAATAATAAGTCAATCATAGGATAACAATATAAACACAGAATCAACAAACATTCTTCATGTTAGAGGGGAGTGTCACTGATAAATAACCAGAGTCCAGCTCCCCACTGTGATGGGTTACCTACTCTACAGTACAAAAGCAGGAAGGATACTAGCAAACTCTAGTGACCTACATCCTTGGGATTGACTAAAACCTAAAGTGTATGACAGAAGAAAGTAGAAATGGAAATCCTATTACTGAAAGCACACATTTAAGAATAAATATGTAATAAGTTATTAAAAGTAAACAATCCATGTATTGGAATATCACTTCAGTCTGTCATTAGCTCATTCACTCAACAAACTTTCCTTATTATTATATTTCAGCATCATGCCAGGTGCCAGCATAGTTTATGCAAAAGAGATGTTTCTTTGCCTCTTTGAATCTCACAGATTAATGTGAAATGGGAACTGAACAAAAAACAAAAGAAACCATGGTGCAAAACAGAAAAAGCGAGTATGCTTCCCAAAGACAGAGAAGAGAGAATTACAAGGAAGATGAAGAATTTATGACATACATTTTCAGGAATAATTAAATTTGCCACATGAATTAAAAACAGGGAGTTTAAGTGGGGCGTTGGTGGCGCACGCCTTTAATCCCAGCACTAGGGAGGCAGAGGCAGGAGTATCTCTGTGAGTTCGAGGCCAGCCTGGTTTCCAGAGCGAGTGCCAGAATAGGCTCCAAAGCCACACAGACAAACCCTGTCTCGAAAAGCCAGAAAAAAAACAAAAAAAAAAACCAAAAAAAAAAACAGGGATTTTAATATGAAATACAGTGGTTTGTTTGTTTGTTTTTGTTTTTGTTTTTAACCTGGAATTAATGACAGGTTTCATCAAAGAGAAGAAATAGGTGGTGTTTATCTACCACACCATCTCATACTGGATTACTTAAGCTTTCAAATCTACTGAAAAGTTTCAGTGTCTACTTTTTTGTCAGCTATCTACTATTTATTCTGTTATTAATGTTCAACGTTGGACATGGCCAGATGGCTTTGTGCTGTGTGTCTTGTATTTCTATTGTAGAGAGTTCTCATCAGAAATGATTATTTGCATGAAAATAAAAAAAATAGAAACCCAAAAGTGTGCTCTGCAAAGGATTTATCCTAATTGAATCATGTTTCCATTCTCAGTTTACTAACAGTACATGGTTTTCTTTTTGCTTTCTGGGAAAAAAAAAAGTGCAATGGGAGCTTACAGTGGGTAGTGCTTACTAGAAGCTGTGGACAGCCACAGATTAGCTAAACAGGTAGTATATATGAGATACAACCATAGGAGCAATGCTCTGCAATGTGTACAGAACCTCTGGCATTCCACTGTGTAGTTTTGCCACTTAAAGCAGTGGTACACACCCAAAATATATTTGATATATGAGAAAATAAAACCCTTTAGACTATGCACATAAAAGTAATAGATTATGTGTATTTCTTTACTAAAAACCTTTTTTTAAACCTGCAATATATTTGAATTAATCTAATATATTTTTTAGGGACACATTATAAATGAAGAGGGAAGGAGCAACTGGAGAAATGAACCAGAAAATGAAGCTACAAGGAACATGGGGAGAAACAGAAGATGATTGGAATAGAGGAGAGAGGAAGGGAGAGTAGGGGAGAAAGGGAGGAGAAGAGAAACTGGGAGGGCTTTTGAAATATTGTTCCAAGGGTATGAAAATATAAAATTAAAACTGTAGTATAGCTTAATATTGTTTCAGAACACTTCTTTTCAAGCATTCCTATTTTCAGTAAAATTGTATAAATCTTTCTGCAGTTCATTTTGGAATGTCCTTCTCTGTGAAATCATTGTTTCTAAAAGGCCTTGTTTCCCAAATTCCACTCTGGACCTTGCAACGGCTCTCAGCTTAACAAGCCTGGCCTGCTCATCCAGGGTGGGCTGCTTCTAAATGGCAAGTTTAGATTCAGACTCCTCAGCTCAACTGTTATTTGAATATGATCTTGGTTTGTATTCCTCCTAGTGTTGATTCTTTCCTTGCTCTTCTTGTCATTCTGAGGTTAGTGAATATTAAAGATTCTTGAACAACTCTCCATGCATAATAAACTGAAATTCATCTAATAATCTGCTCACTTGCTAACCCTACCCATGACAGATTCCCAAGGAAAGTAAAATACAATTATTTCCCCAAATATATAAGGTGACCAAAATGTATTATAAGCAGAAAACAAATAAGATACAAAAACTTATTGAGAAATCATGTTTTGCTGAAAATGATTTTATGAATATGTGAGACAATTACAATTTTTATACACCTCTCGGTTTGCTCTCAAAACCCAATTTCATTATTCTTGTAGAGAAAAAAATACTAATGATCTTTGACCATATTTCCCTGGAAAAATTGTTTAAAGATTTATTTATTATACCATGTATGTATGTGTATGTTTGTGGGTTCGTACATGAGTTTATGTATATCACAGGAATGAAAGTATCCTCAAAGATCAAAAAGTAATCCCTTAAAGCAGGAGATTCAGATGATTGCAAAAATCACCTGATGTGAGTGCCAGGATCCTGTGTAATAGCAATAATCTAAATACGCCATAATCTAAATAATCTAAATAAGCCATCACTCAAGCTCCTGAAAAATTTTTTTAGGAATATCAAAATAGCAGGACACTTATAATAGAAGATTGCATCCTTAAGCATTTTCCTGAGGATAGTGATATAAACAAGATATATATATATATATATATATATATATATATATTATATATATATGCAATATATGTATACTACATATATTGTAATATATGATCCTGGACAACTGGTTTAATTTGTAATTTTAATTGCTGGTATTAATAGATGAAACTAATTATGTTAAAAGATATCTAAAAATAATAGTGTCTTCCAGGAAAAGTTTCAATTGTTGCTTGTGTTACATATAAGAAAAATGAAATAAACTTTTTATTGAAGATACAGCTGAAGTAGTTGTAATATGAATATTTACACAAGAGTTTCTGTCCTGCAAATGGACTGTTGAACTACTTAAATTATTGTATTTTATATAAAATCACCGATATTCTGAGAATCTGTGATAAAGAATTGAAATAGCAGACGAATATTTATACAATATTTTAGTTTTTAGAGACTATGAGTTGGAGGGAGACAGATAAATGAAGAAAGGGACATTAATTAATTAGTTGGATAGAGAGTAAATCAATTCTTAGAAAGGGAGAATAACACATTGTCAGGAGATAGTTGCCAGTAAGTCAGGAAAACATCACACCAAAGAGAAGGAAAACATTAAATGTTAAATAAAATTGCACGGTACCAACAGAAAATATGCCTCATAGTTATTCTGTGTGTGACACATTGACAGTATGCCAAACGAATTAGGCACTAATCAATCTGGAATCCAAAGACTATGGAGGCAGATGCAGAATCAGATAAATGCATTCTATACAAGAAGACAAAGGGTCAAACTGTTTTTTAACGGGAATATTATGTTCCTGCCAAAATCTTTAGATTCAAAAAAGGAAAGACTGACAATTCCATTGAGTATGTGACATTTGGGTCATTGTTTCCATTTTATTCTCAGATAAGAATGACACTATTTCTAACTCAACTTATGAAAGTTCTCACACACTATCTATCAAAGGAGAAACTGACTCTTTACTCAGTAAATGATCTCAAAAGTGTAAAATTATGGAGCATATTTGTATATATTTGCTTATACATATGCATACATGCATAAATATATGCATACATACATACATACATACATACATACATACATACATACATATGCTCAGAAATTCATTTCTACACTCTCCAGAAGGAATTAAAGACCATCATCCTAAAATTGTAGGTGATAATATCTTTATGGCTATCAGGCTTGTTCGTTATAGTAACAAGTCCAAGATGGCACACAACAAACACAGTTGTTAGTCTTTATGCTTAAAAAATATCAATTAGATAGAACACTTAGAATCTGGTAGCCTTCATGAGATGAGATGTTTAATCACATCAATAGCTGAGATTTTCCTGGTGTTCAGAGGACTAATTTGAATTACACACACACATACACCACACACACACACACACACACACACACACACACACTTTTCCTTTAAAACCAGACTTTAATTCTTGAGCCATTTAAAATAAAAGAACCTCTCAAGTCTCTGTCTTGCTTTACACAAAATATCTTTAATGTAACTTCAGTTATAATACTTTTTCAAAAACCCTTGATATTTTGACTTATTGTAAGAAGTATCATCAGGATTCAAAGACTCTGATGCTGTAAGAGACTTTAAAATCACACACAGACACATTCAGACGTATGAAGTGGAAGTAAGATGTGCTCTTAGCTCTGAGTCATAATGTTTCTTGGAGTTTTATGACTAATGTGATAAAAAGTATCAGTGCCAAATTTAAGTTGTATTTTTCAGCATTGGAACGATGCTTTTTTGAGAAATATCTGAAAAGTTTGAAATTCTCAAATTAAATAACATCTGTTTCATATGTGTTAATTTCTCATTAAATGCATTCCCAATGGTCCTCTGTAATTTTCTTCTGCTCTATTCTGTTAGAAATATACTCAAAATATGAAAATTTTATTTGACAATAGAAATAGAGTAAGTGTCCATTCGTATTCAACAGCTACTGGATTATGCTGTTTCAAAAAATACAGGTGGATATTGAGTTGCATTGGCGAGACATGGAGAGAGAAAAATTAAAAGGATTATACAATTGACATTTAGATGGTAGATAGATGAATGATACGTAGATAGATAATAAATAAGTGCTAGATTCATGATAGAATATTATAGATAAAATGGGCCGATACATGAGAGATGGTGAGTAACAAGTTATAGTTTGATGATTAAAATAGGCAAACAGATATTAGATGATGTAACAAAAGATGATTGATAGATAGAGTGTAGATAGACAGAAGGTTAGAAGTTTCATCAACATTACTAGTCTCCACAGATTTTTATGGTTTGATAAAAGCATTAATTTTTTTCTATTGGAAAGTAAGTTTCTACAGCAAAAATTATTTAAAATAATTTGAGATTTGTAAAGATGTCTAATGCACTTGAATTGCTTCCCACCAATGTGAGACCCAGTGTTCATATTCTGGAATCTACTTGGTGGGAGATGAAAACAAAATTGCATAAGCTGCACCTGACTTCCACATCTAAATATTATGTATACAAGAAACATACAAAAATGATAATTACAGAAAAATGACAAAAACATACATTGCTTTTACAAATAAGTTTAAAATATGTGTTTAAGTCTTAAAAGAATTCCTGGATATTTGGGAAACTGAATATTTTCTTTATGATACTAAACAAAATAATTTGTGATTAAATAATCAAGAGAAACTATCAAATATTAAATTTATATTACAATGCATTTCAAAACAGTGAAAAATTCAGCCATTTAGATTTAAATTTTCAAAAATAATTCACTTGGACATTGCAAGAACTGTCTTCAACTTAGATTTTTTTCAACAAATGAAAAAAAATGGAAAATATTTTTTAAATTCATTATGGTAACTGGTGATTAAATAAATTTTAAACTGATAAAAAGTAGGTAAACTTTCTTTAAACAACATTTGATATATTTTTTCAATGAGAAAATGTTTGAGGAATGTAAACATTGAAGAAAAGTATAACTACCTAAATATATTCTGTTCTACATAAATAATATCATTAGGATTTTATTTAATATCTATTTCTATAGGATACTTTATTGTTCAGGTATATAATTTAAAACATTTCTTTTTAGCAAATGCATCATAGAACAGATAACTTATATAGTTAAGTATTCCTGAAAATTATTTTCTTTTTGTTTTGCATTCATCTTCTTATGTTTTTGTTTAAAATTTATTTTACCTTATCCATACCCAAGAGGCTGACATAAACCTATGCTTAATTATGATATTCTGAAAAATGCCCTGGGAATATGATTACCTTTGTGTCCTATCTCAGCTCTGCAATTGCATGATGCAAAAAATAGAAAGTTATACAAAAAGAGGAAGACAAGAATAACAACTGAGCAGCATCAAAACAGCAATTGAGGTGATGGATGCAAGCAGAGTTATTTGAACCAAGGCTAGGGAAAGCAGTAAAAGAATTATATGGTGAGTTGGCAAAACTTTGATTAAAAAGATAAAGGAAGTCGGGCATTGGTGGCACATGCCTTTAGTCCAAGCTCTAGGGAGGCAGAGGCAGCAGGTGGGTCTGTGTGAGTTCGAAGCCAGCATGATCTGCAGAGTGGTTTCCAGGACATCCTCCAAATCAATACAGAGAAACCCTGTCTCAAAAAACAAAAACAAACAAACAAGCAAAAAACAAAACAAAAAAGATAAAGGATTGCCAACAGATATGTGGGTTTGTTTATAGTTTATTTTCAATGAATATAAAAGACAGGAAATTATATGCCAGCATCTGTAAAAGGGAATAAGCCATATTTCTCAATCTCCTTTGTCACATTCATGTACAGAATTAGAAAGTTTGCTGTGACAGAAGTCAAAACAGAATAATGAAAAAGGTGCGAACATAAATATTGAAAAATTTTCTAAAGACACATTTGTAAATCTTGAAAAAAATCTTCAGGTGGCTAGCAAAACTGAAACAATTTTTAAATGTTGCAAAAATATATATCAGAGCAAGTGGAGGTGCTGAATTTAGGATACTCCATTCTTTTGCCTTAAAGCTTTCCCATGCCCCTCACAAGTCTGAGAAGTATGCAGGTAAACTCTGGCTTTGTTTACCTTTCCTTCAGTGATGAATCAGTAAGAACTAGTTTGTTCTTACTAGCTGAATAAGAGAGTGTGGCATAATACATAATGAATTTAATCTAACTTTAAAGTTTGTTTGATTGAAATTTAGTATTTTACTTCAGCATTACAAAATTTCAATTCTATTAAAAAACAACACTGAAGGACCATGTTAAACAGGAAGTTAAAATGGAATTTTAAAATGCTAAGTTGAAATATTACAGGATAGAAGAGAAAGAAAATAATAATCTATCAATAGCATCTGAGGGGCATATTAGTGAGAGACAAGAAAATTATTACTAAGATTAGTAAAAGGGCAAAGGCATATCCTCACTGCTCTAACAACATTGTAGTGTGAACTTAGATAATGAAATAGAATAAGAAAAATAAGCAAAAGATGTAAAACAGAGTAGGAAGGGATAAGCAAAATTATATCTGTATGCAGATGTCATATTTCTATATTTGTCAACCTGGAAATAATTGTAAATGCAAACAAAGGAAAATAAAGTATGTATAATCACATATATTCTTTTACAAGTCTAGCAGTTTATATCAAAACACTACATTTTCTACTACCACAAAACTAAAGGAAGACTTGGTGTACATCTGTCAAATAAATTAAAACTAATCTACATCACATGCAAGAAATATTCAGCAACAAAAATAAATGGACAGATATCCCATGTGCCAATTTAAAGAGAGGCATTATATATGCATTGTTATCTTTTCTCATTTTCATGTGTAGATTTAATTAATCATAATGGAAAATCTAGTAGGTTATTTAAAGATATAAATGAACTGTTTAGAAAATTGACAACAGCATTAAAGAAGAAATAAATCAAGAGAAATTCTCCACATGATTTCAAGAAGTATGTTATTTGCCCTCAAGCAATATGGTTTGAAAGAAGGCATAGAGGAAGAAGGGAAATAGGTAACAACAGAATCAGAGATAGATCCAAACATACATCATTTCTTAATCTCTGACAAAATCACAGAGTAGTTCAAATGATAAAGGGTTACTTTTACAATTAGTATTTTCATTGGAAGTTAACAGATATCAAGCAAATAGAAAGTAAAAGCACCCATCTGCACCTTCAATCAAAACTTAAGCTCAAAATAGATCACTTTACCAGAAGTATAATGCCAAGCTTTAAATGTTATATTACAAGATAATTTGGAGACACTGGCTAACTTTTTAATTACCTAATTACTTTGGGGTATACAAAATGAGATCACAAGCCATGAAATAAGAAACTGAAGTGAAAAAACAGGGAATTTTCTGAAATTAAGAACTACTACAAGTTAGAGGTGCTGTTAAAAATGGAAAGCTGAGCAGCATATGGGGAAGTCTTTACAGAATTTCTAGCGGACAAACGTTGTAGAATCCAAAACAGATAAAAGTCTCTTAGACCGAAACAATGCCAGGAAGTGCACAAATGAAACTGAACAAACATTCTTAGCAGGCCCTTTACAAAAGGCAATCTACAGATGATAAATAATCACAGGAAAAAAGAGTACCTTTTGTCAAGCAGAAATTGCAAATGAAAGCAATTGGCTAAAACCACACTTAGAGTGCCTACAAAGTCAAAATATTGGAATTTTCAAATATTTTCAATGAAATTTAGAAGTGAGAGCTCTGGTTTGTTGATAGTAGAAAAGCAAAATAGCATGTCAAACAGCTTATTAAGCTTTTAGAGAGTTCATTAGAAGATTAATATACAGTGATCAGAGTACTTCAACCTTTTCAAAATATACAAATATCTTTATGTCCCCATAGAAACAACATTCAGATGATAATAGCAATTTCATTAATTTGCAAAATGTGGATGAAATTTACATATTTGTCAATGGGTAAATGGACAAAAAAATGGTTTACATTTTTTGAGAAATTACATTCTTTGAGAAATTAACCACTATTATAAAGTCAATAGTTATCAACTACACAATTAGATACAGGCAATAAAGACATGCTGAGAGTGGAAGAAATATTCTTCCCCAGGAAAGAGTAGAGCAATTGATTAATCAACACCAAATGCCCAGCTCTGAAAATGTACATATAGGTAACATTACACAGACTACCCAGGCTATATTTAGGAATATATTTATAGATACTTGTCCTTGATAATATTATGGCGAAGCTATGTGTTTGTTGATTCTGCAGTGAGCAGGAAACTAAATTCAATTTCTTTATAAAGCTAAAATTTTTATACAAAGTATTTAAAGTATGCAGTGCACCATAACATATGGGGTTTGGGGAATAATTTAAACTTATACTTTCATGTATTTAATAATTTCAATTTATACTTTCATGATTTAATAATATACCCAAACTCTTAAAATAGAAATAGAGTGTTTTCCTTTTACTATATCTGGCAATTTTATTGACATTTCTCTTCCACATTTTTATCCCCAATTGTTTATCTATTTTCAACCTTAATTTTAATAAAATAATATATTTATTGGAGATAATTTAGATTTCTAAAATATTTTAATATACAGCATTGATTAATATATATACAATACAATTTTTAATCAAAATTATTAGAGGTTATTCTGATACAAAGTATTGAAATAACACAAAAATTAAAATGTTAGATTTAATATCTTGATCTTGAACTTAGAAAAGATTAGACTTTTCTGTTTTTGAAAGCAACATGTATATTTCAGAGCTTCCTTTCAAGTGTCCTTATCTCACCCTCTGTCTGTACCATTTCTTTCAACAGTTTCCACTTCTGTTCTACCATATTAACCTATTATATTCTATCTTCACAGGTTCAGAGTGACACTCCTAGTAGAATTATTGCTTTCTTGCTGAAATATTTTAAATATTTTTTCAACTTTTTTATTTGAATTAGAAACAGGATTGATTTACATGACAATCCCAGTTCCCTTCTCCCACATGTCCTCCCCTACCACCACCCCCACAACTAAAACCCTATCTATCACATATCCTTTCTGTTCCCCCTGCATGATGAGGCATTCCATTGGGTGTCATCAGTGTCTATTATATCCTTTGGGATAGGGCCTAGGCCCTCCCCCTTGTATGTTGGCTCAGGGAGTATTCCTCTATATGGAATGGGCTCCCAAAGTCCATACCTATGCTAGGGATAAGTACTAAAATTCTACAGGAGGTCCCATAGATTTCCGAGGTTTCCCCACAGAAACCCATGTTCCTGGGGTCTAGATCAGTCCCATGCTGGTATTCCAGCTGTCATTCTGGGGAACAAAAGTTCCCAGATGTGCAGGTCAGCTATTTCTGTGGGTTTCAACAGCCTGGTCTGGAACCTTGTGCTCTTCACTCATCCTTTCCTTAATCTGGGTTTCAGTTCAGTTCGGTGATTAGTTGTGGGTGTCTGCTTCTACTTCCACCAGCTGCTGGATGAAGGCTATAGGATGACATATAAGTTAGTCCTCAATCTCATTATCAGGGAGGGCATTTAAGGTAGCCTCTGCTCTGTTGCTTAGATCGTTAGCTGGTGTCATCTTTGTAGATCTCCAGACATTTCCCTAGTGCCTGATTTCACTGTAAACCAAAACATGTCTCCCTCTATTATATCTCCATTCTTGTTATCATCTATTCATCCCCTGACTCAACCTTTCTGCTTCCTCATATCCTCTGCATCACTCCTCTTCTTCCCTTCTCATTCTCCATCACTTTCCCTGACTTCAAGCACTACTACAGAACTATAGTAATGAAAACAGCTTTGTATTGGCACAAAAACAGACAGGTAGACCAGTAGAATTAGATTGAAGACACTGCTATTAACTCACACACCTATGAACATCTGATTTTTGACAAAGAAACTAACAGTTTACAATGGAAAAAAGAAAACATCTTCAATAATTGGTGCTGGCATAACAGGAAGCTGGCATGTAGAAGACTGCAGATAGATCCATATGTGTCTCTGCAAACAAAACTTAAGTCCAAATGGATCAAAGACCTCAACATAAATGCAGCCATAATGAACCTCTTAGAAGGGAAAGTGGAAAGTACCCTTAAACTAAGTGGTACAAGGAGACTACTTTCTTAACATAATGCCAGTACCACAGGCACTGAGATTGATAATTAATAAATGGTACCTTTTAAAAGTTAGAAGCTTCTGAAAGGCAAAGGACAAGACAAAGGGCAGCCCATAGAATGGGAAAAGATCTTCACCAACCTCACATCTGACAGAGGGCTGATTTCCAAAATTTACAAGGATCTCAAGAAGCTTTTCACCAAAATGCCAAATAATTCAATTAAAATGTGGGGTACAGAAGTAAACAGAGAATTCTCAAAAGAGAACCCTGAAATGGATGAAAGAAATTTAAGAAATTTCTCAAATTCCTTAACCATTAGGGAAATGCAAATCAAAACAACTCTCAGATACCATGTAACATCAGTCACAATGGCTAAAATCAAAAACACAAATGACAGTTTATGCTGGTGAGGATTCAGAGAAAGGGGAACACTCCTCCACTGCTGTTGGGAGTGCCAACTTGTACAGCCACTTTGGAAATCAGTATGGCAATTCGTCAGGAAAATGGGAATCAGTCTACCATAAGATCCAACAATTCCACTCATAGCCATATACCCAAAAAAAGCACATTCACACAACAAGGACATCTGTTCAACCATGTTCATAGCAGCATTATTTGTAATAGTCAAAACCTGGAAGCAACCTAAATGCCCCTCAATTGAAGAATGGATACAAAAAATGTGGTACATGTACACAATGAAGTACTACTCAGTGGAAATAAGCAATGGAATTTTGAAATTCACAGGCATATGTATGGAACTAGATTCTATGAAACCATCCTAAGTGAGGTACCCCAGTAACAGAAAGGCAAACATGGTATATATCCCCTCATATAAGAATATTAGACATAGAGCAAAGGTTTACCAGATTACAGTCCACACCTCCAGAGAAGATGGGAATCAAGGAGGACCTTAAGAGATTCATACACAGTCCCCTGTGAAATGTAAAGGAAAAAGAGGTCCATAACAAATTGGGAGTATGGGGAAGGGGGGAGGGAGGAGAGAGGTAGGAGAAAGATGAGGAGAGAAGAGGAGGGGGGACGAGAACCTGTGGGATCAGGAATATTGAGTGGGGAGATTGAGAGGAGAGAAAAAATGAGACACATTAATAGAGGGAGCTATTATAGATTTAAAGAGCAATCTGACACTAAGGAATTGTACAGAGATACACAAGTATGACCCCAACTATGAGACTAAGCAATAGTGGAGAGGCTAGCTTAAACCCTTATAATGAGAATGATGGCTACCTTAAATACCATCCTAGTGCCTTCCTCCAGTAGCTGATGGAAGCAGAACCAGAGATCCACTGTTAAGCACTAAGCCCAACTCCTGGAATCCAGTTGTAGACAGGGAAGACTGATGAGCAAAGGGTCAAGACCATGCTTGGAAAACCCACAGAGACAGCTGACCTGAGCAAGTGGGAACTCATGGACTCCAATCTGACAGCTGAGGAACCAACATAGGACCAAATTAGGCTCCCTGAAAATGGATGTCAGTAGGAGGTTTGGGCAGTCTAGCGGCCTCTGGAGGTGGAAACATGTTGTATCCCTTATGCATGAATGGCCTTTGGGATCCTTTTATCCATGGAAGGATACTCTCTCAGCCTAGACACATGGGGAAGGACCTAAGCCCTACCCCAAATGACTTGACAGATTTTCATGATCCTTCATGGCACTTCTCACCCTCCCTGGAGAGTGCATGGGAGATGGGATGGGAAGGTCTGTAGGGGGCATGGGAGGCTGGGAAGGAGAGGGAACTGGGATTGATATGTAAAATAAGATTGTTTCTAATTTAAATCAAATTTATGAAAAATAAGTCCACTTCCACAGTGGCACTTTTCCTCTAATATTGCTATACCTCCTAATAGTCCCAAACCCTCTGCGGGCCATATTCTTTCAAACTACCACAATATGGAGTCATTTTCATGTAGATGTGATAGGAAATACTTCTGTAGAAGAATCTAATAATTATGGCAAGCCACATGCACATATTTTCTGCTTAGGAAATTAGAAAGAAATTATTTATAGGACAGAAAACATTATTTTTGTGTGTTTTGATTTAAAGATTTTTCCAGGAATATTCACACCTAGCCACACAGCTATTTTATGCTAAACTTACTGTCTAAAGAATGTGATAAGTTTCACTGATTTTTTTTCTTTACTGTTTCATTTAGGTATGGTTTTTTTATTTATTTGTGTTGAGACATTCATATTAAAGACCAAAATGGCCTTTTATTCCCTAAGTAGCCCAGGATTTTATGGAATTCATAATGTAACTTCAACCTACAATTGCACCCTTCTGCCTTCCCATTGTCAGGAATATAGCAACAGCCAACTATACCAGGGGCTAGTCTCCTTTAATATTTGGTTATGAACTCTATATGTTGCAAGGCATTTTATTTTCCTGTGTGCTACAAAAATTTCTGGCAGTATTTAGTACTAAACCTTTTATGAATTAATTAAAATATAGTTTCGGGTTTTTCAATAATAAGTAGTATCATCCTCAGCCTAAATATTTATGATTATTATAGGTTGTGAATATATAAAAATGAGTTAACAATTAATAATGTTAGTTGTCATTATTGTTAACATGTGAAAATTGCATATAAATCTTCTCATGAGGAAAGAGTTCTAGATATGGTTCATTCTTTAGCTAAGGACTCATAGCAAAATTGGAGATCTAAGATCCAGTTTGTGAGTTGTGTCAGAAGGGAGAACTGATCTAGCTTTTGTGAGAATAATGAAGAAATTGTAATCTGTAGAAATTAAAAAGACAGTGAATGAGGACTGAGATAACAGTGTTACTGATTTGAAAAATGGGAAGTACATAAATACTAATGTTCTATGTCAAAACCTGTGATCAGTGTAATGGACATTGCATGTATTAAGTTTATGCTGTTTGAGTTCATGGAGAAGCTGGGTTTTCAAACAGGATTGTCTCATACACTTTAAATCCAAGCATGTATATAATAAGAATTATTTGAAATTCTCCCCTTTGATAAGCCTGGAACCTGTCTCTGTAGTGGGGAGGATAAACAGAAAGCATCAAAGGATAATTAAACCATTATATCCTTGAAAATAGCTAGACTGTAGTACATTTCTGAGCAATGTTACTAATTTTTATCTAATGATAAGCAGCTACTGGAGTTTGAATAGAAAACCAGATGCTCATCCATGCTGAGGCCAGAGGACACTCTGCCTGGACTCTCTCTATCTGTCATCATTTATTATGTCTGCAAGATATGTTAAATACCAAATTTGATGATGTTTGGCTATTAGCCACTTCTCTATATACCATGTGCACGATTTCTTTTAATTTTACTTGCAAGACAATTTAAAAAGCTATGGAAACCAAAAGCATGGCTATTATAACCCATTCTCTGCACTTTACACAGAAATCATCTGTAACCAATTCCAAAGGGAAGCATTCTAAGATTCAGTCTATATAGCAATACCACAGAGTGCAAAATTCTCTTATAATTATCATTCTGTGCAATCCATGCTCCCTGTAAATGAGGATACTTTCTAGCATATAAAATAAAAAAAAATCTATCATACAACAAATTTTTATTCTAAGTAAGTTAAATAAAAGTAAGTTTCCTTTGAATGATAATTTAATTTAAATAAAAACTCTCTTAGAAAACTAAATTTAGAAAACATTTGTTAAATTTAAGTTTCTAAAAATATCATGTCTAGAAGTACATTCCTGTCATCTAAACTGCTTAGGAGGCTAAGGCAGGAAAAGTAACAACCCTGAGGACTGCCATAAAATGAACTCAAGGCATTTTGTGTGACAATTTTCTGCACATTCAACTCACATTTCTACTCACCCCAGATAGGATTCTCACAACAGAATAAAACACAAATACCATCAATGTCCAACTTGGAGAACTATTGAGTTGTGTTAGGGTTAGTTACCAGAATATGGGTGAGAAGTCAATTACAGGAACAGCAAAGACTAAAAGGCAGTTGCATCACCAAAACCAATGCAAGCATGTGTGACAACTCACAAAAGCTGGGAATCTGTAGAACACTGCACAGCCTACAGACATCTCAACAGATTAGAGAGTATCCTTTCCAAGTGACTCAATAGGTCTAAACTTTTTCCAAGCATCTTCAAGCAACTGGTCTGATCTGAGAGCTTTCTTTGAAGCTTGTCTTGTCTTTTAGTGACTTCCAATGGTCTTTACTGATTTATGGTCTTGAGGAATGTATACCTATTGAGTCTGTTTAGTTTCAGGGACTTCCTGAAGTATTTTTGAGTTGTTTACCTTCTGTAAATAATTGATGTCATTTTTTAAATTCAACCATTTTTTCTTGGTACTTATTAAGATATCCCTAATTGTTTTTGAAGTTCTTGACTTTTGCTTCAACTAAATTATTTCTCTCAGAGTCTATTAAACTGATGTTCTTGGCTGTTAGAGGGGGCAGATTGTCTCAGATATTAATTTCATTTCTGTTAGGTTGGTTTCCAGTTCTTTGGTTATATTTATCCCAATACAGGTGCTTCCCAAGTGACTGTGGTGTCCCAGATAGAGGGAAGTTATGGTTTGGTAGAGGGATCAAAAAAAATGGAGATGAGCTAAATGGAAAAGCTAATATTGCTAAAGAAAGAGTCTATACTTGAAGCCAAGTACCAAGGTGATGGAAGTGGGATGGGAATAGGTACTCAGGTTAGTGTGGAGTGAAAGATCTAAAAGTAGTCTAAGAAACAAGAATGAAGGACAGGAAGGCCCCATAAATGTTATCTGGGTGCCAAAGACATGTGACAGCTGTCGGTCTTTGGTAGAGAATTATTTTGTTGTTGTTGTCAGTAAAGAATATACCTAGGCTAGAAGGAATGGGTGAAAGGGATATTAATGCATATCTAGGGGAACACTGGGTCCACATAATTAATGTATCTTTCAGGAAAACTGTACAACACATAAAACTTCAATAACATCTTCAGCGCTTAGTTGCATATGTCCCTGAAACTCTAAATGGTGGTTTGTATTCAATATCTATACAATTTGACCCTCATTAGAACCTCATTTTCCTGTGGATCCATGGCTCTTTGGGAAAATGCTCTGGTTATTTCTGTGTGTCTGTGTATGTGTGTTTGTGAATATGCATGTGTGTGTATGTGCATGCATGTAGGCACAAAGTGTATTTTGTGTGTGTGTGTGTGTGTGTGTGTGTGTGTGTGTGTGATTGTTTCCTGTGTCCCACCTGACCCACATACCTAGATGTTTTTCTCACCAGAAACATGCTACAGACAAAATTTTTAATACAGTTTTGAAAATGGAATTATTTTAAATTACTGTGGTTCTACAAGAAACAGTGGTCTAACTTCTTGGGACTCTTGGGCTACAGGTGTTATTATCCCACATGATCAGGACAGGTATGTTTTTCTATGAATACAAACTCTTACTGACACTGTTCATCCTATTCATAAAACTCAATGCAATAGAAGAGAAATCAATATAAAGGTTTCTCATATTTACTGAAAGACTAGAGCTGCAGTTTGTAACTTACTGGTAAAAAAAAAAAGCCTAGCATGTGTGATTGTAGCAATATATACCACTCTATTACATAGCATAAAATTAAAATAAAAATAGAAAAAAATATACTACATGACACTTTGGGGGGAAAATCAGTAGTAGAGTTTGTGAAATGTGAATATTTTATTAATACCTTTAGATCTGAAAAACTACAAATATTACAGTCCTTTAATTTGCAAGAGAGTAAACTCTAAGTAACATGAAAAAAGAAACAAGGATACAATTAGAACACATTGTTCTATAAGTTATAAAAATAAAGTCATGTTGATGAGGCTTCTGGTATTTCTAGGAAACACACATTATATTAAAATTAAAAGAAAACAGTAAACATAGAAATATGTGAAAAATGGCAATAAAAATAAAAAACAATGTAATAGCTATAGCTTGAAGTTTTTCTGACCTGCAGGTGTTCTCAAATCATCACTCAGAGCTTAATATTAATTACAAATGCTTGGCTGATAGCTGAGGCTTATTATTAATTAAGTCTTACAATTTTATTTAACCAACTTCTATTGATCAACTTTTTGCCATGTGGCTTAATAGCTTTAACTACTTTCTGGAAACTTGCTTTTCCAGACACTGACTTGTCTCTCCCTGAGTCTCCTTTTCTTTCTTCCCATATCTCTGTTTGTCTTCCCCCTGGCTTTTTTCTACCTTACTATAGGCCAAAGGAGCTGTTTTATTAAAAAATGAGAGGAATACATATTTACAGCATACAGAAGGATTATTCCACAGTATATACCTAAACAAAGTTGAAATTAAATACATGTAAAATAAGCAAGACCCAAAATGATGCTAGATCTGGTATAATTTAGATATAATTTGTCTGTTTCTAATAAGATTAATTCTTGGAGTAACCAATGGACAGGATAATAAAATAAAACTGTTATCCACATAAAGTGTAATACTTATAGTCTAAGAACAATGTTTTTGATTATCTATGTTATACCCTATTTGGCATTTAACTTTGTAAAATAATGCTCAAGCAATTTAAATTAATTTAACTAAAGAAAATATCTATAGTAAGTGTTACATTTAAGCCATGGTGACTCATACTAGTACTTGTATTCATAGCAAATATATGCATTCAAGAAACATAAATTATAGATATACAAACTTAAAAGGAAGAATTCAGGTCTTTAAAACAGTAATGTAGAAGAGTATATGTACAGGCGATTAGTGAAGTTAGGAGTAAAATATGTAATTTCAAGTCTCCTCCCTGAATGCATTTGAGAAGTTGCTTGATGTCTGCTTTCTTTTGAACAATATTTTAAAGTAGACTTTATAACAACTGCACTTATAAAGTTGTCTACAAGATGGAGGGTGGGAGGTTACATAATTAGACATTTATAAGTGGTAAGTGAGTGCTTAGTTTATGCTGCGCTGTCCCCGCCTGTGGGGTTCTGGTAATTTGTGGGTCACGAGGGGGACTAAGCCTGAAAATAAATGGGTGAGAAAGAAAGAGCGAGACCAAACAATGGGTTGTCAAGTTCTGTTTATTGAACTTAAGCAAGGAGCTTTTAAAGAGAAAGGAAGAAGTAAAGAAAGAGGAAGTAAGGGAGTGGGAGGAATGGGTGTTTTAACACCCTCAGTCCTGGGCAGGTGTCCTAGAACATTCCTGTGGTTTATCTCAGAACAATAACCTAAGGGGTGGGGTGCTTGACTAAATTGGCGGTTTAGCATGGAGGTCACCAAGCCTCTGGTAAAGGAGACTTTTATATCTGACCAGGGCTGTCTCCTGACACTGTGCTTTATTTTACATTTTATAATATTTTATTAATTCCTAAGGAACACATGCAGCAACTTGCATCAGTGTATGACTAACTTAATCATCCTGTATATTACTCACCAACATCACCAGTACAGTCTCAGTCTACTGAACCTGCAGCTTCCCTTTACATACTTCCTGGAGAATCTACCACAGACCATTAATAACTACAGAATAAAGTGTTAAATCTTCACTTTCTATTCTACCATTCTGTGTTAGAAAGCATGATAAAACAGCAGTATTACTTTTACAGCCTTTTATGAGCATCTCCTGATCTACTTTTCTGAGTCTATTTGTTTAACTGTTTTATGACACCCAGGTTGTTTCATACACTGCAACACTCCTGTCTCAGTCTCCTGAAGCTTTAGTTACCTGTAGTTTTAGTACTTTTACTTAAATTCTCAGTTGTACAGTTTTTCTCTTTAAAATATACCTTGACTTCTTATTTCATTTAAAATGCTAGAAATCCTTAAACTTTCCTGAAGTTTCCAAAGATATGGGGAAGTCCTCTTCTCAGCCACATGTGCTTTTTTATCCTCTTCCACTGAACTCTTAGATTCACCAGAGTTCCACAGTGCTTCCACCAAGCATATGTTCCTCCTCTGAGGTGTTGCATAGCTATTTCTTGATTCAAGAAGTCTTTCCTATGATACCTGTAGAACTTGCCTGCTTATTTCTGAACCCTATTCTTTAATCATTAATGATCTCCATTGAGACCCTATATGCAATTGAAATCCCAAGACTGCAGCTGTACATTCCCTGGATTTGATGCCTATTCATATTTCCCCCAGACCACTTAAAACCATTGCATGCAATACAGTTACCTGTTGTTTCCTTATTGCCTTGATATCACCAATAGAAATAGTAGTGCAAGTTGAGAAACTTCTCTTGCTTTTGTTTTTTACTTCTTCCTGCTTTTCTCCACTATAAATGTGTATCACTAGTGCCTTCAAGAGAAATTGACACATAGCAAGGAGTGCATAAGCACCAAGAATTTTTTCAAAGATCTGTATTTTAGATAAGGTACAACAACTTTATTAGATTGTAAATATTTCACATCTTTCTAAAACTGAGTATAGAAATTCTGTAGCAGCCAATCAAAACTCAATGTGATTATGCATGCATGTCAACACACTAATTTTACAATTTGTATAAAATTTTAATGTGTTATACTAGAATTGGAATAAAGAAGCATTGGTAGGAAATTATCATACTAAATATTGAGACAAATTGAAATATAGAGTAATTTAAACAGTGTGATTTGCAAGAGCAAAAGTGAGAGAGAGCAACCTCGAGAAAGAACCTTGTGGACATGAAGCTATTTGTATTTGACAGATGTGGAAATGTAAAAAAAGGGACAGCAAGGAAGAACTTGTTCTAAAATAATACTGAGAAAATAAAATTCCAGTCCCAAAACATCCTGGAAAAATCATTCCAGATGGTTGAAATCTGCATACTTAAAGTAAACTTTAAACTTATTACAGAAAGTATTAAAGAATATCATAAAACATTTAACTCAGAAAAAATATACTTCTGGATATGAGCATAATAGATCTAGATAATTTTTACTGTTATTATTGTATTAATTTCTTTGAAATTAAAAATTTCACAAAATATTACTTAAAGTTAAAATATAAAGTTTAAAATTTAGAAGAGAAATATCAGATGTATAGGAAATATTTACATATGTTACAGACACATTTGATTATAGATAGATAAATAGATATATATAACAACTATCAACATAAACTTCAAAGACCATGTTCACATTCAACAACAAGAAATATGTGTTCAAGTTTCTAGAGAGGAATTCAAACTTGAAAACCCAAAGTTCAACAAAAATATATTTGATTATTGGATCAAATTCACTTGTACATTTGGAAAAAGTTAGATAATCATGAAGAAAACTCATTTCTTAATAGCAAATATTAACAATATGTCTAGATCCCTTACTGGCTATAAGTAAACAATAATTGACCATGGAATTTGGACAGCATTTTGATTCTTTGTGGGTATAATATGCCTTTTGTGGCAAATCAGAAAATGAGATAATTTTTAGTGAGAAGACAGATCATTAAAATGGTACAGCAGCCTGGCCATGGTGATGCATTTCTTTAATCCCAGCACTTGGCAGGCAGAGGCAGTCAGATCTCTGTGAGTTCGATACCAGCTTGGTCAACAAGAGATAGTCCCAGAACAGCCTCCAAAGCCACAGAGAAACCCTGTCTTGAAAACAACAACAACAACAACAACAACAACAAAATAAACAAATAAAATGGTACAACAAAACAGAGAGAACATTTAAATAGAGAAAACCATCTGCATTATCTTGAAAATATCAGCAATATATTAACAGAAAATGTGTATGAAATTATCTTTGTTTATATAGGTATAAAATCAAAGGTTGTGGATACACAGACAGGTGTTTAGATGTTGTTAAGAATTTTGCTAGTCTAGTAAATTTGTGGTTGTAAGTTGTCCTTCAATATCTATGACTTCACTAGCATTGAAAACCAGTGAAACTAAATTCATAATTTTATTAATTAAACTATACAAGTATATAAGTTGTGAAGAACACTAAAAGTTGATCAATCATAGTATTTTTGTTATAAATTAAAGATGTTAATCTCCTGTATGTCTAATTAGATTGAAAATATGACTTAATATAGTGAAAGATTAGCCAAACGATAGGACCTAGGCAGTGAAGGACAATTTGACAAGATCTGCTTGTGTATGGAATAGGGACAAAGTCCAGCACCTTAATTCAGAAATAGAGTGATGATCATCAGATGCTGGTTAGAATAATTATGGAGAAAGGAGGGAGATGTTAGTCACAGAAGGACAAGGTTCACTTAAGCTCTTAGTAAGAATAGATTATACAAAATAGCACAGTAACTGTAGTTGTAGAGTATGTCACAATGACATACCTACGTCACATAGCCAAAAAAGTTGATTTCCAAGATTTTCATTTTTATTTAAATTAGAAACAAATTTGTTTTACATGTCAATCCCTTTCCCTCTCCCTCCCCTCCTCCCCTGTCCCTCAGTAGTACCATTTCTGCCTTCCACAGAGAGAGGCCTGCCATTGGGGCGTTATTCAGAGTCTGTCATATCCTTTGGGATAGGTCCTAGGCCTTCCCACATATGTCCCTCTATGTGAAATGGGATCCCAAAGTCCATTCCTATGCTAGTGATAAGTACTGGTTTACTACAAGAGGCCCCTTACATTTCTGAGACCTCCTTACTGACACCCACATTTATGGGGTTTTGATCAGTTCCATGCTGGTCTCCCAGCCAAGGCTGTCCAAGATTTTCACTAGGATTAAAACACTAATATGTAGCCTGACGTTGGTGGTTCATGCCTTTAATCCCAGCACTTGGGAGGCAGAGGGAGGCAGATCTCTGTGAGTTCAAGGCTAGCCTGGTCTTCAGAGCGAGTGCCAGGACATGCTCCACAGCTACACAGAGAAACCCTGTCTCGAAAAAACAGAAAAAAAAAACACTATTATGTAATCTGAAGGCTGCTCAAAATGTATAATAAATATTTATATCTTATTATCACATTGTGTACATTAATATACATATATATATATAATTAGATTATATCAAGAGAGTGAAGAATCATCAGGATTTATAGAACAGTGATAGTAGATGCTGGAGAGAATGTGGATACTTATTCATTAGTTGCAAGACTGACAAATGGATACAGCTAATATGGAAATCCACATGGTTGTTCAACTATTACCAGGGAAACGATGTACCTTAAGATCAGCATATACTACTCTTGGACATATACACAAAGGAGTCTACATCTTATCAGAGACTTTCATCCATGGATATTGCCATTCTATGAATGACAACCAGAAATTGGAAAAATCCTAGTTTACTACCAGCTGATGAATGAATAATGAAAATATGAAACATTTACACAATGGTATATTACTCACCTGATAAAAATGAAATTGAAGAGATAGAGGTAACATCTGAAAAGACAAACATTTCATCTTATCCCATTTGTTAATGTTAACATTAAACTTTAGATATATGTATATCAATTAGAAAAGCCACAGTTTTGGTAGGTAGGAAAGGATCAATTAGAAGAGTGGGTCTGCCAAGGAAGATTATATTGAATACCTAGTTATAATGGGAAAGTAGAATAAGGGTATTAAATGCTATGTAGGATAGTAGTGGAAAGTAAAGGAGAGAATATCAGAAAGGACATTTAATAATAAAGGCTATTTGAAAAGCAAACAGAATCCTACTGTACAAACTTCCTAAAATATACATTTATATGAAAGTCAGTTAGTAAAGTCACCATATGATGGGGCAGACAATTTCCTAACTACACGTCTATTCCAACAAGTAGATCTTAGTGGCAGGAATTGTTTGCATCTTATTGAGACATTGCCCAAAGGGATCCAATAGATTATCACTCAAGCATTAGAAACTATTGCTGAGACTATTTAGTTTGTAACCACAGGCTAAGAAAAAGCTCTATTTCTAAAGATGAAACTTCACATGTCTCTACATATGGAGAATTTGCACTGGTGCCCAAGTAGTTTTATATCTGCTGACTAGAATTAATGCAGATGGAAGGCACTGTAAACACTAACGGTGAAGAAAAGTAACCAGTAATATTACCCAACTACAGACTCTACAAATTATAACAATGCCCCTTTTTGTAAAATAAACTGGTATTATAGTGGCATTAATGTAATGGAGAAAACTAACCACATTTGTTGAATTTAAGAATCACTCCATGAGATGGAACTCCTACATGACACAATTTAAGAGGCCAAGAATCTGCAACTAGATAAATAAATAAGTAAACAAATAAATAAATGGGACGGGAGAAAAATAGATAACCATTATTCTAAAGGATTAAAGTAATAAAATAATTCCTAATGATATTGCTATACCCACATCTCACTACATTCTCAACTCTCATCAAAGAAGTTTCTTCTGTCACTAGGTAATAACACATAAACCTACAAGTGAATAATCTATGGAGAATTATAAAGTTTAGGGCATTCAGCCATAATGGGAACAATTTATAAAATATCTTTTATCAAAACTGAGAAATGTATATAGACCACGATGCTGATAGGTTGTAACAAGTAGAAATGGTGAATACCAACACAGAAGCAACATCATCCATATATAACAGTTTTGACACACATATGGACTTAGAGTGACTATGCCATCAGAGGAAGAATTGCAAAGTTCAAACAGGACAAAAACCCAGCATGGAAAAGATATGGATGTTAAGTTTCACCTAAAGTCAAGAATCTATTTGCATTTAATATCGTTTTAGAAAAGGCTAATTGGTTCCTTCAGTGGAGTGTCACTATATATTGTCACAGGAAAAATTAAATAATAGCAACAAAATGAGAAAGAAAAATCATAATTTCTCATAGTCTATTGGGATAGAGGAAGAAAAGTTCATTGGAAATTGAGGTATAAAGATACAGATATATATATATATTATATATATATATATATATATATATATATATATATATAGAGAGAGAGAGAGAGAGAGAGAGGTGAGCTTTTCAAATGCCTAGTGTAATCTAGCACCAACTGAGCAAAATATCATAATTTGATTTAGGGAGGACAAGTGCTTGTCTTTGGGAATAAATGACACATTTGTGTTACCATAATCAGTTCTTACAAAATATACAAATATGTACAGAAAGTAAAACAGAAAGAGAAAAAAATGAAAATAAAGGAAATAAATAATATCAACACTCAGATATAGGTACTAGAAAAAGCAACAAGATTTCAAAATATCTGTTTTAATTAAATCTTTTATGGAATTCTGGGGAAAATTCAAATGAGTAAATGCATCCGTAGAAAAATAAAAAAAAACAAAAAGTATTAAAAGAAAGTGAAGACTGAATCACGGCAAGGCAATGCAAGCTGATTACATGGGTATGCTTTTCTTGTGAATTCTATTAGAGACATCATCTTTGTTTGGAACTCAGCACCTGTTAAATATGGGTAGCATGTGTTACATTAAGGAATACAGGAACATTAAATGAATGTATTTGTTTTCCTATCTTTACATTTTGAAATCAAACTGAGATTTGAAAACCAGTAGAACTGAAAATATCTAAATCGTTTAACAGTACTATGTAAATAAGGTAATTAAAATTCAAAGGATGCTATTTTTAAGTATTTTCGTTTAAATTAGAAACATGCTTGTTTTTCATATCAATCCCAGTTTTCTCTCCCTCCCCTCCTCCCCTGACCCTCACTGATCCCCTATTCCATCTCTTTTATTCTCCATAGGGATGGTGAGGCCTTCCATTGGAGATCTTTAAAGTCTGCCATATCATTTGGAGCAGGGCCTAGACCCTCCCCCATGTGTCTAGGCTGAGAGAGGGTCCCTTTCTATGGAGTGTGCTCCCAAAGTCCATTCATGTACTAGAGATAAATACTGATCCACTATCAGTGGCCCTATAGATTCACCAGACTCTATCTTCCTTCAGGGGGTCGGGAACAATCCTATTCTGGTTTCCCAGCAATCAGTCTGGAGTCCATGAGCAACCCCTTGTTCAGGTCAATTGATTCTGTAGATTTCTCCAGCCTGGTCTTGACCCGTTTGCTCATAACTAAAGGATGCTATTTTTATTAAAAGCATGGGCTTGAATTCTTTGTGGGGCATGAAAGAAGCAGTTATTTCTTTAGTTTTTTCACACTGAGTGACATTTGGGTAAAATAATATAGTGTTTCTGAATTTCCATTAAATTGTACTGCATTTCTTGTATTGTGTTGTTAGTTTAAATTATGAGTGATACTTATATTAATGAATGGATAGAAATTAATTTATATTTAATTTGGAATGGATGTATATGTAAGCATGCTAACAAAGCATGGATATTAACATTGAATATTATGAACTATTCTGTGTAAACTAATGAAAGAAATTTAGGGTAAAGGAAAGAAGGATCAGGATTCTTATAAAAGGCAGCATGTCCAATTCTGGCCCAAACTTAAATATAAATCTAATCTTCAGAATCTTACATCTAAAAGATACTATTAGTGATTTTAAGTAGTCTCAATTATAGAAGGCAAATACAGGTGTTCTGAGATAAAAACTTAATTGAAGAATCATTGTTTCTAAGGAGCTTAATGAAAGAAAAACAAATTATTATGAGCCACTTGCCCCTCAAGTTCTATATACATTCAATTCAATTTAAATTAATTCTCTTAAATACTTTAAGAGAATACTTTAGATCCATCCTAAGATCTAAAGTTATAGATAATTATACATTAATCGATGGAGCATATACAATTACATGGTCATAAAATTTAGAAGGAAAAAATAGAAAAGGAGTGTATATCTGACCCCTTGTGTAATTTCTTAGTTGCAAGCAAGTGGGATATTTTTTGTATTAAGTTAATATGCTATTATAACCAATGAGTTCCATGGAGTTTGGATTGAATGCAGGATTTTTATACTAATTCTACTTAAGTTTCATTTTATCAGTATAATTTGTATGACACAGTGTAAATACTTTTATATTTAACTTTATTGAATTAAGCGATTGTAGTTAATATTTTATAATAAGTTGCAATTTTCCATCAGATTGAGTGAAAAAGTCTCCTAAGTTAATAATTAAAAATGTTCAGGTGTAAGTAAATGACATATGTTAGTACTTTATTTAAAAAAGAAAGGTTATAAGTATCTGAAGGATGGATACAAGTAACATATGGGCATAAGACACAAAAAAGATGCATTGAGTAATTACAGTTGCTTTTAAAGAAAAATAATAATTGTTGTTACCTTGCAGGTGATACATTCTGTAATTTTAATTGTCAGTCACCTTGTTGTGGATAAATACCCTCTCACTTGTTTCTTCCCTTACTGCAGCACAGCCATTCAACCATGGATAACATTCCTTTGGCCTCCTGAAAGTGCTTCAATTTCTCTTTGAGTTACATTCTTTCCCAGAGTGTATTTTAGAAACTACATCTGGCACACTGCCCTGGATGCTGACCAGTTTGCCTCTGTGACATTAACCTGGTGCCTGAGAGTCTGAGTGTCAAGAAGGTTGACTCATTTACAGTTTTCCATTATGTAGCTCTAACATTTTATGTTGTTTCCTAAATAATAGATGCAGCCAGCCAGCTGCAGACATGTTGAAAATACTGCTTGGCTCCCAGTGGCTGTGTAACAGTGTTCTTCTCCTAGCTACCCTGAGGAAGGACCTTTTGTTTACTTTCTATTCCTCTGTTTTTTTTTTCCTTGTTAACCATGCACTTAGGAGAGTATTTCCATTTCAAAAACTGACAAGTCCCTCTTATTTTCCCACATCATCAGTGTATAAGAACTGAAAGTATTCTAGATTGATATGCATAAGATTTGACATTTTTTCACACTTGATTCTAGGAAATAAGGCATTGTCATATTAAACACAAAGAAATAAATATCATATATTTTTTAAAACACGGATAATATTATTTTCTTTCTATAGATTATCTATAGACAGATGAAATGAATTCAGGAATTTTAATTCAACATTAATACTGGGTCTTGATTTGGAAAGTCACATAGGTGTGAAATTGTTTATACTTGTAAACATTTAATTAATAAAGGAAAACCAAAAATCAATAATAGAGCAAAACAAAATAAAAAGGAAAATACATTAGTAGGTAGATAGCTTCAGTTTTGGAGTGGTGTAATGAAAGTTTCTATGTACAGACAGCTGAATACAATGTCTCAGTTCCTTAACTTGAACTTTGTTTCCATTACTGGGTCCTGAAAGTAGGACAGATTTGACAGCAGAATATATATTTTTGTTACTATGGTGATCTGAAAATATTACAAACTCAAAAATATAAATAAATATTGAGATGTGTGTGTGTGTGTGTGTGTGTGTGTGTGTGTGTGTGTGTGTGTGTGTGTTACCATTTCCTGAGGATACCGAAATATGTAAGGATAAAAGTCCCTGACATATTATGTACATAGTAACAAACACATCATCACATATATTTTAACCTATCTCTATATTATCCACATAATCTATGGCAATGCAAACTGAAAACAAATGATTATAAATACATTATTGTAGAGATGATAATAACATGGCATAAAGCTTAAAAGAACATTTTGAGCTGAATGTAGTTGTGAAACCCACAGAAACAGCTGACCTGAACAAGGTAGAGTTCTTGGTCAACAGACTGATACCTGCGAAACCAGCATGGGACTGATCCAGACCTCCAGAAAGTGGGTGTCAGTGAGGGGACCTTGGAAATCTATGTGACCTCATATAGTGGATCAGTACTTACCCCTAGCATAGGAATGGACTTTGGGAGCCCATCCCACATGGAGGGATACTCCCTGAGCCTAGACACAAGGGGGTTGGCTGAGGCCATATCCCAAAGAAAAAGAGAGACTTTGAAGACCCCCTATAGGAGGCCTCCATCTCCCCTGGAGCAGAAAGGGTATGGGATAGGTCGAGTGTTTCCTGGGGGCAGGGGAAGAGGGGAGGTAAAGGGAACTGGGATTGACATGTAAATTAATTTTCTTTCTATTTAAAAGAAAAAAGAAAAAAGAAATCATTGATAAACAAGAAATACATATGAAGATATGAATATCTCACTTTAAAGTCAAATTTCCACAAATACTAAGATACACCCAACTTGTAACACCAACAGAAGATTTCTATAGTCTCCTCTCACCTGAAAATGAACAAAGTTCTCCATGCCTCCCTGGTCAATTCTTCTTGGGTGCACCAGTTACTGGTGTGGACAGGCAGGTGTTCCCAGGGCCATAATTTCAGCACCTCCTGTTGCTCCTGTGCTGATACACAAGCAGCCCCCAAACCACAATCTCCAAACCCAACTCTCATTCAATCAATTTCTCCAAACATGCAAATTGCAGCACAAAACAGAAACAGCATGAAAATAATAGATAGCTACTTTCCTCAAATTACTATTCCCATGAAAAGGACCTCAGTGAGTACAACTCAAAGAACATACAGAGAAATCATTTAAAAATGTAATTATAATTATGTTCAAAGAGCTCACAGGAGACAGAAACAAAGAGATTAATGAAATAAGAAAGCCAATTTGGACATGAAACTCAAAATCACTATAAAGATAGAATAACTGAAGAAAAGACTAGATGATCTGATACTAAAAATGAAAAACTCGTTAAAAAGGGAGAAAATCTCAATAGAAAAAGATAAGCATGATGGACTTTGGAATCCATTCCCCATTGAGGGATACTCTCCCAGCCTAGATTCACAAATAATGTGACAGACATGATCTCCCATGGAAGGCCTCACCCTCCATGAGGAGTGGATGGGGGATGGGATAAGGGACTTGGGGGATAGGAGGATGGGAAGGAGAGGAAACTGGGATTGATATGTAAAATATGATTTCTTCTAAATTAAATAAATTTTTAAAAAAGGTAAAAATAATCTTTCTATAATATGTTAAAATATTAATGATATTTATGACCTCCTAGTCAGGTATGCAAGGTATAATGGAAGGAATACTTCAGGCTGAAAAGCTGTGTGAACACACAATGGACAACAGGAAACAGCAACACCAAGACAATAAGATGAAAGAAATAAAAAAGAAAATTTGAGAAAATAGCAGAAATTAAGAAGCATCTCTCACTAATATCTCTGAATATATAGTGGTCTCTGATAGGGAAAAATTAATAAAAGTCTAAAACCCAGACTCCAATTCCCAAATAGAAAAACTCTTACGCTTTTCTGAGTTCCCAAAAGACAGTCCAACAGACAAGTTTACAAGAAGGCCCACATGACTCAAGGCCTTTTTCCAGATATCACACCCTTCTTGAGTGGTGTCAACCTTCCTCTAATCCAAAGAGGATCAGATAGTTATCAATTGTAGAAGTCCTCAGCCCAGGAGATAATTAACAAACTCATTTCCTCTACAGCATCCTGCTTAATTGTGCCTTGCCTGAAGCATTCAACCATTGTTCTGTCCTGTGTAACCATTGGAGTTTTGTTATCTTGGGGCTTCCAGCCTTACAATTTTTAATTATAAATACACCCCTCCGTTGAAAGTGGGTACTCCATTTGTTCCCGAATGAATGTAGGTCCTTGCTGTAGCTCCTATTCTTGAGTCAATAAAGAAAACTTTGTCCTTGCATTTGAAGAGTCATCTCCTTGGTGGTGGGTTCTTTTATGGTTCTGCAATGGGGCACAACAGTCAACTACAAAATAAATAAGCAAGCAAACAAGCAAAAAAAAAAGCTTCAAATGTCAAATCAAATCATTCAGAATCTACTTTACTGACTCTGAGGAATGCACTGTGTCATCAACAATATACACTTCCTCATGTAGAGAATACAAAATGGATATAGAAACAAGACTGTATTTTAACAAAATAGAATTGAAAACAAAATTGGTAAAGGAGACAAGGAAGATCACAAGAAGCAAAAACAAATAAAGAATATTGTAAAAAAAAAATCCTGTATTCTGACAACACTGGAATAAAACTTGATATCAAAAGCAAATATAGAATGAGTACAGAGTACAAATAGGTGGAAAATAAACAATGTGATATTGAATGACTTAGTCACTGAAAAATCCAGAGAGAAATTAAGACACCTCTTAAAATTGAATAGAATGAAAACAGAACATAACCAAATCTATAGGGAATAGTAAATGTTGTAATAATTTACTTTAAATGTAACAACAACAAATGAAAAAGAGAGGTCATGAATGTGAAAGACTGTAGGGCTTGGAGAGAAGAAATGGAAGAGGGAATAATGTAATTAAATTAATCTTAAAAATAAAATAAACAATTTTAAAATTTAAACACTATATAAAAAATTGAGGATGACCTAGAAGATAGAAAGAAATCCAATGCTCATCTAGAGAAAGGCTTTGTAGTGTCCAAGCAACCACTCTAGACAGAGCTATCTACACGTTAAATGCAATCCCACTTAAAGTTGTAGGTTAACACACTGGAATGATGCATGAAAAGCTTTATGAACACTTACTGAAAGACCCCCCCCCCCGCCGGCCCTTAGCTTTTTCTTTTAAGTTTGCCTCCTCCTCCGGTCGGCAGCTGGCGGGGCGCGCGGCGAATACATCCTCCCCTGCACTCCCCAATCCTTGATCCCCACAGCCGCCGGCTCCCACTTCCCCGCCGCCATGCAAGGCCGGCCTCCGCCGGGCCCAGAACTCGAGCCGGAATCAGGAATCAGCCAGCAGCCCATGAGCGCATGACCGGCTGCCGGCCTGCCGGCTCCCCCCCAGCCGGTTCACCCCGGCGGGGCTCGCGCCCCCAGCACGCCCACCTGGCACCGCGCCCTGAGGAGCCCGCGGCGGCGATAGGGCGCCCTTCCACCCCCCCACCCGCGGCTCCGCTTGACGGGGATCGCTCCATCCCACGGTCAGCCATCTGGACGCGGCAGAAGATAAAGGCCGTTCCGCCTGACTACTAGACCTTGAGAAAATGCTGATTTGATGCTTTTCGCTTCTGTACTGTGCCTTTTCTCCTATATAAGGACCCCCCCTTCCGGGGCTCGGGGCTTGGCCTAACAGAAGCTAAGCCCCGGGTACCCGCGCCACTAATAAAGCCTCTTGCTTTTTGCATCCAAGTTCGTGGACTCACTGATTCCTGGGTGCCGGTCTCCTTCTACGAAAGTACCGCTTCGCGGGTCTTTCATTACTATGTCACAATGCAACTTTTTCTTTAAGAAGAATGGAGAACACATGTGGAAAGAAAGAAAAAAGAGTAGATCCTTACAGTTACAGGAATAAATGAGGATGGGATCAGAGAACAGGGAGGAGACAAGACAGCACGTGGGTTAACCAAAAATAAAGATGCATGATAAAAAATATGGAAACCAAGTAGCTCATAAGTTAACATGAAATTGCATCTTTAAAATTAGTCTAGATGGAATTTCCACACATGACTTTATAATGTCACTTTTAGAAGACATGAGCATTATATTAGAGTTTCAATACAAAGCACAGGGCACCTGTCTCACAAGCTATTGATATTGCCCTTGGCTGAGCAACATAAAAACATACTAAGGTCCTCTGATAAAGATGTTACACATTTCCATTACATGAAAGAGAAATGAATCTCATATTGAATAGCAAGAAGGGAGTGTCTACTCTTCATAGTTCCAGAAAATGCACAAGAGGCCACTGGATGGGATCTAAAGGATGAATCATCAATGTTTTTACCCAGGATTAGATTCTGATGGCTATATTACTATCTTGGCACACAAGATATTCTTACTGAGGTAATTAATAGTGGCACAATTGATAAAAAAATAACTAATGATTTTCTGTTTGTTTTTGAGATCCACTCCACAGAGGTAATTGCAGCATCTTAGCCCAACCACAGAATGCTGAGCTGGGTCTGAGGAAGGATATTGTGAGTTTCTAGCCCACTCCCCAGCTTCCCAGGATCCCAGAGACAATCAGACACAGCAGGGAGTCCAGTCAAGCAGGAGCTCATTTATTGCCCCACAGCAAGCATATTTTAAAGAAAAAACAACCAAGTGGAAAAACAGCCAACCAATGGTTTTAAAGGTCAGCCAATCACCCACCTAGGCACCCTATGCTTTACCTTGTGGGCTGTTTATGCAGTGACCTTATCTGGTTTGATCTTGGCAACCATTTATCCTTTTTTGTAAACATCTCAGCACTCCACCTCCTGACTTCCCCTGGGCACCATCTTTAACTGGCACCTGTGCCCTTCAGAAACTCTATGTCTGGTACTCTAATCCTCAAAATTCCATGACTGTATGCCTTAGAGAATAATCTGGTAATGTTATTTGGATAAATGGCTATGATATCAAAATTATTTCTAAATGTTTCCATTTATTCTATAATCTAACCTACTCTCATCCTCCGTCAAAAGGGTTTCTCTTAGCAGCACCTTTGGTCTTCAGCTCAGAGTGTGACCTGAGTGAGTACCTTGGTGGCTGTACAAAGATTGAGTATGTGTATATAAAATAGTCACAAGAATTTCCATGATAAATTAGGATCAATAAGCAAATATATCCCTTTAGTATTATTGATGATGCAGAATTCCATTTTTTTCAAATCCTGTTATATAATTGAACAAAATGTTAATGTGGCCCTTGTTCTGTATTTGGCTACAAGTTGACATAGCTCAGAGAATGCCTCTTGCATCATTTGAAACGTGCCTGAGTATGAAAAGCTATTTTTCAAAAAGACATTCTATTATCAACACTTATTCTATTGTAATTCAAATTCTTTTGTCTTTTAAGAAAATTACTATTGAATTATAGTCTCAGACCATCTCCCTAATAGCACAGTTACTAAAACTGTTTTTTCATACATATTCATAACTAAAACCATAAAGACTGTAGTGGATTTCAAAATGATATATCAATCAATGTCATAACCTCCTGCTTAGCAACTCAGAAAATAGAAAGCATAGCTCAATATTTTCATGTAAAACACTTACTGAGCATTTTTATGCAGACCTCATTAACACAACAATTTGTCATTAATATGTACATATATGTATGTATATATGTATATACATTTAAAAAGTATGAAAGCAAGGTTGAAAAATAAGCAAAAATACCAAAGCAAGGAACAATTTCTACAGCTCTGGCCTTCAGAGTAAATATTTTTTAGTTAAAAAATAGACTTCTAATGGGAAGGAAGTATTATAATACAATGTTAGTATATTACTGAGCTCTTCACTGCCCAGAATAGTAGGTAACAATGTAATTTGAGGTGTTTAGGCTCTCCTTATGATCCCCATAACACATTTTCCTCTTTTTTATCACCACTAATAGTTGAACCTAATATAGGAAATTGTAAATTAAAGAGTTTTATGTCTAAACACTGTAAAACCATTCTGTAGACAAAACTGTTTATTTCTCTTTACATTTATGAGAAAATGAAATGAAAATCAAACATAATTGTAAGAGTAAAATATATATGTAGCATAATGAAAAGAAAGAGTGCTGATTTTAATGCTATACTCTTTTTAAAACAAAAATAAAATATATATTAATGTAACCTGATTAGCTCATAATTATGCTTTGAAAGTCGATGTTTGGATTTTTCTATCATGTAGGTTCATCTATGAAAAATATAAAAGTTACCTAAAGGGTAAATAATGCAATTTAAAATATCTTAATGATATTTATCTTTAATGATATTCTCTACAAACTATTTATGCTTATGATAATATAATCAGAAAATATAGATGTTTATCCAAGTACTTTATTTTTAATGTTTGCTAATTTGGGAATATTTTTGCTAACTGTAAATCTATATGTATGCATGCAATTAGACTGCCAGTCTAATTTCTCTTATCTTGCATAATCTGAACACTGATGGTCATACAACGTGAATAAAAGAACTTTCTAGAGATTAATTCTCTGGTTTGATTTATAGTCTGTTTGCCCCCAAATCACTAAACTACAAAGGACTTCAAGCTTCCCAAGATGAAGTCCATCTCTAACAACTTCACTCTTCGATAAACAAGGACACCCCTGCTCCTCCAGCATGTTCGGTCCTCTCAATGCATTCTCCATTGTCCCTTGTCTCAGATATTCCTTTCAATAGAAAATGGCATGATTTTGTCCTTCCTTATGACTTTTAAATTTCTTTCACTCACTGTTGTACATGGTTTTAAAAAATATTTTATCAGTTCTTTTTCACTTATAATAGATTAATAGATTAATTTGTTCACTTGTCTTTGTATTTACAACTTCTGTATAGCCCCAATATCTTATACACAGATGAGGAACATTAGAGGTGGAAAATATAGAGAAATTATGTGTGAAAACTAAAAACATTATATTCATTGCATTTCCTAAGACTAAATAGGCTGAGGTGAAATTAGGAATCATTATGTATGTGACATATTCAACAGCAGAATGTTTTTTCTTCTGTAAGTTGAGAAAACTATACCAGTTGATAGCACAACATATTATAGTTCATCTTAATTGATGTATGCAATAATGCCCTATTTAGAATGTTAAATGAATCAGAGCCTGTGTGGAGGAGGCAAGTTGACCTTCCAAAATCCCCATGCATAAAATCCAGCTTGAAAAATCTCATGAGCCTTCTTTCTTTATTTTTTTTTTCAAAAATGGTTTAATCAGTGCTTCAAGTTTCCTTTGTTCTTTTAAGGAAAATAGGTTTTTTTCATGCAATGTAGACTGATTATTCCCTCTCACACCTTGCCTGAATCCTTTCTGCCTGCCTTGCCAACTAAATACACACCCATTCTACATCTCCTTAGAAAACAAATAGGCTTGTAAAGAATAGAAATAAAATAAACTAATATTAAAAAAACAAAGCAAATTAGAATAGAATGAAAAAAAGAAGAAAAAAGTCAAAGAAAAAGCATGAGAAACATATACAGACACTAAGACACAACATTTTTGTTCATTCCATCACAACACAAAACCAGAAGCCATGATGTATACTCGAATGACCTGTAAGGTTACATAAAAAAAAGAATATTGTGGCAACATATTATTAAACAAAGATGCCACTGAGTTAAAGTTTTGTTGGTCCTCTACTGCTGGGCATGCGGGATATGGTTAAGAGTGTGTTGTGTACCTGGTGAGATTTTATTTGAGAAAACAATGTTTCATCTGTGGGCAGTTATACAATGGAAATAGCTTCCAGGTAATGAATGGGGGTTTGTGCCACAGTCTCTGTGAGTTCATATGTGCATTTCTCCTGCTGTGCTTAGTCTTTCTTTCCTTGACATTTTCCACCCACACTGACACTTACAATCTTTCCACCTCCTCTGCTGGAGAGTTCTCTGAGACCTGAGGGGTGGGATATGATAGATGCATTGCATTTAGGACTGAGTGTTCTAAGATCTTTTACTCTCAATATATTATGCCCTGTGTGGATCTCTTTGATCCACTTGGACCTGAGTATTACACTGGGTGGTAAATGTGACTCTGTTTTGATACACTCAGACATCCATCCAGTTTGATCAGCATAATTTGCTGAAGATGCTATGTTTTCTTCAAGTCTGCATTTCTGGTTTCTTTATGAAAAAAATTCCATGTCAATAGGTTTGTTGATGTATGTCTTCAGTGTGATTCAAGTGATTGCCATGTCTTATTTTATGCCAATACCATGCTGTTTTAATTGTATTTCTGTAGTACAATTGGAGATTGAGGATAGTGTTCATTTCAGTCATGTTCTTATATAGTATTTTTTTGTTTTGTTTTGTTAACTTTATTTTTTTCTGTGTTTCCACATGAAGCTGAAAATTATCTTTTCAACTTCCGTGAAGAGTTATGTTCGGAGTTCTGTGAAGAATGTGTCTTCATTTCAAGAAAAAAATAGCATTCCCTATTATTGAATGCCAAATCGTTTATAGTTGTAAACTAACTGAATGGTAAATTGATTTAAACATTTTGCCTATAATTATTTTTAATTTTTTTAATTTGGAAGACATTTATACATTAAAAAGGTATTGATGTTGTTGGAAAAGGATTTTCATGTAAATTTTCTAATTTTATAGTAATTAATTGTGCAAAAACACTTGATTAACTAGAAGAACGCAGTAGTAAACAAGTGTTTTGATGTTAGGTACTACTACAACTTGAATTAACAGATTGTGTGTGTGTGCTGTGTGTGATTGTGGTGTGTTGGATGAACATTTTGCTATGTTAATATGTCCATGTTCATGTAGAAACCAAAGTACTGCATCAATTTTATTCTCTCAGGTGACCTTTACCTTCTGTGAAGAAGGTCACTCAGTGTCCTGAAAAGTGCTCCAAAGTCTAGACTGCTTGGCCAATGACTCCTGAAGACCAGCCTGCCTCCATCTCTGACTGCTGAGACTATAAGCACCACCTACCCCAATCAATGTTACTTGGGTTCTGGGCACTCAACTATCTTTATGTTTATGAATCAAGTGCTGTAATAACTGAGCTATTTCTGTTTCTGTTTCTGTAAACAGTTCATCCAAATGAACTGTTTCTAGCAGTGAAATTTCTGTCTGTTCAGTCACAGCAAAGCCGCATCTTTAATCTGAGACTTCATAAACTAAACCTCATGCATTTCCTTAAATGCCAAAAAGACAACCCAAGTGCAAAATTCCAATTTTGATCTGAGGTGTATTCAAGGCATTATTTAAGGTCACTAAAATTACTGTAAATAATAATACCCAGGTAACACACATAAGGATTTACGAAGCACACAAGAATGTGTTAGGCTTCAGCCCCTACCCTAAGATACCTAATTATGTACATGAAAATACTCTAAAGTCTGACGAGTATCTGAAATAGTGTACACTGCTGGGCTCAAGCATTTCAGATACATGGTACACAAGTTGCAGTGATATTTATAGATCATATTTATTTAAAATAAACCTCTACTGGAACTGCAGAAATGTTAGCCATAGAAAGACTTGTAGTGCAAGTGTAAGGAGCTGAGTTCAACCCTCAGAATCCATAGCAAAAAGGACAAGTTTGGAAGGTGAAAACAGGAGGATAGAGTGCTTGCAGTCAAGTCATTCTATAAAAGTCAGTGAATTCCGTGTCCAGGAAACCTAATATGTAAAAATATGGACATGCAACTGCTCATATTTGTGAATTCCACATACATATGTTCACACACAAATTAAGTAACAAAACAAAATAAAAGTTTTCTAACTTTTGGGATATATAACTGAATCACATCAACAAAGAAGCATATGCACAATTCACATGCAAGTACCACATGCCATCAGAAAGGAAGCATCTAATATTTTTGTGCTCCAGGGGAAATTTAAGCTTAGCCATCACTGAGAGGAATACATTGCACCCAGCTCAAACTCTGTTCATAGAAAACATGTTGTGGGTTACTGGGTCCTAAATATTGAAAGTACGAGCATTTTAGAAGTATTAAACACACTCTGAAGCATACCTAATAGAGCCAAGTAAAGGCTGAGATTGGAAAGCAATGACAAATGGTAAGAAGGAGGTTATCATATTTAAATACAAAGGATACTCATAGTAACATTTATACTTGTGGTATTTAATTGATTATCACAGTACCACCATGCAATGAATATCAATTGTAAGACTATTTATAGTTTATTTAAAAATGAATAAAATATTATGTTGGTTTTGGATTCATTTTATAATCATTCTTTCCACAAGACAGTCTAGTTTTAACATCCTTATACTGATTTAAATATTTGTAATTTGTCATGACTGCTTATTAGATAGAATATATTAGATCACATTGGTCATGATGTACAATGCTAGTAAATAATGAATGAAAATAAAATCTCTCACTTCCTCTATCTAAAGAAAGATACTTCATCCTTTCTCTAATTTAGAGTAGTAAAGCATAATTTGCATAAAGGGAGACCTAACATACTTAATGTAGTATTATGAGGGGCTGGAATTTAAAAAGTTAACATGTATCCAAAGCCTCATACTCATTTGTAATACTTAGAAGTTGGTGAGAATTTTCTTCAAGCATTATTTAATGTTCTCATAAAGCATTTATCTATATTCTGTAAGTGAATGAATCAACCAAAGGTGGGCAGAGTGTTTTAAAAATTAACCATCTCTTCATGTTAAAACAATGTGCATACTGGGAAAGCAACTAGAAGCTATTTCTAAATTCATTTTAAGCTCCCAAATGCCTTGTGATATCCTTCACAGAATCATCAGAAAGAATCTTGAAAGTGGTGACACAGCAGATTCCAAAGACCCAAAACAGTGCTAGGAAATGAAGCAATTCTTGATGTATATAATGTCCTATCTCAAAAAATATTGTGGGACCATAGTCATCAGATATTGCTGGGTTAGTCCAAGTCTCCAGAATGACAATGATGAAGAAGAAGAGGCAGTGAAAGAGGAGAAGGAGGAAGACGAGTAGGAGGAGGAAGGTTGTCAATATTCCTAGAACATGTCCATAGTGTATATAGTATTCAGTGGTTAGAAACTGATTACCCTGTAGCTTACTAAATAATTTATACTATGGCTATACAAGCCAGCCAAATAAGAACAAAGTTAAACAGTTTCTGTTTAAAAGAGTAAGGAAACAAGGACATCTATTTTTCTGAATTTGTGTTTCTTTGCTCATTGTGTGACTGTTCAAATCCAGCTCAGGACTTCATACTCTGTAGATAAGTTTTCAAACAATAAGGCATAAGAGGTATGTGTGTGTGTGTGTGTGTGCGTATGAGTGTGTGTGTGTGTGTGTGTGTGTGTGTGTGTGTGTGTGTGTGTGTGTGCTGCACATGACTAGTCATAAGCCTGTGAAATTAAGAAGTCAGCATTGAATGTCTTCTATCACTTTTCTTGTTATCATTATTACTATTATTTAATTTTTGGCAGAGTCAGTAAATCTTTGAATGCCTATTTTTGGATAGATTGACTATTTAGCAAGTCCTTGTATCTCCCTGTCTTTAAGCACTCATGGCTATGGTTGCTGGCTGGCTCTTTCTTATACCCTTGGGTTTTACCTGTCTGATAGGGATCTGAGCTCAGATACTCATGCCCCAGGCACTTTACCCATAAAGCCATCTGCCCATTCCAGTTATTTGCTTTAATGGTTCACAATCTGAGCCTTTAAAAATATAGGCATATATTCATGTACATGCATGCTGATATTTTTCCTAACGCAGCACTATTTTTATTTCCCTACTGAAAATTTGACAACTTAATATTACCTTAAGGGAGCAGCATTTTCTATGCCATTTTCTACCAAGCCACTAAAGCCAAGAAAATTAACTTTATTCAACATTCGTGTCTTTTAAAAGGATAATGATTTCATCTAGTTAAAGCTGTCCTGGCCTACTTAGTTTATTTCAGGGAAGAAATTGCCTGTTCACTCACGATAAGATAATTTGTCACCTTGGAAATTAAATTACCCATCCCTGTTTACCTTGAGGAGTTGTGCTATATAATACTGACTTGTTCTCTTAGCAAATTTGTATTGCAATATACTCAGTTCTATGTGAACATGTGTTGTATAATCACATACTGTAGGGGAATTTAAATAGTGCCAGGTCTAGGGTCCTAATCAAAACGGAACTTCAGAAATTTAGTAAATCACAAAAGAATTGACCAGTTGATATTAGAATTCTCAATGGATTTTCAAACTTGTCTTCAAGATAATTTCTTCTGCAACCTACTGACTGAATTCGATATTAAAATAAGTTACAATGTATAAATATTTGTTATTAGTTTATATAGCATTAAATAAATACAAGCATGAGTTCTATTTTATGTAATGTCATTACAGGCATAGGCATAAAAAACTCCAAAAAAGAAAAACATAAGTTGGGCGTTGGTGGCGCATGCCTTTAATCCCAACACTCAGAAGGCAGAGGCAGGTGGATCTCTGTGAGTTCAAGGTCAGCCTGGTCTCCAGAGCAAGTGCCAGGATAGGCTCCAAAGCTACACAGAGAAACCCTGTCTTGAAAAACAAAAAAAAAAAAAAAAAAAAAAAAAAAGAAAAAAAGAAAAACATAAGCTGTACAACTTTTTTTGAAAAATATAATTATCCTCCACTTTCTTACAACTTGGATATAATAACTCTACATATTGAATATATATTCAAATATATGCAAATATTATGTAACATATATTTAATTTAATTTTAAGATGCATCAGAAACATATTGTATATATGTATCTGATCACTCAAATCTTGCTGTAATAATAAATTTTCAAAGAAACTTTTAACTAATTTTTAACTAAAATATTTGAAGATATTTAGCATAAATAGTACATTTAGCAAATAGATGTATTAGTATGTTTCTTTCTATTGTATTCCTATTAGATGCAATATCTCAAGTACTGTGTCTAGGATATAGTTACATAATTACCAGAGTATAAGAACAGAAGTTGTTGCTGACTAAGTGATAGATAACTGCCTCTTGAAAAGGTGATAATTTTGGCTAGGTTTTCTGCTCCACAAATTTATATTTTAATTTCTTATTTCCAAGTACCTCAGGATACTACTTGGTAACAAGTTCTTTTTGGATGTAATTATTTATGTTGACATGAAGTCATAATACAGTATGTCCAATGTCTGTTAAAAAAGAAAAATTCATACATTGAGTATGGTAGGAATGTGATAGAGACAGACTGTGGATATTATCAGAATGCAAAATGATGATAATATAAATTGATTATCAGAAATTGATTATCAGACCTTTTATAGTTCAATTAACTGTCCAGGCTTGCCTGCATCCTGGTTTGGGACTCCTGGCTTCAGGATGGTAAGACAACCTATTATAATTAGAGTCACTGACCTGTTTTCTTTTGGTAAGATGTAGGTAAATGTTCATATATTCTGGTTCTATACCATTGCTATAGGTTATTACACCTGTTTCAGACTGATCTGTGATGTTTGTTCTGCTGTTTAATCCCAGGTTTACATGTGACTGAATTAACACTCCTACACTTGACCAGCTTTGTCAAAGTGTGAAAGTTGGTACAAGAAGTATTGGAAAATAGGTTGTGAATGAAAATTCTACAGTATTTCTTATATGTAACAGATCACACACACATATAATCAGTTGTTAATGCAATGCTTTTTTAGATTAGATAAAAGATAAACTCCTTTAAACCGGTTTTCCTCTTGATAACTGATAGGTTAGAGTAATGTGATTGGTGGATTTGTCTCCATAAGCATCTTAGCAACAATCTTTTAATATTTGCTTTAAAGCATGGCATTATAGTTCAAATTATTCAGTACATATTCAGAAAAATGTTAAAGTAGAAAATAGGAGATAAAAAAATTGTCTAAGTCATTTTGGTCTTGATTCAGTTCCGCCTTACAAGTGAAATGTCTTCATATTGGATGCAGCAGAAAAGTATTTAAACAACAGGTCAATGTTGTACTAAGTGCAGGTACATCAAGGCAGAGAACTGAACCACCTCTGTATTGTGTCTGTTCGCTGAATTGTTCTATCTTTTTTCTGAATTAACACCTGGTAACCTGTGTAAATGTTACCCAGCAAGGACATAAAATATCCCAGGCATAGGAATTCCAAGGATGTTTTTGTAAGTTTCTCTTAATATGCAATTGGAGAAGAACTTGTAATGAGGGAGAGAATTGAGATGCTGAGGGAAGAGGAAGTACTCTGGTGGTAATTAAAAAACAGGATGGGGAATGCTGGCAAGGGCAGGGTAAAAAGGAAGAGGAATTTCACTGTACGGTATTCCACTACAGGTAAAGAAGAACAAATAAAACTCAGGCTCCAAGGGCCTTTCACCCACTCATGTAGTCTTGCCTTGAGTGTTGTAGGTGAATGGTTCTCTTGTTGTTTTAGTGTTAGTGACTGGAGCATCTTTGAAAGTATGAAATGCGAGAAGGAAACTAGGAATGTGAGTCTGACCAAGAAGGATAAGGAAGCTTAAAATTCAGAAGTTAATCTGTTTACAGGCCACTTAACTCATCCTGACCTATATAAATTAAGGTTAGTATGCAACTGTCAAATAATAAAAATATTATTTTTAATGTCTTTTATGCAAAACAGATGTCCAAATGTTGAATGTAATAGTGCACATTTAACCCGGGTTAGAATTGTTAATAGAGTATTGTATGTAAATGTATAAAATGAGTGGATTGTTTTTAAATTTTACAATGGTGCAAAAGCCATATACAACCGTTAAGAACTCATATTTTTAAATCTTTGTTTTCATGTTTTCTAATATGCTGATATTTTAAAGATGTTCTCGGTATTGGGAAGGAGCAAGAAATTACAGTTCTCCATCAGCTACAAAGACACTTCCTGAGAAAAGCAGCTTTATGTTCAAAAATTTGCCCCATTGTAGATACTGTAAGTTTTCTAAGAATATTTAAGTAAGACTATATTAAACTTCAGTAATCCATAAATATAGTGTATTGAATGTGCTTTTCATCTTAGGATAGTTTCATTATATGATTGATTCATTCTAGCTTTTGTCTCATAATCTGAGGAAAATATTCTTGATTAATGTACTTTTTCATTTTTCTCTAGATTCAGACCAGTTTTGTGCTTGGATTGAATTTCTTATGTTTATTTAATATATTCTTTATACTTCCTTACTAAATAACTTTGTTTGTAACATGTGCCAGGAACTGGGATAATAAATCAGGATTTAAAAGTATATGGTTATCCTGTTATATCAGTCCCCACTGAAGTAAGTTTAAATATATAAAGTTGCATAGTTTATTTCAGGTAATATATAGCTATCCTTTTATTTCATCCCCAGTTTAAACTGCAGAGGAGAATTCTGAAATGTATAATGACATGGAGCCTTGTTTAATTAAAAAGTCTTATTCTATGGCAGCTGTTACTAATTTATAAAACAAAACTTTACCATGCAATTTAATCAGCTACCAGAGAATCTGAGCAGGGAAGGGCTATATCTTGTGGGTTCTAATGAGGGAGAATTAACTTGGTATATGATTTGTAAAATACAGAAGCTGCTGAAAAGGTAGAATGTTTGTCTTCTCCCCTGCTTTATGTGAAACACGGCACCACATTTACCAGATTGGCACCACATTACTTTATAACGTTCAAGAAATTTAGGGAGAGAGATGGTTCAAATAAGTTATGACAATGAATGAAGAAAATCCCTTTGTTTTTACATTTAGTCCTTCATATGCTACTGATTCCACTTTGCATTATAGACAAGTCTGTGCTTGTGTTATATTTTCTCTTTAAAATGCATTTCTCTTTACTTTAATCATACAGAAGAAAATAACCTATATTCCCTCAACTGTGTCCCTGGAAATTTTTTCCTAACAAGCTCTTACCTGGATGAACTAATGCTATGACTATATCATTGGTGATATATTATCCTACATCTTTCTGGAAGTTGGCTTTCCTTAACCAAACTCTCTATTAAGCAATTAAGAAAACAACAAAGACATAGTGATATAGACTCGATATAAAATGATGTTGCCAGATAAATTAAATTCTTTTTTCTTATTTTACTTGTTTTTATTGAGCTATACATTTTTCCTAACTCCTCTTCCTTCCTCCCCTCACTCTTTTCATCCTACCCCTGTGACCATGGACCATGATCATAATTTACTCAGTAGATCTTGTTTTTTCCCATTCCTAGGCAGATGAGCTGGTTGTACTTTGCTTTATGTCTAATATTCACATATGAGTAAGTACACATTATGTTTGTCTTCCTGGGTATGGGTTACCTCACTAAATATTTTTTTTTTCTTGTTCCATCCATTTGTCTTCAAATTTCACGATTCCATTATTTATTTTTTACATCTGAGTAGTACTCCCTTGTGTAAATAGACCACATTTTTCATCAACCACTCTTCAGTTGATGGGCATTTATCTTGTTTCCACATTCTGGCTATTGTGAATAAATCTGCTATGAACATAGCTGAGCAAGAGTCATTGTGGTATGACTGAACATCCTTTGGGTATATTCTCAAGAGTGGTATTGCTGGGCCTTGAAGTAGATTGATTCCCAATTATCTGAAAAACTACCATACTGATTTCCAAAGCATATGTACAAATTTGCACTTCAACCAGCAATGGAGGAGTGTTCCCCTTATTCCACATCCTCTCCTTCATAAGCTGTTATCAGAATTTTTTATCTTGTCCATTCTGACAGGTATGAGATGGCATCTTAAAGTCATTTTGGTTTGCATTTCCTTGATGACTAAGGATGTTGGGCATTTATATCCTTAAGTGTCTTTCAGCCATTTAAAATTCCTCTGTTGAGAATTCTCTGTCTAGATCTGTACCCCTTTTTATGGGATTATTTGGTCTTTTGATGTCTAGTTATTTGTGTTCTTTGTATAATTTGGTGGTCAGGTGTGGGGCGGGTGAAGATTGTTTCCCATTCTGTAGACTATCATTTTGTCTTGTTGGCCATGTCCTTTGCTTTACAGAAGCTTGTCCTTTTCGGTAGGTCCCATATACTAATTGTTGCTTTCAGTGTCTGTGCTACTGGAGTTTTATTTCAGAAGTAACAATGGCTACTTCCCACTTTCTCTTCTATCAGGTTCAGTATAACTGGATTTATGTGATCCATTTGGATTTGAGTTTTGTGCACAGGGATAGTTACAGACCTATTTGCCTTTGGCCTTTTCATGGTGTCCCACATTTCCTGGATATTTTGTGTTAGGGGTTTTTTGGACTTGAGATTTTCTTGTTGGATGACTGTACATCCTCTAATGAGTCTTCAACAACTGATATTATCTCTTTCATGTCTTGTATTCTATTGGTTATGCTTACATCAGATGTTCCTGATCATTTCCCCAGCCTTTCTATTACCAGCATCCCCTCATTTTGTCTTTATTTTTTCTAATTCTGCTTTCAAACCATGAACTGTTTGAATTCTTTCCTTCACTTGCTTGGTTGATTTTTTGGCTTTTTTTAGATTCTTTAAGCAATTTGTTATTTCTTAATTATCAACCATAAGTATTAATCTATTTATTAAAAAAAAACAAAACTTAGTTTATCAAGGACCAGAGTGGCATGCGTCCTCTCTTCCCTGGGATGACATGGTGACTACCTTCTTTACTACAATTCCCAGAATCCTCCTTCTTCCCTAGTCCCGCCTAACTTGCTTTCCTATTGGCCAACATTGCTTTATTTATCAACCAATAAGACAAATATATTCACAGAATGACCTCCCCCATCATCTCCTCTTTTCTGTCTAAATAAAAAGAAAGGTTTTCACATTAACATAATAAAATATATAACAAAACAGTTTTCAAGTAAGAACTATAGTTACAATATTTACTTCATTAACATTTAGCAAGATTTTAAAGAAAATATTCTATCATCTATCCAATCTTTGTGAGTCTAAAGTCTTATATGTAGCTTATCTTTTATAATAACTAAAGAAAACTGTAAAAATAACTATCTGTCTGCTAACTAACTCCATCAAAGACCAAAAAAAAAAATAACATAAAACCCTAGATCTGACAGAGACTTCTAGCAACTTGGACATTCACCCAAAGTTCCTCTGTAATGTTGGGGCATCCATCTTCAGCCTATAGGCCACAGTGTGTCTGTAAGACTTCTCCATGAAGCAAGTACCTTTTAGGAATATCCATCCTGTTTTGTAAGTTCAGCAGTATTTTCCTGTGAGTCCTGCCTGTCCAGTTTATACAGAAACAAACAGTCCAAGCAAGAGCAGTTTCTTGCCCAAATGGCTAATGTTGCCATTTTGAAAGCAAGCTCCATGAGTTTTTCCGATGCCCATCTTCCTCTCAGATGTAATTGGTGTGCCAGGAGCAGTTGTGTCTCACTGCCATAAAATCCCTAAAACATTTAAAATGCCATATGTTCTGTTGGTCTTTGAAAGGTTTGAAGAATGTCTATCTATCTCAAATACATCTCAGGACATTAGAAAACTTAACTAACCTAACTGCAAGTTTGGACTATTACACCTGACTATATACAATCTGTATTTAATTATGCATTACATTTTAAAAGAGGTGTATAACAAAATACCTAAACAAGAACAGAAATATACATGTCACAAAATTTGCCTTAAAGTTGTATCAATAAATGAAAATCCATTCCAAAGCAAAGTGTTCATTTCTATATCCTATTCCCTCCCCTTTTTTCCTTTAAAAAGAGACTGACTGATCATTAGCATCTATAACCAATCCCATTTAAATTAAAACAAACATTTATAAAAAATATTTGGGAATTTGGGCATCCTTCATTCCAAACTGCTTCCTTCTGGTTGGGAGTGATGTCCATACCATGGGGATCATGATATAACATAGAAACCTGGCTGTAATGGCCTAAGACTGCATTATCTCAGCTCTTTTGGATATAGGATCAGTTGGGCCACTGCTTTGGGAGGTCTTGCTTGATCAAAACCATATTAGTCTGGAAGGAATCCATAGCTTTACATTTTCTGTGGAAACACAAGCAAAAACTCTTTTCCCAAGTAACCTGTCCTTATATTTAAATTAAGAAGTCAAAACATTTTTAAAATATATAAGTTGGATAATTTAGCAGCACCTATAATCAAATGTATTTTAGCAGCTATAGCTCTTTCTTCAGCAATCAACCAATTTAAAGACAACAGTATAACACATAGTATCCAAACTCTGTATTTTCTAACCTTACATGGCTCATTTATTTATTTAATAACTGTATTTCTTTTGCTTTTATTTTTTCCTTTTATGAGACAGGGTTTCTCTGTATAGCTTTGGCTCCTCTTGAACTTACTCTGTACAACCAGCTGTCCTTGAAATCACAGAGATCGGCTTGCTTCTGCTTTCTGAGTGCTGGGATTAAAGGTGTGTGCCACCACTGCCTGATTACTCTTTCTCTCTCTCTCTCTCTCTCTCTCTCTCTCTCTCTCTCTCTCTCTCTTTCTTTTTTTCTTTCTTTTCCCTTCCCTCCCTTCCTTTCTTCCTTCTTCTTCTTCTTCTTCTTCTTCTTCTTCTTCTTCTTCTTCTTCTTCTTCTTTTTCTTCTCTCTCTCTCTCTCTCTCTCTCTCTCTCTCTCTCTCTCTCTCTTCAATTACTTTATCCTTTTCCTTTTCTCTCCCAAACCTATGTATACTTTTAAACACACTGTAAACAATTTAGAGGTTTTTCTTCATCTGAATCAGTCTTTACTGTATATCTTTATCTTTTTCTAGCCATGCGGTTTTTTATCTACTAAGCAAATTAAAGCAAAGTCTGTTTTAGCCACTGTCTTTCCAAGATGGCAGGGGTACATTTACTACCAGGACTGAGAGCTGTGCTTACTGCCTTGGTCTATGCTGCCATCAAGGAGCATGAGGCCGACTTGATGATGTGGTCACTGCCACTGCCAGCTGCTTGTACACATCATTCAAGTGTTACCAGGGCCTCTTAAAAGAGCCCTGTGTTTTTTCCACTTATGCTGAGTCAGGAAACCACCCTTAAGGGAGCCACTCAAGTCTCTGTTTGTCTCAGCAAAACAGAGATCATCCGAGGAAGTCATGCCACCAAGAAGTCATGCTTGTCTCTGTTCTTTTATTTCTAAAATCCATTTTTAAGCTTTTGTGAAGTTTTTATGTGGAAGTTCGAGAAACCAGGTGGGCACCATATGAAACGATAACTCTTTCTGCCAGCTGCCTGAATTCTGCTGCCACGTTAGGGCCTCAAATAATACACAGAGATTAACATTAGTTACAATGCTGCTAGCCAATGACTAGGATTTCTTATTTGGTAGTTCTGTCTTAAGTATTAACCATAACTACTAATCTATATATTTTATAAAGACTTATTGAGAACGCCATGGGCATGCATCCTCTCTTACCCAGGATTACATGGTGACTCCCTTATTTACTACATTTCCCAGAATCCTCCTTCTCTCCAAGTCCCACCTAACTTGCTTTCCTCTTGGCCAACAGTGCTTTATTTATCAATCAATAAGACAAACATATACACAGAAGTACCTGCTCCATCAGGGGGCATTTCCATCCCTGACTTCAAACTCTACTATAAAGCTTCAGTAATGAAAATGGCTTGGTATTGGCACAAAAACAAATAAATTAAATTCTAAAATTTGTTTGCTATATAGTTAGCCATGAGTCCTTACCCTTTCCAAAATAACATTTGGCTTACAAAGGTAGATTAAACCATTGTATTTATTAAGAGTTAAATGAAATTTCATACTAGTTGTCCTGTAGGAAGTAATAATTCAGAGACTGGGAGATGTCTCAGGGATTAATGCATTTATTTTGAATGCATAAAACTTGATTTTAAATCTCCAAAGCCTACCTATTTGTCTGGTGCAAATGGCTGGGCACACGTGCCTATAATGTCAGCACTGGGTAAGTGGAGACAGATAATCCAGTTGCAAGAAGACTAACCAGAATAGCTTATGTCTACAAACTCTGGATGAATCTGGTGAGCAGCAGTTGAGGAAGATCCCTTGCATCCACTTCTAGCTTACACACACACACACACACACACACACACACACGTGCATCCATATGCATATTATTAGACATAAAGAGACATCACACAGGCACACACATGAGAAAATACTGATTAGGCATTATTTTTTTTTCTTCCCTTGCATTCTGACTTAATGCAAACCCTTACTTAGGTGGATTCTAAAACCTATTTGATCTACATATTGTTTTAATAAAGGATTCTGTCACATTTGACAGTTATTATCTTGAGCAGGAAGATTTTTAAAAGCAATAAAATCCTTTGGGAAGCACTGACTTTTTTATAGAGGCAAAATTAGTTCTGCCTGATCTATTCTAAATAACCCAAAAATCTCATGCAGCACACTCTTCATTCTACCATCACCTCCTGAGAAAGAGGGCAAACTACTCTCCCAAGAGTGATGCTGACATGATGGTTTTCATGGTAACCAAAGGCTATTATGCCAAATAATTGGTCACTAGATGCAGAGGTGTGTTATGACATTTAGCAGGTAAGGCCTATCATGTAAAAGTTTTATTGCTAAAGTAATGCTCTTGAATGAGATGCTGGGAAACAGCCTTCCTCTTACTGCTTATTTTGCTTCACACAACAATGATGTGAGAAGGTTCTTCCATTGCAACTGTCTGCTATCATGAATTTTACCATCACATTACTCAGAATGCCAAGGATAAGTAATCATGTTTTGTAATCATCTAAAGACTGAAACCAAATGTATCATTCATCTTACCTAATAGTTTATCTAGGTTATTTTCCTATAGCAACAGAAAGCTATAGGACAAATGGCAAATGTTTCCAAAAAAATCATATGATGGCTATGAGAAACCAAACAGCAGGCATATTTTAGAGATGTTAAATTGCTTTGTATATAAGATCCTTGCCTTTTTCTATAAATGTGGTTGTAGGGTGAAATATCCAACAACTATACTAGGCTGGGAAGAGATAGCAAGAGGTTCTACCTCCAAAAATCAATATGAGTGGTCTGTGAAGGGTTGGATTGTGAACATTTACTCATTGAATGATTTTAGTGTGTAAGTTTCACCATTTAGCATTTACCTGCCCTGGCTAATGGCAAGCACATCTGCAGATTATAGTTATGAAATCTGAAGGCAGTATAGTTCATGTGAGCCTATGTGAAAGAATTGAATGAGAATCATTTTAAGTCTTGAAAAGATGTTTATCTTAAATATAGTTCTAGTGCAGTTATGAAACAATGGGAACAAGAACTGTGAAAGCATTTAATTGGGGACTTGCTAGAATTTCAGAGGATTAGTTAATGAAAATCATGATGGGAGTGTGATGACATGCATGCATGGTGTTCCTGAATTAGATATGGGCTACAACTTCATCTGTGAGTAGTTAGTGAGAGATCCTGGGCCTGTCATGGGCTTTTGAAATCTCAAATTCCCACCCTAGTGACACACCTCCTACAACAAGGTCACATTCACTTCAATAAGGCCACACCTCCTAATCCTTCCCAATCAATTTCACTGACTGGGAATCAGGCATTCAAATATATGAGCCTTTGGGAGCCATTCTCATTCCAATCCCCATAGGACCAGATTTTATAGAAGAAATCAAGATCGCAGGCATAAAAACCTATAAATTATAATCCCTGAGGACCAAAATAATCTATTTGGGTACATTATAGAACTGGAAATTATGTCAAGAGAAATGGAGTCTTGGTACATGTGTGTTTGCAATAATAATAGTTATAGAAAAGTATATCAAGAATTTGAAAGGCTAATGGGTGAGACAAGTTGAGGTGGTGGCAATGATGTAAATTCAGTTAGCTCTTTTATGAAGCTTTAAAGTGAAAAGAGAATTCAGAGAATTTAAAATGTATAGTATAATATTTATGAGGAAAAATAACCAAGAGGTTAATATCATAAATCATAGCAAAATAGTTCATTTTCACATACTGCTTGACTGGACTTAGAATCAATTAGAAAAAAATCTCCACTCTTTGGTGATTGGTGTTTCTGTAGTGGTTTAACAGTGAAAGAAAGAACCACCTTAAATGTGGTTATCACAGTTCTATCTATGGTCTAAGGTTCAGTACTAAATAAAAAAGGATAAAGTAATCTGAAATCAGTATTCATCTCTCTTTGATTCCTGATACTGCATTCAATGAGAACACAGCTTCATATTTCTGCTGCCACAGCTAAAGCCATCATATTTTTGCCTCCAGTGTGCTGTGTCCTCACAAATACTAGCTCAAGTAAACACTTTCTTTCTTAAGTTCCCTTTGTTAAGAATTTTGTCTTAACCTTATATGAAGCAGTTATTGTAGACAACTGGCTGTAGAAAGGTCAGAATGTGATTATTGTAACTGCATTTCAAGAAAGCATTTAGACATCATTGTTTGTTATAATATTAAAATTTTACAAATAGAAAATTGAAGTATACACAGATAAAATTCTTGTTGTTTATAACTTTTGAATTTTTCACATGATAATTAGTATATTTTTTCCGAGTTCTTAGTTTTTCAGTGCCAGCAATGAATGCCACAAAATTAAAGGAATAACCTTCTCTTGTCTACTTTTCCTGATATAGCTTTTGATTTCACATATAAACAACAAAAAATTCTTGTTATTACCACTTTCCCCCTGCACCTTCACTTTGCAAGTAGCTATTCCATAGAGTCTCACTGTAGCTCCCTCTTTCTGTCCCATAGAGGCTGCTTATATTTCTGCAACAGATTTGCAGCACAAAAACATTGATAACTGTATGCAAACATCAAATCATAATATTAGACAAAAACACATAGGAATAGTGTAATTTTGTGTAAGTTGCATAAACTCTGAGAGGAATGAAGGTGTTAATTTAACCAGAGCTGATAGTTTGTGACACAAGCTAGGCAATTCTCTGGCATCTAAAATCAGAGTGTAACTGCACTACAAGTTGTATTCCTGTGTCTCCTCTATAATGAGTCACACAATTAATAAACTACCCAAAATATATGCTCTCAGACACTGTGACAGCAAACACCTATCAGTGTTTCTCCTTTGAATACTCTTTCTGCTGATGAGTATGTTCACTTCTCTGAACAATCAACTGTTTTTTCTTATAGTGATGGAAAATCAACTGCAAGTTTTTGATATTGGATTCATTCTAGCTTAAGGCATATTTGTATCTGTTTTTTGTGTACTTATGGGAAAATTTTGAAACTAATATATCACAGAAAAAGGTAGTGAGCCAAAGACCACTTTAATCTTGCCCATTCATTAACTTCATTCTTCATGGCAAAGCAAAGCTATTTATTCGTTGAAACGTCTGCTGATATGAAGAGTTGTAATTTCACTCTAAGACTCAATCATTTAGTCTTCTGAGGACTGTGTCTGTGGAACTTTATTTTCCATGTGTATTTTTGTCTTTTTGTATTTTCACATCATTAGAAATTAAACATCTATAAAGAGCATCCTCATGTAACTGCCATCTATTTCTGGAAAATAGGTTATTTCATTTTGTAAGCTCCCAAGATGAGCCTTCACTCTGGCATGCCATCTGGCAAGATAACAGGATAACATCTAAAAATCAATACTATAATATGAGCTAGCTAAAACCTAACCTTAATGAGAATTAATGACATATGGCCAAAGCTTAAGAAGGAAAAAATTAATGTTACCTTAAAAGCATACATACAAGAAAAATACCTCAGATGTGTCTTACAAAGAAAGGGAAAAGGAATATATAGAGCTTTAGCATTTTTCTGTTCACTTAAAAACTGCTGGTTGCATATCTTAAAAACACATATTTTTCTTTCTTTACAGTTTTGTCTCCTGTTCAGATAATAGCTCACTAAGTAGTCAAAGCTGGATTGGAATTCACTTTACAACATCCTATGCTGATATGCTGAAGTTAGCCTTTGGAGCATCCTGGGCTACCAAGTCCAATACTCATATTGCTGTTCTCAATATCTCAAAATATTTATTGAGTGTTTACATTGATCTGACCTAAGGAAAGAAAATTAATAATACTTAATACATGTGCATTTATATGTAATGTAATACAGATTGTCAAAAATACATATTATGAGCATGGTTATTTCAGTTAAGACATATTATAAAAGCAAAAAAATAAAAATAAAAGCCAACATCACAGGATCTACAATTGACATAAAGCCTGTGTTCATTCCTGATTCATTTACAGATATATTTTATCTTTCAATGAGATAAAGGAGATTTATTCCAGTTTTTATTATTTTTAATTACTCATATTTACATATCCATCCCCCTATTCCCTCACCCTCCCCTACTCCCATGTTCCTCCCCCAATCACCCCCTCAACCCAGACTCCTCTACAGGGATAGTGAGGACCTACAAAGTTTGTCATATTGTTTGGGGGAGGATCAAGACCCTCCTTGCTGTATCTGGGCTGCGATAGTATCCCTCCATAGGGAATGGGCTCCCAAAGTCCATTTGTGTTCTAGAGATAAAGACTGACTCCTCTGTCAGAGGAGCCATAGACTGTCATGGGCTGCTAGATGGTACACACATTCAGAGGGTTTGGTTTGGTCCAATGCTGTTTCCCCAGTTTTATGATTAGGGTCTCCATTCCATCAGGTACACTGTTTCTGAAGGTCTCTCCATCCCCATCTTGGCTCCTTTGCTCAACCTTCCTCCCTCTCTACAACTGAATTACAGTAGTATGGTTCAGTGCATAGCTATTGGTGTTTGTTTCTGCTTCAAACAGCAACTGGATGAAGACTCTCCTTCCTCTCCCTGCTCCCTGGGTTGCAATATGACCATGGGGATCTTGTCCCCATTCCCTTGTTTGAGGGACTATACAATCTTCTCTTGGGGTCCTCCTTTATCCTAGCTCCTCTGGCAGTGTGGAATGTAGGCTAGTGATCCTTTTCTCTATGTCTAAAAATCAAAAATGTGTGACTACTTACCATGTTTACCTTTTTGTGATTGGGTTACCTCACTGTTGTGATAAATCTTTCCACTACCCACTTGAGTTCTGTTCGCTGCATTATGTCCCCAAATAATACACAGAGTCTTCTATTAGGTACAAATGCTGCTTGGCCAATGACTAGGATTCTCACCTGTTAGCTCAGTCTTAATTAACGTAAATCTATATATTTTATAAGACTTATCTTATCGGATGCCTTCTGCTGCTGTCCTCATCCCCGGCATCATATGGTGGCTCAGAGCAGAGAGCAGGAGGAAGAGCAAAGGGGAAAGGAACCACTTCCTGCTTGTCCTTGCTTAAACATGAGTCTCTCTTCTATGTCACTTCCTGCATGGATCACCAATTCTTTACTACATTTCACAGAATTCTCCTTGACTCCTAGTCCTGTCTAACTTGTTGCCTCATTGGCCAAACAGTACTTTATTCAGCAATCAATAAAATGAACATACACAGAAGTATATTCCGCATCATTTAACTGAGGATTGTTTCTTCTAGTCCCATCCATTTGCCTGCGAATTTCAAGATTCCATTGTTTTTTCTGCTGACTAGTACTCCATTGTGTAAATGTACCACATAGTCTCTAACCATTCTTCACTTGAGGCACATCTTGGTTGTTTCCAGATTCTAGCTATTACAAATAATGCTGCTATGAACATAGTTGGACATATTTCCTTATTGTATGAGTGTGCATTCTTTGGGTATATACCCAAGAGAGGGATTGCTGGGTCTTGAGGTAGACTGATTTCCATTTTCTTGAGAAACTGCCATATTGATTTCAAAGAGGTTATACAAGTTTGCACACTCCCAGCAGCAATGGAGGAGAGTTTCTCTTTGTCCACATCCTCTCCAGCATAGATTTTCATTGGTGAGATGTTTAAATGAATTCAAAACAGATTTTTAATCTTCTAACAGCATGCAGTCATGTAGAAAGGGTGAGAATTGGCTCAGTGGGGCAGAGAAAGAGCGCAGAATTTAAGAATATATATATTTCTCATGTGAAGTGTTCAAATCCTGGTCCCCAGCATCTATGTTGGGTTTTTCACAATCCCCTACATCAGCTGGAGAGGTTCTGATACCCTTTCTGGACCTCAAAAGACACCTGCCCTCCTGTGAATACAGTCCAGACAGATGCACATGTATACATATTATTGAAAATAAAAATAATATTCCTTAATAATGGTAAAGAAAGCAAGATCTCTGTGATTTTTTTTTTTTGCATTTATTGGTTGTGCTTATTTTCTGGCCCACTATGGTAGATGTAATCCAGATGTGCCTGTAAATCATAAACTGTCTTCTGCAGATTTATAAAGATTTGTAACATTTATATTATGAAGACTATTGTTTCTGATACTCAGATTGTTTATATTCACAGTGATAGCTAATTTACTTAACATAAATGTCATGGATGTATAGAGGCATTGTTTTAATTTTAGATTAGAAACAATCTTACTTTACATATCAATCCCAGTTCCCTCTCCCTCCCATCATCCAATACCTCTCACCCACTCCCCATTCCATCACCATTCTGCTCCCCAGGGAGGGATAGGCCTTGCATGGGGAAATCATCAAAGTCTGTAACATCATTTGGGGCAGGGTCTAGGCCCTCCCTTAGTGTCTAGGCCCTCCCCCATGTGTCTTTGGGGGATGAGCTCCCAAAGTCCATTCGTACACTAGGGTTAGCTGATCTACTACCAGAGGCCCCATAGACTGTCCAGGCCTCCTAACAAAATCTTCTAAGCATATTGGGAGCATACAGAGAAAGGAGAGTTACAGGAAAGAGAAAGGTAGAAGATGAGGGATAGCAAGATATGAGAGAGCAGGAAGATTGAATCAGGGGGAGAAGACAGTATAGCAAGAAAATAGATACCTTAATAGAGGGTGCTATTATAGGTTTGAAGAGAAATCTGGCACTAGGGAAATGTCCAGAGATCCACAAGGATGATGGCATCCTAGAGCTTTCATCCAGTAGCTGATGGAAGCAGAAGCAGACACACACAGCTAAACACGGAGCCAAAATACTGGAATTCAGTTGCAGAGAGGGAGGAGTGATGAGCAAAGGGTCAAGATCAGGCTGGGAAAACCCACAGAAACAGATGACCTGAACAAGGGGGAGCTCATTGTCCTCTGACTGAAGGCAGTGAAACCAATATAGAGACATTGTAACCAGAATTGTGGTTCATTGTAATCCTTGTTGTATTTTTTATATTATTAATCTGTAAGAGTTTAGGACTCTTTTTCTTTATTGTGTTTCTCTTTTCATGAACTTTGATAATTATATTGTTTTCTAGCTAATTGTTTTTTCATGCTAGCCTTTCACATTGTCTCTTATAAACGCTTATGTGGCACTATACATAAGTGACTTTAACTTCCTTTATGTCCTCTTTCACTTCTTTTGTTCTGATTTCATGCATTGATTAAAAAATAACTATCACATCAAATTTATAATTATAGTAATGTAAATTTGAATTCAACATGTTTTCCTTTCTATTTAATGCCCTTGTTATGTTAAGGACATGCACAATTTTTACAATTTGTGATCCTGGCAATTTTTACATAAATTCTTACCAACTAGCTTTTATGGTTTATACAAAGATGCCAAATCATTGTAACAAATTAAAATCTTTTCTATTTGTTCTTTAACCTCTATCTTTTTCAAAATAATTTTATGGTTAGCATTCAGAGAAATCGGTTTCTTTGAGAGATCAACTGTCATTTGCCTGTCAGCTGTGGTGCCTGGTGTCAGGCACTATTATGGTGAGTGAGTGTATGGTGGGATAACGGGAGAGAGAGATGCTGAAGAGTTCATGTGCTGGTGAGAGATGCATATCAGAAGAGTCAAGGACAGTTAGTAACCAGCTCACATGTGTGACCTGCTTACCACCCAGGGCCATGGTGATATGTCTGGGTTCATGGCCCTATGCAGCTGCTGTGGTCAGTGTTGATGTTGTGGCTCCTTTTACCACCTAGAGCCCTCAGGATACCCAGAGGCTGGACCACCATCTATGATCATGTTTGCAATAGAAGGAGGTGTCCCCCATAGTGGACATGTTATTTTATGAGGGCTCTGCTGCCATCTGGGTCCATTTTAACATCAGAGGACAGACTGTTGAGGAGGGCTCTGTTTGTGTCCGTGGCCCTACCGCAGCCTGTATCTTCACTCACCTCTTAGTTTCATGTTGCCCTTGAGGGTTATCTGGATGTCCAGGATAGGCCTGTCACCTCAGTCAATGTTGGTGATTGAGGACCACACAGCTGCTGGATCCATTCTGATATGAGTGACTGCTTGCCAACCAATGGGATGGTGACATCCTGGCCCAGGATAGCCGATAAGGACCATTTTGGCATCTATGGTCTAACTGCAATTGGTGTCTGTGTTGATATCCGTGGCCTGTGTTGCCACCAAGAGCCACACAGATGAACAGCATCTGGGCCACCATATAGGAACATGTTAATATTTGAGAGCCATGCTGAGGTCATACAGATCTGAGTGGCCTGCACTGCTACCAAGGGCCATGATGTCATCTGGGTCTGAGCTACTCCTGTCTGCAGCACACAGGACAGCAGATCTTGTACCTCACCTGGGCAGTACAATAGAGTCTACACTGTTGGTGAGGGCACAGGTGAGCTGCCTCTGATGGCATGGGAATAAGAAAGATAACCTCACCCTTACCCCATTTACAATGTACTAGCATGGGAGAGGGAAAGATGTCCTCCCCCTCCACCCCTTGCCACCTATGCAGAAAGAAGAGCTGTCCTCAAGAGCATGAGAGTAGGAGAACTCTGTTACTCTCTGACTGCAGCACACAGGAGAGCAGATCCGTACCTAGCCAACTGCTGCACTCAGAAGAGCAGACCCTTCACCTTGCCTGACCAGAGCCATGTCCAGAACCAGGGCTATAAGTTGGCCCATACCATCTATGGAATGTATGAACAGCTGGAGCACTTGAAGGGACCTGACTTTTAGATCCAAAGGTGCAGGATTTCCCTGATACAAGGCAACAACAAAATATCTGAGAAGTCCCAGTGAGGGCTCAGTATGGAGGGTGTAAGCCACAGACATTGAACTAGACCAAGGACTCATTGCAATTAACACCTACAAGTACATATGTGCATATGTGTGGACTAAAGTGTATACTGTGTGACTCACTATCTACAACTACAGCTTCTATGCCTGGCGAGACTTTTTTTTTATTTTTGTAAGTTAATTTTGGGGCGTTGTTATTGTTGTTTTGTTTGTTTTTCTATTAAAGTTCATTTTATTTTGGGGAGGAGGATACAAGGGACAGTGAGATGAATGTGATCAGGATGCATGATGTGAAACCCACAAATAATCAATAACAAAAAAGGAAGAAACACAGAAATGGACTTATTTGAGTTATTTTATGCATATTTGTATTCTTTGCCTTCTGCATCTTCATACCCTTAGCTTCCTTTCTGATACCTTCCTTCCCCCAACTCCTCTTTTTCCTTTCATATCTTCTCATTTCCATTACCCCTCTTTGTTCCTCCTCCTTCAGAATTCTTTGTATTCTCTTATATTCACCTTTTCTAAATGTATTTCATGCACATACAGCATAGTTTATAATTATGAAACACAACTATCCTATTTTATTTAAATTCTCTTTGTGAGAGGAAAAACTATTTGTCTTTCTAAGCTGGGCTTCTTTGTCTTAGATCCAATTTTGCTGAATTATTATCTATTTACTTATCATTTGGATTAATTCCTATTTGGCTGTTGAATAAAAATAAATATGCAGTGTCTAGGATGGCTCAGCAGTAAAGAGTTCTTGTTATTCCTGCAGGGAAAGTTTGGCTCCAGGCATCTGTATATTGGCTTACAACTCTCTTTAACTCCAGTTCCAGGGAACAAAATATCTTCTGACCTCTTTAGGCAGCAGACACCCATGTGGTAAATAAACACATATGCCAGCAAAACACTCATACAGATAAAAATAAAATGAATGAATCTAAAATATAGAAATATATGTGTACGCTACAATACTTTGATGAGTTTGTTTGATACTAGTATATACTGAGAAGTGATTACCCTGAACAATTGTTGACCTACATACCTGACTTCTTTTATTCCAACACGAAAACATTATTTTCTGCTGTCATTTTATGCAATCAAGATGTGGTGGAATTATCTCTGTTTTCTGTCCTTCTTTAATCTTCACCTTATTTTGGCATCACCCATTTTCAGCTAGTATCATGATTCCTTTGCAATATTCAGTCAGTGACCATCATTTTCTCCCATTTCTCAGGCTGTATGTTGATGTTTTACAAGTTTTTAGGCTAGCTTCTTTATCTCATCCCATTAAAGACAGGGCACCACCATCTATTTACTTGAGTACTTGCTGGTGCTATGAAGGCAACTTACTCTTTGAACTCTTCTCACTGACAGCATTACATAATTTTGTTGTTATTTTCCTTGGTATTCTGTATGGTACACATATCTGGATATATATATATATATATATATATATATATATATATATATATATATTCCTCCTTGGAATTTTGCTGAAGTTCCTGAACATAGAGAACATCATAATGAGTTTGAAGATGCATTCAAAGGATACAGATTCACAAGTTGTTCTTGTCACATCTCTTGGTTTGATACATCTTAATCTCAGATTATGAAGCCTGTGGATTGATTTCCTATCTTGTCTCTGGAAGTTTATGTTCATAGCATTCCTTTAATTTTCTGTCCTATTTCATATTTCATTGAGATCATTGTCTAGTATCCTGAGTAGTTGTCATTGTCAACAACAAAATCTCCTGTCACCTGGAAAGAAGGAACTTTGAGGACTTGACCCTGTCTGGGCACATCTGTGGTGCAGTTTTCTGACTGATGATTGAGGGAGGAGAGAACAGCACACTGTGACTAGACCATTCCTCACAGGCTGGTCAGAGCAGGCAAACAAGGAGGGTTATCTCATGATCTCTGTTTCAGTTCCTGCTTCCTGTATCTCCTTTGATTCTCCTCTGACTTCTCTAATTGATGATCTATGACCAGGAAGTGTAAGCTGAAAAAAATGCATTTCACCACAAGTTGCTTTTGGTCCTGGAATTAATCACAGTAACAGACAGCACATTAGAACTTCTAATTTATTCATCTTTTTTTATTTTGTCTAAGTTGATAATAATTGTTTCATTACTGTAGTTTTAGTTTTTAGAAATTCTACTTAGCTCTTAGTGTGTGTTGTATTTTATAATGGTGTTAACATATCTTTCTATTTTCTGAAAATTAATTGATTGCATCTTTTCTGTTTGATCTTTTAAATAGTGGGTGACTTTGAGGATTTGATGTCTAAATTTAGTTTTCAACTCACTAATTTTTATGACTTTAAAATATATTTTCTACCCAATTAGCTTAGTGCCATATATTTGATTAAGTTTTGTCTCTAGATTTATGTTCTTATCAATTTACTATAATATTTTTCAAAAAATATACTGCTTTCATAGATGACTGTGCCAACACTGTTCATACTGTCTTGATACATACAATACTTATACCTCTCAAAGAAGGCTTTTGTGTCTTCTCCTAAGTTAATTGCTATGTGTTCACAGTCTCAGGATCCAAGAGTTTGCATCATATTTGAGGATATGTTATAGATTGTTTTTCTTTGCCCTTGGATTACATGGATGTACAAATTGATATTCTACACTATTTGAGAAGCAGGAGTTGAGTATTCTTGTTTCAAGTATATCCATATGTATATAATGAAAATGCATATTCACTTTAATAATATATTTAGACCTTTTATAATACAGTCACTTTTACAAGATGAATGTATATTAGTTGGCAAGAAAAATAGTAACTTGCCTCCTTATTCCTAAACCACATTTCTCTTATATGCATTATTGCTTACTGACAACAGGATTAGTCGTGCTGATTGTACACATTAACCTGGAACCCTCAGATTAGTTTGTGATTATATTGTCAAGTAAGAAAAATCCTATCAGCTGAAGTGTGACAATTACTGAAATTATTCTGTGGAAGGAGTAAAGGTTAACTAGCTTTCTCTGGACACCTCTGGGAGGTGACAGGTTTCTACACTTCACTTGTGGCAAATGTACCCTAAATAGTTTCTAATACTGTGTCATAGAATTTGGGTCATAAAATTTACATTAAAAATGTACAATTTTCAACAAAATTCAAAAATTAATAACCACTGTAACTGCAGTGATGTCTCAGCAATTAAGAGCACTTGCTGCTGTTGTCGAGGATCCTGTTGAGTTTGCAGAACTTATATTGTGGCTCAAAGGCATTCCTGGCTCTAATTTCACAATAACCAACATTTACTTCTGGCCTCCATGGGCACTACACATGCATGGTGCCCATGTGTACATCTAGCCACATCTCATAAACTAAAAACTAATTAAATATTTAAAAAAGAATCACCAGCTACTATAATAGAATTTAGTAATTTTGGGGATGGTGGCCTTACTAAAGAGCTCTGAAAAAAGGACTAGCTCTATATACTGTCAGGTCAGTGCACTCTAAGAGTACTATGTGTAGGTAGTGACACAGTGTCATATAAGACGAGACATTGGCACCTATTGATGCAATCTGAAGAACTGCAGTTTCACAAAAATATAACAATCTCTTTATTTTTAGGTCATTAGTACTGAAAATTAACTCCAACTATAAAGAGTTATTATCAATTGTCAGATGGATGGGATATGGACTCTTCTGGGGAACAAGCCTCTTAGCATTGCTAAGAGAAATTTGAGACTAAGATAATAGAGATAACAATAATACTATAAATATAGGAAAATCATATCCTGGGCAGAGGTCCCAAGTTTGTTAAAGAGAGAAAGCAAACAGAGCACCAGCACCCATACTCTCTGCTTCCTCACTGTGGAAGCAACATGACTGACTATCACATGTACCACACCATCAGGATGCATCACACTTTCAAACTGTGACCCAGAATAAGCCCTCCTTTCCTTAAGCTGTTGTGGTCAAGTCCTTTCCTGGGTAGCATATGTGTAGATAATGCAGTTATGTAGTCACATATAATACATCTCAATGCCTCAGATAACTCCTGAACTGACTGGAAGTGTATATATTTTAGAGACCTTGAAACAATGTCCCCAAGGCCCTGTAGATTCCAGAAGTAAACTAAGACAAACTATAGTGCTTTCACCTGATGTGTCTCAGGGGTAGCTTTAGGTGCATATCCTAGTTTTTCATACATAGGTTACATAGTTGCACAGACTTATGGAACATTCGCTATTTGATGAGAAGGTGAGTATTACAAAGAGAGAAATTAACCTTTAGAAGTTGAATACATAAGACTCTACAACTCAGAGGCATGGCCTTTGTAGAAAGTCACTGTTAATTTCAATCCAATGTGGGCTTCCACTGATCTACTTTTCCATCTTCAACCCTGAAAGCTTCAATATTCTGCCCTTGTGTAGGCAAATTTGCAATTTCCATTTTTAGATAAACATGGATCCTCTTTGAAACATGGTAGCTGTGAGTAGATGAAAGAAAAGTACAAACACTGTGGGTCAAAGATGGACATATGGTAAATGAAGTAAAATCTAAGTATTAAAGTTTCCTTTTTCACAGGTCTTTGATGCAGCATTAAAAAACTACCTAAGCCTGTATCTCTAATGTTGGAAAATACAGTTAAATTAAATAACAATATAAAATCCGTTGTTTCTATTTCCTTTAGAATTAGATGAAATATCTCTTGCTTATGAGTATATATTGTTCCAATGAATAAACATGCAGTATAAGTATGGAAATAAATGCATAACTCTCCACAATATTTCCAATTATCCCTACTGTAAACATGTTTTTAAAGATAATGTGGCTAGTAGACTCAAGAACAAATAAATGATTTGAAAAGATTTTTATCTGGGCAGGACATGGCTCAGCAGTTAGAACACTTATTGGTCTTCCAGAGGACCCGAATTCAATTCCCAGCACCCACACATGGCACCTCAAAACTTTCCATAATTACAGATCCAGGGGATTTGACACCTTTACACAGGAAAATCCCAATGAACATAAAAAATAAATGAATGTTAAAAAAGAAAAGTTTTATATCACAAGTCCAGTGACATATGCAGGTATATGGAGAAAACAGTGTGATTTAAATAGAAGCAAGATAATCTTAGTGATTAGTAAAAGGAATAGATTAGTGTTTCTCTAAAGGTCCCAAAATTACAACAGAAGCCAAATATGAGAAAAGGTCTCAGCTGGTAACCAATTAAAGTGCAATGATAGACTCAAAAGACAAGAGTTGACTCTCTGGAATGATAACTTTCTAGATTAGTTCTGCTTCTAGCAAACTAACATATGTCTTATTGCAATACTGAATGAATGGAGGTCACCATCTTTGGGGATTAGAATGCAAAAATTTGAGGCTCAATGTCATCAGGTGCACTAGGTGTTTATCGTGTCTCACAAATGTAAGTTTAGACATTCATTTTTTAGAGATTTTATTTAGATACAATTTATACATATCACTTTTGAATCAGAAACTATATATATTTATATATAAATTCATATTCACAGTTTTGTATTATATTTCACAGATGCCCAACCCAAATTAAAGGTTGCAGAATAGGAAGTTTATAGTTTATGTGTTCTCAAAGCATCTTGTGTTTATGAATGGCTCATTGAGACTATTTATCTTTTTTTCAAAGGACTTTTTGTGGAATAAACTTGTAAATTAAAATTTTCGATTTTTGTTTGAATGTTTTCATACTTAGGTATTTATTAAGCTCTGAAACATCCATCAAATCTTTTGAATGAAAGACTGTGTATTTATTGAGCATGAGGCAAGGTTAGCTCAGATGGAAAAATAGTGCAACTGGATGAGCTTAGACAGAGATTTGAAACCTGTCTACCTTTAAAAGAGATATTGAGGGAATAGATTTCTTTAAAAAAGGAAAAAAGAAGTTGGTAGAAAAGCAGATTCTTTTCTACAGTACTTAGATTCACCTTTAGAATATAGGATTCCTTGTTTGAATCAAATATTTCAATGGGTTTCTTCTGTTCAAAGTGGAAATCAAGGTCCTATTCAGGAGTGTTCAATAGGATGCTAACTGCTCTACATCATAATACAAAAAGATTTCTTTATTGTGTTCCTGGCAATGGGTAACATCTTTCAAATGTGATTGCCTTCCATAGCTTTTTTCTTTAGATATGGATTGGTACTTTGCTCCTGTGTAAATTGTTATTAGGAGCAATTGTGTTCTCTCTGGTGGAAATGGGGTTCATCTCGAAGTCATATTATTTGGGCACAGCAGAGTTGACCAGACTGGCAATGTCAAAGATTTTTTGACTTTTCTACTGTATTTCCTATATGATTGCAATCTAGATTAAATAATGGGGACCTTGTAAAATGTACCATTGTTACCATCTTTTCTAGCAAGGATTTCTTTCAAGAAATGACAATTACATATGTCATAAAATAAGAAACTACAAATCAGGGCTATGCTGCCATGATGGCAGATGTCTTAGACAGTGAGGCAGTGTGCACAGGAAAAAGCATTTGGGAAGAAAGAGGTGACTGAAAATTGCATTAGGGAATCAGGAGATTTTCTAGGGGCTACTATTAAACTTGGGAATTAATAAAGAAAATCATGTAGACTGATCATCTCACAGGCAATGATCCTACAGGAAACAGCAAATAGAATTTTTCCAGCCAAATGTGATTATACAATTATGCAAATGGAGAAATCAAGGCAACTAAAGGCACTGCTGAAAAGTAACACCTATCTTGGTGGTTGGTGCTAATAAATATCTCTGTGTGTCTGTAATTTACTATAAAATTTTGAATCTCTAAAATGCTTGTCCTGATTGTTTTTATTTTAGGTATATTAATAATGATTGTGTTATCTTTAAATGATGTTAGGCAAGAAAATAACAAGATGGACATCATAATAATTCTGTTCAAATATGTAATGGGTATTAAATAACATGTTCAAGATCATTATATTAACAATATAAATAGTTAAAACACAAAGGGCTTAAAAATAAGTAGGAAGGTATACATATTAAATAGGAGAAACAGTGTATAGGAAATGGCCAATGGAGTAATGGCCATCAGCAAAATTGGTGGTTACTGGTTAAGAAAGGAATGTTACAGCACAGATGTGACCCAAGTCATTTCAGTCATAACTCATGGTTTTCAAAGGAGTCTAGCTCACATAACACAGCAAAATAATAACCCTACGAAGGAAGAAGAATCCTGTAAATATTGAAGGAAAATTTTGAATGCCTATTACCCAGCATCAAATATCACAATTTTGCCCCTATAGTCAACAACTTATGGAATCCTTTCAAACAAGAGAAGTCCATTCTATGTGGCTACCATATCATGCTCAAATCTACTTATAAAGTATGTGTTTACTCTTTTTCATGGCTGCTACTCATCATTCTCTTAAATCTTACTATGTCTTATATTGAGTATTGTATCAAAAGAATAAATATTTTTCTGTGGTGTTATAAAAGTGAAAAACAATCTTAATATTTTAGAAATATGTCAGAAGACAGACAAAAATAATATTCATTAATTTCAAGGGGAAAGCACATATATTCCTGTGAAGAGGTGCATAGCTTTCTGTATTATACAGCCTTTTCTCTCTAACTGGGGAGGGTCTTCTTTTCCCATTCTTAGGAATCCACCCACACAGTGCTTCCTCTCCTGAGCTAAATTTTGTTTTGATTCAGATACACGCAGTCAAAGACTCTAAGACCTATGAGGACATGAAAAATTGATAAAGTTGTGACCCATATGGTCCAGGATCATGAGAAATAAAGTTTTTCTTGGCAAATTGGATATAAATATTTATGAATGATCACTCAATAGGTAGATATACAAGCAACTGCATGTTCTGTTCATAAATGTTTACATCTAGAGACTACTTGACTACAGAGATCTCTTATGAAGGTTAGCTAACTGATGCTCCATGTTGAATCTATTATCCACACTAGAATTCCAGGTTGAAGTGCTAGCTTTAGAGAATCACACCCAGGTTTATTGTACCCATGATTGTGTGTCTGTCCTTTCTTCATTTCCAATTTCATGCTGACCATTAAGTCAGTGTGAGAAACTTTTGACCTTGTTACAAAAAAGAGAAAAGATTATGTAAATATTCTAGTTTTAAAAATAATTATGTGAAAAACTCTAAGGTGAATAATAAAATACCAGAGACAGATATAGGAGCTCAAGCTGAAGGTCAGAAAAGCAAAGCAGGCAAACTATTTGTGTGTTTGTGTTTGTGTTTGTACGTGTGCCAATATGCTGTGTCTTTTGTGTGTGTGACTTGTCACAATCTCTCTGTGCTTCCTGACAAACTAATATAAATTTGTTTGCACATGCTGAAAGGATAGGATATATCTAACTGCCTATGTTAGCCTTTCTTTATGTTAACTTTAAACAGGCTAAAGTCACTTTGGTAGAGATACTGTCATTAAGAAAATCCCCCCAGCAAAGCTGTTCTCTAGCTTTGAAGAATCATTAATATGGGTGTAGGTTTTTTTTTTAATGAAGTTCAGTTTATTTACTCTAGTAGTCATTGGTCAACTGTGGCTAAGATATTTCAGTAGTATTGTGGTTTCTTACCCATCCTTTAATTTTAGTATTTTTTTAAAACACACTATCTCTTATATAAAATGAGGGGCTAAAACTCTTCCACTGTCTTGTACTTCAGATTTCAGTGTGTCTAGACATGCTCATATTTTTGCAAGTACCACATTTTCTAATTCATTATGACTTCAAGATTTCTCAGAGACAGAGTAAAACTGATTTTCTGTGATGGTTAACACTGCCTGTTAACATGACAGGACATATAATTTCCTAAAATGGAAGTCTCTGAAT